>NC_133619.1:62514371-62839371 GCF_048593235.1 Sminthopsis crassicaudata | reverse complement strand
ATCAATAGGAGAATGGTTTGATTTCTTATAAATTTGAGTCAGTTCTCTATATTTTAGAAATGAGACCTTTATCAGAATCTTTGAATGTGAAAAATGTTTTCTCAGTTTATTGTTTCCCTTCTAATTTTTGTCTGCATTAGTTTTGTTTGTACAAAAACTTTAAACTTGATATGATAAAAATTATCTAATTATCCAGTCCTTCTTTGGTCACAAATTCCTTCCTTCTCCACAGATCTGAGAAGTAAACTATCTTTTGTTCTTCTGATTTGCTTATAATATCATTCTTTATGTCTAAATCATGAACCCATTTCGACCTTATACTTTGGTCAGATTTTGAGTTCCAAATTTTATGTCTAACTACTTTTGCCCAATGTTTAAGGTCCTCCAAGCAAGCATACCAAGGTAGCATCATTTCCAGTCCATCATTATCTCTTACATGAAATTTCAACTCAGGTAGGACAGTTTTTTGAATAAGTGTTGCCTCAGTCAAACTGAGACCTGTTGAAGATCTTAGCTTAAAAAGGCTGAGGTCTCCCATTGCATCCAGGACCATCTCTAGTTGTCTTGATCTATATCTGGTCACTGTCCAGGTGGTTCTGGAGGGAAAAGTGGGCAGGGGACCTTGCCCAGCCTCCCTCCCTTAAATCTAATTCACTTGCCTGTCATGGCATCACCTCCCTGATGTCATGGTCCTCTTCAAGAATAAAGAGCAAACAACAACAAACACAATATATCCAGCCCACCACTATTTCTCACATGAACCTTCTACTCAAGGCAGGACAGTCTATTTCCACCTCCATACAACTCTACTATAATAGAAAGGATCCAGGCAGGTGGTCCATATAGAGGTCAGTCCTACTGACCTTGTGATCTAATGAAAAGAGGTATATATTCCATTTTCTTATGCACTTCAGTTTATTAAAGTCTCATTCTAGGGTTCTGGTCATAAATGATTTAAAACAGATATGGGATTACATTGAGCCCTAAAATGGAGAAGTAAAAAGGTACAGTGTACAATGTAAATCACATATGGAACAAATATTTATTTCTTATACACACAAAAAATGTTGTCCTTGTGACTCCATTTAGGGTTTTTTTGGTGAAGATACTACAGTAGTCTGCAATTTTCTACTCCTCTCATTTTACAGATGAGAAAACTGAAGTAATGAGAGTTAAATGACTTACCTAGGGTCACACAGCTAAGAAGTATCTGAGGCTGGATTTGAACTCAGGTCTTCCTGACTCCAGATCTAGTGCTGTACCACCTAGTTGCTCCCACACAAGTAATATTAAAACATAAATGATTGTCACAGGCATATATCGCTGCATCTTAAAAAAAGTCTCAGTAATTTAATAATTATTATTACCACTTCTTGGGAAACTGATACTCACACCTCATCAGAATTGGAGAGATCCAACTCCATTTTTTAAAAGAGATCAAGGGATTAAGAAAAGGGATCAGGTATTAAGAATCACACAGGTAGTAGCAAAGCTGAAATCTGAACTCGGGTTTTCTAACTGATTCTGGTGGTCATGTTCTGTATTGGTTTATATTGTTCTTCCATTACCTGCTTCCTTCTCATCTGTCCATCTAAATCTCTTGCATCCTTAAAGCCAATTTTATATTGTCCATGAAAACTTCTCGCCCATCATGATCTTCCCCTTCTCTAAAATAACAGCATCTAATATTCAATATTGCTTGCCTTTCTGCATCTGTCTGCCAGTCTTTCATCCTGAACTAGACCATAAATTCTTTAACGGTAGAGACCGTGTTTTTCCCCTAGTCTAGAATGGTACTAAATAAATAGTCACAAATGGATGAATCTATCTTCTTACTTCAGGCTGAGCTCATCGTAATTTAATATTCTGAAGGGATAATGAAGATAACAGTACCTTATTCTTGCATAGCACTTCCTAATTTTCAAGGCTTTTCAGAGCATTTCAATTCATTTGACCCTCTATGACCCTATATAATAATCAGGACAGATGTCATTATCCCCTTTTTACAGATGAGAAAACTGAGGAATAGAGACGTTAATTGGCTTGCCCCAAATTATGTGGCTCATTGGCAAGGATGACAAAGGACTGAAATAATCAGTGTTACAGGGTCTGTTATCCCAAAGAAATCATAAAAGAGGGAAAAGTACCCACATGTGCAAAAATGTAGCAGTTCTTTTTGTGGTGGCAAGGAATTGAAAAAGTAGGAAATATCCATCAATCAGGGAATGGTGAATAAGTTATGGTATATGAAAGTAATGCAATATTATTATTCTATAAAAATGATGAACAGGATGATTTGATCTTATTTGATTTTAATATTAGCTTTTTATTTTCAAAATATATGCAAAGATAATTTTCAACATTCACCCTTGTAAAACCTGGTATCCCAAATTTTTCTTCTTCCCTTCTCCCACCCACTCTCTTATACAGTAAGTAATCCAATGGTGTTAAATATATGCAATTCTTCTATATATATTCCCACATTTATCATGCTTCACAAGAAAAATCATATCAATAAGGAAAAAATGAGAGATAAAAAAGCAAGTAAACAAAAAAGGTGAAAATACTATGTTATGATCCATATTTACTCCCCATAGTCTTCTCTCTGGGTGCAGATGGCTCTCTCCATCAAAGTCTATTGGAATGGACTTGAATCACCTCATTGTTGAAAAGAGCCACATCCATCAGAGCTGATCATCACATAGTTTTGTCATGGCTGTGTACACTATTCTCTTGGTTCTACTCACTTCATGTAGCATCATTTCGTGATGAACAATTTGATTTTAGAAAGACATGTAAAGATTTACATAAACTGCTGCTGAGTAAAGCCAGCAGAACCAGGAAAACATTGTACACAACAGCAGGATTGTGCAATGATCAACTATGATAGACTTGGTTCTTCTCATGATTCAGTGATCCAAGCCAATCCCAATAAAGTTTGAAGAGAAAATGCCATCTGCATCCAGAGAGAGACCTGTGGAGACTGAATGTAGATCAACACAGGTTATGTTTACTTTTTTTTCCCTTCTTGTAGTTTTCCCTTTTTATTCCAATTTTTCTCATCCAACATAATTCATATGGAAATGTGTAAAAAAGAATGTAAATGTATAACAAAAATGTTTTTACATGTAACTGAGGAAAAATTAAAAATAACAAAAGAAATAATCTATGTTGAAGGATCTGTGGAATGCAGGTCACTAATACCCAATGAGTAGAACTATGAATTTTTTTTTTACCATTATAGAAAACAATGTGGACAGGGCATGGGTTCTGGAGTTAGAGAATGTGAATTCAAATCCTACTTCTGACTCTTATTACCTGTATGATCTCGGCCTATTGATTTCTCTTCCTTACATTTCAGTTCCTTACCAGATCATATCTAACTACATATTTTTATTTATAAAAAAAAACAACCAGTATATTATTTTTCCAATCACATGTAAAGATACTTTTCAACATTCATTTTGGTCAGATTTTTTTTATTAAAGCTTTTGATTTTCAAAATCATTTGCAATTGGACCAGATGATCTTTTAGTACTTCCTTCTCTAGTATTGATTCTAAAACCCCTGATTCGATAGAGGCATCATGATTTCTCTCTTCCTCTGACTCTTGGCTTATAACAAAAAGTCTATGATGAAAGGAGAGAATCAGGTAAAATATTCTTTTTTTTTCACTGCAATAATCCAGTTGTGAGGTGGTGCAAGCCACCAGAGTGGGGCCAGTCAGAAGTGAGACCTTGCAAAGGTGAAATCAACAGGCTTTGGCAACTGATTGGATATTGGAGGTAAATTGTAGATAGGAGTTCAGAATGACTCCTAGATTATGCACCTGAGACACTTGGAGGATGATGTTGCACTCAACAGGGAGGATGGTGGTGGTGGTGGTGGAGGATTTGGGGGAAAGATAATGAGTTCCACTATGAACATGTTTAGTTTAAGATGTCTACTGGACATCCAGTTTTAGATATCTAACAGATATTTCCCAAGGTGGGTTCAACTTTGAAGTCTTCAGCTCCCTTTCAGACTGGTCTTCATTATGCTTGCTTTGTCAAATGGCTTCAGGATGGGATGTCTTTGTGGTTTTGGAAGTGGGTTTTTTGCCCTTCAAAATAGGTTTTTATTGATTTTTTGTTTTTTACTTTGCATATGTTTTCCTCTGCATCCCTTCCTGTCTCACAGAAACATCTTCTGTGACAAATAATTTTTAAAAAGAGAAAGAAGAGGAAAAAAAGTCAGCAAAACATAAAAAAATCCCAATCATAAATGTGCCATTTGTGGTATATGTGACCCATGGACTTCCACCTCTGCAAAGGAATAGGAAATGTATCATCATTTGTAATTTCACAAAATTGAGTTTTTAAAAAATGTTCTAATTTATAACTTTTGATTTTATATCATCTATCTCCCCTTCTGTATTTCTCCCCCAGAGAGCTGTCCTTTAAAACAAAGATAAAGAAGAGAGAAATACCTTCCCCCCAGAAAATTGATCAATACATCAAAAAATATGATGGTATAAGCAATGTCCCATATTGGTGGATCCCATATCTTGGCAAAGGAATGAGGGAAATTGTCTTCTAACTCTTCTTTGGGGTCTTTGGGGTCTGGTAATTTACTCATTCAGTGATTAAGCTACCTTGGGATTTACAGGCTAATTTTATTTTTTTTCTTTTTTTGTTTTTCTTTTTAAATAATAGTTTTTTAAATTTTAAAAATATATGCAAAGATAAAGTTTGCAGGTTCTATCTTGCAATAGAGATATGCAAAGATTCACCCTTGGAAAACCTTATATTCCAAATTTTTCTCCCTTCTTTCCTCCACCCCCTCCCTTAGACAGCAAATAATCTAATATATATTAAACATGTGTAAATCTTCTAGATGTATTCCCATGGTAAATTTCTTTCTTAAGGACCATGCCTTAAACCCAAATCACTATGCCTCTCATTGATTGGTCAACACTAGGTCCCAGACCATGCCCAATCTGGTCACTATTTGGCCCTGATGGCTCAGGGTGAATGGAAATAACATGTTTTAGTTTTAGTAAAAAAGCCTGAAGATCTTCCCTTCTAGGGTTGATTTTTTTGACCAGGTAAAAGAGACCATCCTCTGCCTCATTTCTCACCTACCCTTAATCATTGAATGGGCATTGCCTCAGAAAAACTGAGATCTGGGAAAGACCTTAGTTTTAAAAGGCCACAGCCTCTCATTATATCCAAGGCCATCTCTAGTTGTCTTGATCTATACCTGGACATTGGACCAAGATGGCTCTGGAGGGGAAAGTGAGGCAGGTGACCTTATTTAGCCCTCCCTCATTTAAATCCAATTCACTTGCAAGTCATGGCATCATGTCCCTAATGTCATGAGCATCTTCAAGAATGAAGGACAAACCAAAGTAACTTATCAATTCTTGGAAGTCTTGTGATAATCAATTTTGATTGTTTCAATATTCAGTTTTGATTGATCTGTGGTTATTCTTTCCATTTATAATTTTGTAATTATTGGGCATTTTTTCTTGGCACTGCTTACTTCATTTTGAATCAGTTCATATAAATCTTTTGATACTTCTGTATTCATCATATTTGTCTTTTATTATAGTACTTAGTTTACACCACAATCTGTTTAGCCTTCTTTGGTCAATGAATATCTAATTTGAATTCAGTTCAATGCTACAACATAATGTTGTAAATATTTTAGTGAATATGGAGCCTTTCTTTTTGTCAATGACTTTCTGGGGAATATATATGTATTGAAATGGGATTCCATGATTAAGGACTATAAACATTTTAGTCACTTTATTTGAGTAACTCCAAATACCTTTCCAGAATGGTAGAATAATTTACAGCTCCACCAACAATGTGTATGCTAACTTTAAATACTTGTCTAACTCTGACTATTTTTATTATCTTTGTCATTTTGCTGGATATAAAGTAAAACTTCAGAGTTATTTTCATTTTAATTTATCTTTTTACTATTTATTTGGGGAGTAAATTTTTTTTTAAATTTATTTTTAAAATTTTGGATATAACAAAGATAAAAAAAGAGAGCATTTCCACATATATAATAGTATACAAAAAAGAGATTTATATGAAATTGTGAATTTCTATTATGTGCAACTTAATTTTCTTTTAAGATATGTGATAAATTCACCATGTAACTTTCAATTCTATTTTACTTGTATGTAATTATTTCTGGCCTTCAGTTTTCTTTTGTGCATTAAAAAATGCTTTAGTGACCCACTTTTCTTTCCTTTTTTGCCTTTGGCTACCTTATCCCTAGCTCTCCTCTTCATCCTACTTTCTCTCTATTAATTAAAAGAAACTCAGAAAAATAAAATAGCTGATATATTCTTTACCCCTTTCTCTCTCTCCTCTCTCTCTCTCTCTCTCTCTCTCTCTCTCTCTCTCTCTCTCTCTCTCTCTCTCTCTCTCTCTCTCTCTCTCTCTCTCTCTCTCTAGCCCATTGGTTTTTTCTACAATCCCAGATTATCTCTCAGCTAACCTGGGAGATTCCTGACAGCTGATGAGTTTTTTGGTTTTCCAATCCTACTTTAATCATGATCTCAAATATCTCCCCATGTCCCAACCAAATTGAAAAAATCTAAAAGGATTTCTAAAATACTATTACAATTTTTTCTCAGAAAAGGAGTTTTAGGTTGTATTTTTCTTTTCTTAATGTCTTTATTAGATTAATGGAAAGGGGATTTTCTCTTACTCAGAAAAAGAATAATTCAATCTGACAGTCAGTTCACTCCCATAGTTTACAGATATTAAACCTTTCTCCACATGTCTGCTAAGATAAGTCTATTGGCTTGCAATAGACACAACAAATCTTTGATCTGCTGAATCTTCTGATCTCTGAAACGGGCTCATCGATGTGCTAGGAAACCTGTGGCGTCTGGCCTCCTGTTAGATGAAGAACAATGTTCCCAAGACCAGAACTCCTCCCTGCTCTTCACTTAGAGCTCTTTCCACTTTCCCAGAGAAGTGATAGAGGAATTAGAATTATTTTTCTGTAACTTCCCTGGAAAGATTTGAATTTAATATGAGGGGGAAGTGTGGGGAAAACACACGGAAGAAAATTCACTAGGGACCATGAAAAGAAAAGCACAGTTTATAAAAAACAAATGGAAGAATTGCATGCTAAAGTGATGGGGGTATTAAAGAAGGATCTGGGATCAGAGTGGGCCACAAGTTGTATGTGACTCAACAGTATAGCAGGGATGCTGAGAAGAGGAGGCTGAGTCTCAGCATATAAATAGCAGGGCAGCATGCTGGAGTTGTGAGGTCATCCTCTGGTTATATTCAACTCTCTTCGGGCCCGTTTAAAGCACTGGCTTTTGCAGCTTCACAATGATGTAGGAAACTTGGAAGAGCTCCAAAGGAGGGTGATAATTACTGAAAAAAGCCATGAGGAAAGATGAAAGGAATTGGGATGATTCAGCCCAGAGAAGAGAAAGCTGATGGGACTTATAAAGAAATGTATTAAGTGGGAGGGAAGAGAAGCTCTCTTAGATGAATTCCAGAAACTCTTTAATAGACCTACATTTCAGATCAACAGTGGGGGGGAGAACTTTTCTCAGAGAACTGGCTTCTGGGGTATCCAGATTGCCCCATCTGGCCTCTAATAGAGACATTAAAAAAAGAAAAATACAACCTAAAACTCCAGCCAATAATTTTGGGAAAAGGAATCATGAAATAAGATTATAAGGCTGATTGTGCTGTTTATTTACCTTTTCTGGGAAGACCGAATCTCAGCTCCTTAAACTCACCTTCACCCCCTCCAGACCCATTTGGAAAGCAGGATTAGGAGGCAGAAACAAGTTCCATCTGCATCCATCTTTCTGTTGGTTGGGATGAGAGATTCCAGGCCATGGAAGCTCTGTCTTCTCTCTTTAAAGGTACATTAGATACCTGATTGTCTGAAAAATCATCCGAGTGCTCACAAGGCTGGGGGACAAAGAGGAACGAAAAGAAAGGAGGAAAACAATCTGTTTCATGTATGTCCTAGGATGGAGTTATGTGCGAGGAGGTCTCATAGTTCCAAATTCAATTGAAGAACTCAAAGCATTTTCCTCATAACAATCCTGTGAAGTAGGTAGCCCACTGAATAGATAAAACAATTGAGGTTCAGAGAGGGGACTGACTTGCTCATAGCCACAAAGTTAGAAGTGGAGCTGGTATTTAAATCCAAGTCCTGGGTTCAAATTGTACACCTGCTACTTAACTGCAGGTTTAGCTATCTTTTCACTATTCCATGCTGTAAGAACCAATTGAACTTTTATCTATTGGAGGTAGTTGGTAGCTTGGGCCTGGAATATGGAAGACATGAATTCAAATTCAGCCTCAGGTACTTACTAGTTGTGTGACCCTGAACATATGATTTAACACCTGTCTTTCTCAGTTCCCTTAACTGTAAAATGAGGATAACAAAACTACTTACTTTTCAGAGTTGTTATGAGGATCAAATGAAATCATTTTTTAAAGGTCTTAATACAGTGCCTAGGACAAGGTCCTGAAAATTATTGAATCATAGAATTTATAGCTAGATTTGTGGCCTTTTCTCCACCCACAACTCTCCATCTCCCATCTCTTCCCCATGCCTTCACAGCATGGCCTCCAATTTCTTCTGTACTTTCCCTCTCCTCTAGGATACAGCTAAAGCACCATCTTTTTCTCTTTCTTTCTTCCTTCCTTCCTTCCTTTCTCTCTCTCTCTTTCTTTTTCTTTCTCTCTTTCTTTCTCCTCTTTCTCTCTTTCTTCTTCTCTCTTTCTTTCTCTTCTTTCTCTCTCTTTCTTTCTCTCTTTCTTTCTTCTCTTCTTTCTCTCTTTCTTTCTCTCTCTTCTCTCTCTCTTCTCTCTCTTCTTTCTCTTCTTTCTTTCTTTCTTTCTTTCTTTCTTTCTTTCTTTCTTTCTTTCTTTCTTTCTTTCTTTTCTTCTTTCTTTCTTTCTTTCTTTCTTTCTTTCTTTCTTTCTTTCTTGTCTTTCTTTCTTTCTTTCTTTCTTTCTTTCTTCTTCTTTCTTTCTTTCTTTCTTTCCAAGGTTATTGGAGTTAAGTGTCTGAGGCAGGATTTAGACTCAGGTCTGGTGCTCTATGCTCTATCCACTGCACCATCTAGGTGCCCCTAAAACTCCATCTTCTACAAGTCTTTCCTGATCCCCCTAGCTATTAGTGTGCTTTCTCTCTCCCTAATGATCTAGTATTTTCATTTATTCCCACATTGGGCAGCTTGGTGATACAGTGGATAGAGCACTAGAATAAAAATCAGAGACTCATCTTCATGAATTCAAATCTAGTCTCAGATGCTAACTAGTTGTAAGCTCCAGGGCAAGTTACTCAACCCTATTTGTCTCAGTTTCCTATCTGTAAAATGAGAAGAAAATGGCAAAGTCCTGTCAATATCTTTGGAAAGAAAATCCTAAATGAGGTCACAAAGATTAAGACAAAACTGAAATAATTCAACAATAAAAGTATTCCACATGTAATTCTTTTGTCTTCACTTAGATATGTCTGTGTTGCTTGATTCAACATAGAATACTTGTTCCTGGAGAGGAGGAATTGCTCCATTCTTTGTACCTGTGTCCCTAGCACTGAACATAGGGCTGGCAACATAGTAAGGGTTTACTAAATTTTTGTTGATCCATTTATCTAGTCTAACCCACTCATTTTACAGATGAGAAAACTTTCTATCCTGAATTCTTAGTATACACATGCACACACACATATAGTACATATACATATATGTGTATACATACACACATATGTGTTTCTCCTTACACTGAATCATTGATGAACTTTTTTTCCTTTAATGTTATAGAAGATAGGGAGGGATTGAGAAGTTGGACTTAGGGTGTATATTTGGTGTTGGGGAATGCCAGTGATCATTCTTCTTAATGTCTCTATGGGATTAAGTCCAGAGGGAAAGAAACTATTGAGCTCTGGTCAATGGACTGAAACTCTGTTTGGAGGTGGGGCTCTTCAGGTAGAAATGGGCTCATTATTTATCGGGAATGTTGTGGAAAAGATGCTTGTTCAGAACTGGATGGCCTCTGGAGCCTCTTCTAATTCAGAGTTTCTGGGACATGGTAGAGGGCACTCCTATTCTCTAAGCCACCCAGAAGGGAACTCTTGGAGTTGTTTTTTATCCTACCCAGATCCCCATCAAAAAGTTTACCAAGGCTGTGGATCTCACCTCCACAGCATCTCTCAGTAGAATCTAGTCCCTCCTCCCTCCCTCAGTTGCCACTCTAGCTTAGGTCCTCATCATTTCTAACCTGGACCACCATAATAATCTCCCCAACTTGGTGCTCCTGTCCCTAGTCTGTGTTGTTGTCAATCTATCTTCCACCCAACTGCCAAGATAATTTTACTTAGACACAGGTCTGACTGTATTATTCCTTTGCCCCCAAATCTTTGGGGGTCAGGAGATAAGATTCCCCAAAATCTACAAGATGAAAAGGCAGACTCCTTAGCTCAGCTGTGGGTAGAGCCTTCCACAATCTGGCTCTAACCCATTTCCCTAATTTCACACTTCTCTCCTTCAAGAACTTAATGTTCCAGCCAAATTGGATTACTGGTGGTTCCTTGTTCTTACCCTTGGTTCCCACTTTTACTTATTCACACAAACTTCCAGATTCTTACCTAGATTACACGCCCTCATTTTTGTCAATTGAAACCCTTCTTCTTTCTGGCCCAACAATGGTGTCAATCTCCCTTATGAAATCCTCTTTGATTCTCTTCCACCCCGGATGCCATGGCTGCCATGGCATTCTCTCTTGTATCATATCTCTATTTTGTGTTTCTATTATAGCCACTCCCTCCTCATTAGATTGCAAGCTTCTCAAGGGAAGGAACTGGTTTTCCTATTTTTGCCTTTATTATGTAAGAGTGCTTAGTGCATTTGTAAATGCTTAATCGAGGGTTGCTGCTGGGCTATACAGTTGAACCTGGAAGAACTTAGGGAGTTCCTTGACAGATTCTTAGGGGACTGTCCGTTAGACAAACAGACAGCCAGTAAAATAGGTAAGAGTAGAGACAGGGAAGAGACAGACTTGAATTCTGAGAAGAAAAGATCAATAAATCCTTCCTCCCATCTTCCTGAGAAAGTAAGAACCCCATTTGTCCCCCTTCTATGTCTTTTACACCCCATTCTCCCTAGCTTGGAGTCTCTTTCTCCCTGCTTGGCAATTGGAATGACTCCTCTCCTCTCCCTCCTGTCCAGACCCTTCTTCCTCTGCCTGAAAAATTTTCTATTTGGATGGAGGAAGTGGGAGTGGGGCAGAGGTGAGAGAAGCAGCCTTGAACTTCTCCTACTTGGGTAGAAAGCTCCTACAGCTCCATGTCTGTAAAAGGAATAGAAGATAGGAGGGGGCTGAGCCAAGAGCGAGAGCAGAGCTGGGGGAGAAAGGGAGGACCAGATCTATGGAATGGGAGCCAGAGGGGGTGAGGATGGAGGGAGGTGGGGGCCTGTGAATGAAGGAGACAGGATAGAGTCCAGGGGGCAGGGGAAGCTGGAAAGGGTGGGAGTGGGCAGAAGTTAGGGAGCCAGTCCTCTCACTTGGGAGTTTTGCTGGAAGGGGAGTGAAAAGACATTTGAGAAAGTAAGGGAGGGACCAAAGGGATATACAGAGATTAATAATGAGGAATGTCAGCTTGCCCCTATTCCCTGCCATCATTCTTACTGCATCCTATTCCAGAATATTGATTTCCCCTCCTCCAACTCCTTTCCTCCACTTGGTAATAGCAGGAGGAAACAAATCCTGCCTTGAAATTCCTTCCCTTTTACAGGCACCACTTGGGACCTGGCTTTGGGGCTGGAGGGGATGCCGACGTAACTGTGGCCATGCAGGAGACTTGTAGGGAGAGCATGGGGGAGAGAAGAGGGAATGATCAGAGAGAAATCAGGATACCATCTGAAAGGGAACTCGGGGTGATTGCCTTCATGGAATTTTCAAGCTCCTGATGGAACTGGGAAACCAGACCAGGATCTGCTTATCTTTGAGCCTGCAGCCATAGACTTAAAGACTTAAAGGAGAACTAATCTGATCTCCCACAAGGACTCCCTGGATGATGTCCCTGGCAGGTGTTGATGTTGCTCCTACCTGACTACTTTTCGTATAGAGAGCTCACTGCTAGATCCCTTCTCCCCATGAGGCAATTAATTCCATTTCTGGAAACAACAGACTTTTATTAAATGTTTGTTGAGTTGAATGAAGTTATTAGCCAAAGCAGGGGCAAGAAGGCTAGTCTTCATAGTTTTCAGGGAGTCTAGTTACATTTAGCTGGAGAGGTATCAGGCTCGCTCAGGACTCTGGGGTCAAAAAATGACTTAGAGGATTGGAACGAATAGGATTGTTTTCCATTCAATTCACTTGGCTAATTCTCAATGCCAGTGTATGCCGGTTATGGTTTAGATTTCTGTTTGGGAATTGCCTTCAGATCCTGTGAAGCATTCTTCTGCCTTTCCTCAGAGGGGGCACATCTTTTTCCTTTGAGTCTTGGTTTGAATCTTTTTTTTTAGAAGAGCTGAGTCAATTTGGGCCAAATTTGGTGAATGAGGTGAGTCTGTTAAGCTCTTGTTGTTTACCAAATATTCACTTCTCCTTTGACTCATTCCAATTTAGCTGTACAATAGTCCCATGAACTAAGCAGAGTAGGAATGCTCCAGCCTGAGTGTCTTTGCACAGCCCACTCTTGATTAAATACAACTCACTTTCTTGTCATGGCAATTAGTTCCCTGATGACATGGTCCTCCCCCAGAAAGAAGGACAAATAACAGTTCCAATGTCTGAAATGCCTTCCTGTTACTTCTCTGCCTGCTGAAACTCCACCCATCATTAGATAGTTAGGTGGTACAGTGGATAGGATAGAGTCAGGAAGACCAGAATTCAAACCTTGTCTCAGACACTGTGACCCAAACATTTTAGCCTTTCTTAACCTCCTCTCTACAATGGAATAATAATAGCACCTATTTTCCCAAGCCCAGAATTCTATTTAGATCCCTTGACTTCTTAGCTCCCTCCTTTCCCTCCTTTCCATTAGAATGGGAGCTCCTTGAGGGCAGGGACCTTAACACAGGATGTTTTTGGAACTCGAATTTGAGGGCAGCTAGTTGGTGCTGTGGATAGAGCACCAGCCCTGATGTCAGGAGGACTTGAGTTCAAATTTGGTCTTAGAACTTCCTAGCTGTATGATCCTAGGCAAGTTACTTAACCCCAATTGCTTCGGCAAATAAAAAAAAGGAACCTGAATTTGAATCCTCACTTTACAGATGAGGAAACTGAGTCTTGGAGAAGTAAATTGATTTATGTTGTGTTACATAGCCAATGAGGAGAGAGGTAACCTAGTAGAGCCCAGAACTCTTTTTTAAAGTAGTGTATTTAATATTTTATTTTTCTCCAATTACATGTAAAAACTACTTAAACATTCATTTTTTAAAAATTTGAGTTCCAAATTCTCTCCCTCTCTCTTTCCCTTCCTCCCTCATTGAGAAAGCAAACAATTTGATACAGAATCCAGAACTCTTAACAACAATCTTGACATCCATTATACCATGACATCTATAACTGGCTAATAGCAATACCATTTTCGGTCAGAAATGAAATGTGATTATAAAGCGAGGAGACTGATGTTCCTGTGTGTTTGTTGAGCTGACCTTGGAAGCACTTCCCTCAAAGGATTCCAAAAGCACGAGACCGGGAGTGAGGCAGTCTCTGGAGGGCCCAGTTTGGAGGATGACCTTCCCTCGCACTGCTTAAGTTGGGTGCGTCCATTTAAACTACCAGAAGAAAGACTATGGACAGCAAAGGAAGTTTATCACTGTATAGTCTCAGCAATGTATATATGTATATAAGTTAGACAACCCTGGACAGATCACTTGACTTGTCAGATTCAGATTCTACATCAGACAATAATTATGTGATACTGGACAAGTAACTTAACCTCAGCCTAATGCCCTAATTTAGAATGCTAATTCTGCCCCTTACTTCCAAAAAGATACATGTAATCCCTTTTCTATATAGTAGTCTTCAAAAACTTGAAGATGAGCTATCTTGTCCCCTCTAGAGTTTATATTCCTTTGTCTAAATAGTCTTTGTTCTTTTGGCCAGTTTTCTCATGGTATCATCTAAAGACCCTACCCCATCCTGATCCTGTTCCTCCAGACACTTGTCAGATTATCAATTCCTTCCTAAAACGTACTACTCTATAAAGAGAACAGCTCAGGATCAGAGTTTTAGAGTTGGAAGGGTCCTTGGAGGCCATTGAGTCCAGACCACTTCTGATGGAGACCATTGAATACAGAGCTCTCCAGTTCAGATCATTCCAGAGGTGTTGTGAATAGTGAAGAGTGTAGCAGGACATTTATGTCTTATTAGAATATAAGCTCCCTGAGGGCTTTCCTTTATATGGCTGGCTCTTGGCACAGGGTCTACCATGTTGTAATAGTGTAAGAAATGCTTGTTGACTGACCTCCTCTAAATGTAGCCTAAGGTCACATGAGCTTTTTTTTTTGTCTGCCACATGACTTTATTGACTCATATTGAGCTCATAGACTAATTACGTATCCTTCCTGGACCCTCCTGGCAAGGGACTTCTAGAGAAACTCGGCGATGTTTTCAATGTGGAAAAATTGGACATCTAAGAGCTCAGTGTAGGTATGGAGATACAGTGAGAAGACAGGGTGAGAGAAGACCTAAAACCCCATGTTCAAAATGCAACAGAGGACTCCATTGGGCATCAGAGTGTAGAATAATTCAGGGAAATGGGATGAGGGACCCAGGTCCAGGGCCCCAGGCAAAAAAGACTTGGGGCATGATGGCAGCTGATGTTACATCCAAAGAACCTTTAGAAGGCCAGGACTCTGATTTAATCAACCAGCAGAAAAGCAATCACATAGCAGAAAGGGATTACACAATCAGTCAGCCAAAAGGCAATCAGATTGCAAAAATGGATTATACTTGGGGAGAATACAGGCCTTTTAAACCAACAGGGCTGTGTCCAGTGCAAACAATTGCAATGTAATTGCCAGATGATGAGAAGAGATTTAAAAAGTGGTAAATAGAAGGAAATTAGATAGGTTGGCTGCCTGGGAGAGAGGGTTTGCTTGTATTTCTTCAGCAGGAGAAGGAATCAGATGGGTGCCAACGAGTCATATTCGCCTTGTCCATCAGAGAGAGACAGAAAAAGAGAAAGACCTCAAAATAAAGGAGAAGATCTAAGAAACATCTGACACTGAAAGAGCATGGATAATAAGAAGACTGTTAAAGAACTTTAAAACCAGCAGGAATCATTGGACTTCCTCACACAAGATGAGACTAATGGACAATGGACTTATGGACATTTATAAATTTTCAATTTATGATTATTTGATTGTTATATACTTCTAGCATGTGTTATGTTACTATGTTACTATGTGCTTATGTAATTTATGTAATTATGTGTAATACCTTCCATATTGATGGATTTATGTTTCAAGGTCATGACTGTCCTATGTTCTAAATCAAAAGAAAGGGGGAGATGTTAGGATTACTAGGTGAGAACTCAGGTTGTCTGGACAGTGACAAGGTGAGAATTCAGGTTTTCTGGACAATTACAAGGTGAGAACTCAGGTTGACTTGATAGAAGGAGCAAGCTCATTGGCTGAAGTGGTTCTTCCCAGAAGCCCTTGCATTATCCCACGCCCATTCTCTGGGAGGATAAAAGACACAACATTGGGCCCAGAGAGCAGATTGGCCTGGAGAAGGATAAGAGCTGGAGGAGATTCAAGAAGAAGACTCTGCATTACATCAGGCGTGATGGGGCTCTCTGCAGGAAGGGAAGTCACTTCTCTGGACAAGAGTTAACGGCAACTGCCTGGAGACAACGGTTCACTACAGGAAGAAGAATCTGTCTGAGAGATTTGAGTAGACACAGCAGATCTCTTCCCAGAGAGTGATCCGGCAGCTTCTGGAGACGACAACTCGCTACATTAGTTATTTTTCAGAACTGTTCTCCCAACAATGCTGCCCCCTTGCCCCACTTTGTACTTGTGAAGTTGAGTTTTTATTGTTCTTCCAATTATGTCTCATTTGATGTCTCATTGATCTGTTGAGATCTTTTGGGATTTCTTGGCAGTGCTTCCCCATTGCCTATCAAATAAAATCCTTAAGGTCCTAATCTTTTTGCTTTTCTGGTCAGATGCTCCATTATTAGCTTTCATGTGTTATTTTCCCCATCCAAACGGAGTTAGTCACCATTTCATGCTCATATCCTAAATTTCCTCTTTCCTTTGTCACTACTCATGTTTTATCCTGGGCTTGGGATACTTCCTCAACTCTGCCCTTCTTAAGGCTCAGTTTGACGTGTCGCTTCCTTCCATTGCTCCCCAACTTGGAAATTATTTTTTCTTCCTTGAACTCTGATAGCCATTTGTATTTCTCTCACACACTTAGGATTTGCTTTGCATTACAGTCATTTATTTACCTCCTCTAAGGTCCTGTTTCATCATGGCCTGTAGATGACCATGGGTTCTCAAAACCTTAATGAAATGAAAACTATGACACGATTGGCCAAGCTTGAAAGGTCAGAAAGAAATATATGTCTTCTGTTTGACCACTAGCATGGCTAACGGTGGAAAGGAGATTTTTTTTTTTTTTTTGGTAACTCTTGAAGTTATCTATTAAGTCAGAAAGGCTTTGAGGAAATATCCACATTTGTGAAATCAGAATCACAAGATTTTAAGCCAGAAGGAACCTTTGTCCAAATCTGCTATTTTATAAATGAGGCCTTGATAGACCAGGCAACCTGCTGGATGTCATATAAGTACTAAGTATCATAGCTGTAGTGAAAGGACTTTTGAAATATAGTAATTTGTTTTATTGCCACTACTACATTGTCAACTCCTGGAGAAGTTGGAGACCTTGTCTTATTTATTTAACTTTATATACGTTAATACAGTTATTTGCACATAACAAGTGCTTAATAATTACTTGTTAAATGAAATACAAAGGATGGATATTATTTTCTCAGTCTGAAGTCATGCAAGAATTTGAGTTATACAAATCTCAGAATATGTGGTCTGTTGTAGGAAAACATTTGTGAAATAGCTTCTTATTTCTTTCTGATATTTTTATCAGAGATTCCCTCAATTAGTACCTAGACTATCCTTATACGGAGGATTTATAGTGATGACTAAATAGGTTTGGGGCCAGTAATACAAAATGTGAGAGTTAGAAAAAATCTTAGAAGTCATCAAGCTCAATATATACCCAAACATGAGTGTCCCCTAGAACATTGCTGACAGGGGGTTGTTCAATTTTTGCTTCTGGTGAAGACATTTGCTGAAGTCCTGAGGCAGCAAAGTCCTTCCTACCTTCTGAGGCAGTCCAACACACTTTCGGATAGCTCTAGCATTGTAATCATTAGGATTCTCCTTTGTGTTGGGTATATAAATAGGTCTGTGATGCCCTGCCTTTTAAGAGAGAAACAGAGACTTACACGGACACATAGAAAGACAAAGACACAGGTACACACATGCAGTAAAAGACAGAGACAGACAGAGACAGAGAAACAGAGCAGAAATTTAACAGCAGGCCTGCATTCTGAATTCTGAAAAAGTCTGTGTATCTCTCCAGCCTCCTTCACTAGGAGCCAATAATGGCACCTTGGGCAGAGCAGGGAAGAGATACATGGTAGTTGTACAGATTTCTTTTCATCTATAATATATGAGAGATGGCAGAAAGAAGTAGAGAAAGGAATTCTTAGCAATAGGGTCCCGGATGAGAATTAAGCCATATGACTCAGATTCCCAGATAAAGGAAAGGACAGTTTTTAGACCCAGTAGCTTAACATCTCAGCTCAATTCAATCCAATCCCCAAAACATTTATTGAACGCTTTTAGGTGTCAAGGATACAAAAATTAAACAAAAATAACCAATGCTTTCTAGAAGCTATATTGTATTGGGGTGGTATAACACGAAATAGCTGAGTGTGTACATGATGATTCAAGAAGTGGGGGGGAGAAAAGCAATAACTAAGGGGAGGAAAAACAGATTTGGAAAGAAGGGTGCACATGAGCTAAGGCCAAAAAGTGGAAGATATGCATAAGTGAAGCATGTGGTTGAGTACTAGGTGGTCTTAGACCCCAGACTTTCAGAGGAGTATCAAGCATTTTTGAAACCCCAACCTTTTAGAGAAGTTTTTGAGATTTTCTTAACTAAGAATCTAATCTGTGGCCCTAAAATTGGAGAAGCTACCATGAACTCAGTCATAATACAAAGGAGTAAAAAGCCTGGACATTGTCTTCTATTGTGATCTAGTTGGATGTCTGATATGAATTGAGGGCATTTCATTAACAACATTTATTTTCTTTCTAAAGAGAGCCAAGTCTTTACATGAACTGATGCTGAGTGAAATGAGCAGAACCAGAAGATCACTGTACACTTCAACAACAATGCTGTATGAAGATGTATTCTGATGGAAGTGGAAATCTTCAACATAAAGAAGATCCAACTTACTTCCAGTTGATCAATGATGGACAGAAACAACTACACCCAGAGAAGGAACACTGGGAAGTGAATGTAATTTGTTAGCACTACTGTCTAGCTACCCAGGTTACTTATACCTTCGGAATCTAATACTTAACGTGCAACAAGAAAATTGGATTTACACACATATATTGTATCTAGGTTATATTGTAACACATGTAAAATGTATGGGATTGCTGTCATCTAGGGGAGGGAGTAGAGGGAGGGAGGGGAAATTTTGGAAAAATAAATACAAGAGGTAATGTTATAAAAAATTACTCATGCATATGTACTGTCAAAAAATTTTATAATTATAAAAGTAATAAAAAAAAGAATTGATCATGTTTAAAAAAAAGAGAGAGAGAGAGAGAGAGCCAAGTCTTTAGGAAAATTCCATAAAGCTGTGTGGGCCTCTACAATCCCTCCCTTCCCTGAAATGAAAAGGAGTATCTTTATCAACATTTTGTGGCCTATTGTAAGTTCTTTATGTTGTTTGCATTTTCAGATAGGTGAAAGAGAGGCTGTCTTATATATGGTATTTGTTATTACCTTGAGAGCTTCTGTAGGAACTGGGACCCTTTTATCCAAAGCTATGGAAATCTACATATTCTTTCCTTTTAAGATATTCTTTTTTGGAGTGATGTGTAGGACTAGCCACAAAGAATACATTTATGATCTTCTGGATCTTCGACCGTATTTTCCAATGTAAATGGAGCAACTAATAGACAAAAAGCTGGACAGAGAATCGGCAATTCTTGAATGCAAATTACAATTTGTGTGACCTTGGAAAAGTGACTTAGTTTCTGTTTGCCTCAATCTCCTCATCTGTAAAATGGGGATATTAACAATGCTTATCTGCCAGAGTGGTTGTGAGTCAAATGAGATTAATGATTAAGCACTTAGCACAGCGCTTAGTACATGCTTGATAAATGTTTCTTCTTGTTGACTTATTTTCAGCTGTATCCAACTCTCTGTGATCCATTTGAAGTTTTCTTGGCAAAAATGCTGAAGTGGTTCACTATTTCCTAAATTTTACAAATGAGGAAACTGAGGTAAACAAATTAAATGACTTGACCAGGATCACACAATTAGTAAATATCTGAGGTTGGATTTGAATTGATTCTTAATTTCAAACCCTGTGCTCTAAACTGTGTCACTTAGCTATGCCATAAATACTTTATACTTGCTTAATAAATTCCCTTTTAGGGTGATTGTGAGGATCAAATGAGATAATACTTACAAACTGCTTAGCCCAGTGTCTAGCACATGGTAAGCACTATATGAATATTAGCTATTTTTTTTTACTCGCCATAATGATGTCTATCTTCTCACTGAAATCATTAAAAATCAAAGAATATATTCTTTGGACGATCTTGTCAAGTGCCTTGTAGCTGTTCTATACATCTTCATCCTTGGCAACAGATGCTGGCACATAAATTACAATTATTTTCACGGTGGCCTTTTTGAACACACTGAGAGGGAGCCCTCCAAAGCAGTATGACTAAGTATTCCATGAAACAATGTTTCTTGCTGCCTTTGGGCACACCGGGAAACCAACTCTATCAGCATCTTAATGTTTCTTTTGGATGAATCTGTGAGCTGTCTTTCCACATAGGTGCAAACTTTCTAATGTCTTCTGATTTCTTTTATCATGAGAATGCCCAGATTGATATAATTCTCTTCCTTCAGAAGTATAGCAACTTATTTATCACTATACAAAGAAGCTGCAATGCAGAGCATCAATAGTTAAATAAATGTTTGTAGATAATTTTAAGATTGCCGCCATCACCAAACAATCTGTGAAGACTGAGAGTCAATCAAGTTGAATATTTGTTTCATGAGTTTCCATAAGCAAAGAATACATCACTTAGCAGCCAAACTCGTGGTAATAAATGTCTTCCTACTGAGTTAATTTAGCTAATTAGTTCTGCTTTGGATATGTTGAGTTTAAGATGTCCACTGAACATTCAGTTCAATATATCTCAGAGGCAATTTTTTTTTAAAAATTATTTTGTCTCATAGAGTGGCCTTTTCCACAATGGGAAAAATGTTTAATCTTTTACAGCTTTGGCTGGGGAAACATTCTTTTACAAATCATTGATAACAACTTTTTTCAGCACTTGTGGTTCCTGGTATATTCCTTCTCCTATCTTGAGACCTTTTTTGGGGGAAAAATAGAAAAGAAAAATAACAAACAAACACAGTTTAACCCAATTAATCAACAGTTTTGAAAAAATGTAATATTTTCTGTAGTGTTCCCATTTTCCCACCTGGACAAAGAAAGGTGGGAAAGACTTTTTCATATCTCTTCTTTGGGATCTAGCTTGGTCATTCTTATCTCACAACATTCCAATGAAACAATAGTTTTATAATTAATTTTGTTTCTATTTGCATTATTGTAGTTATTGTGTATATTGTTTCCCTAGTTCTGTTTAATTCATTTTATATTAGTTTAGTTTTTCAGGCTTCTCTGTATTCTTCATATCAGTCCTCTAGCACTATAATGTTTTATTATATTTAATGTATGTCCCTTTGTTTATCCATTTCCCAATCAAGGGACAACTATTTTCTTTCCATTTCTTGCTCTTACAAAAAATGCTGCTTTAAATATTTTAGAATTTGTGGAATTCTTTTTTTTTTCTTTGTTTAAAATTTCTTTAATAAGGATTTTATCCAAGATAAATAGACCATAAATATACATGACTGATAACCATTCTCCAGTACTTAAGTAGTCAAAGAATATGAACAAATAGTTCTCTAAAGAAGAATTGAAAAGTATTTACAATTAAATGCTCCAAATCAAAATAAAAATGCAAATCAAAACAACTCTGAGGTTAGACTTCCTACTCCACAAATTGGCAAAGATGACAAAAAATGGCAAGATGAATGTTGGAGAGGTTGTGGAATGACAGTCATATTAGTACATTGGGTTTTTATTTTTTTTCATATTAATACATCGTTGCTGGAGTTACAAAATCATTTTCGAAAACAATTTATGTCCTAAGATATAAAAAAAAAACTCAACCTACCACTCAAATAATTGTAGAGATCAGGGCAAACAAATTTTTGAACTTTTAAATCTCATAACATTTTCTTAAATTACTCATGTAAATGTCAGATATTTTTTAAAAACTGGCCACTATTCTTATTGGTTATTGTTACCACAATTCATGGAATTTCAGAAATCATCTAGTCCAACTCATATTTAATAGGCATCTGGACAACAGAATGCCCATAAACTTTTGTTGGAGCATGATTCTATGATATTCAGATATTCAAAAAGATCCAAGATTTCCTTAATTTAGATGCTCCATATATGGCAGGATCCTGCCTTGAGGACTGCCTACCTCTTCCTAGGGCCCTATCCCCTTGCAGGCTAAACTAGTTTTTCTTTTTTTTTTTTCTATTCAAATTTTTTTATTCAGATTTTTTCCCTTCCTCCCCCAACCCCCTCCCCCAGATGGCAAGCAGTCTTATATATGTTAAATATATTACAGTATATTCTAGATACAATATATGTGTGTAGAACCGAATTTCTTGTTGCACAGGAAGAATTGGATTCAGAAGGTAAAAATAACAGTTTACATTCATTTCCCAGTGTTCCTTTTCTGGATGTAGCTGGTTCTGTCCATCATTAATCAATTGGAATTGGATTAGCTCTTCTCTATGTTGAAGAAATCCACTTCCATCAGCATACATCCTCGTACAGTATCATTGTTGAAGTGTATAATGATTCTGGTTCTGCTCGTTTCACTCAGCATCAGTTGATGTAAGTCTCTCCAAGCCTCTCTGTATTTCTCCTGTTGGTCATTTCTTATAGAACAATAATATTCCATAACATTCATATACCATAGTTTACCCAACCATTCTCCAATTGATGGACATCCATTCATCTTCCAGCTTCTAGCCACTATGAAAAGGGCTGCTACAAACATTTTGGCACATACAGGTCACTTTCCCTTCTTTAGAATTTCCTTGGGGTATAAGCCCAGTAGTAGTATGGCTGGGTCAAAGGGTATGCACATTTTGATAACTTTTTGGGCATAATTCCAGATTGCTCTCCAGAATGGTTGGATTCTTTCACAACTCCACCAACAATGCATCAGTGTCCCAGTTTTCCCACATCCCCTCCAACATTCATCTTTATTTGTTTCTGTCATCTTAGCCAATCTGACAGGTGTGTAATGATATCTCAGAGTTGTCTTAATTTGCATCTCTCTGATCAATAGTGATTTGGAACACTCTTAAATATGAGTGGAAATAGTTTTAATTTCATCATCTGAAAATTGTCTGTTCATATCCTTTGACCATTTATCAATTGGAGAATGGCTTGATTTCTTATAAATTAAAGTCAATTCTCTGTATATTTTGGAGATGAGGCCTTTATCAGAACCTTTAACTGTAAAAATTCTTTCCCAATTTGTTACTTCCCTTCTAATCTTGTTTGCATTAGTTTTGTTTGTGCAGAAACTTTTTAATTTGGTGTAATCAAAATGTTCTATTTTGTGATCAATAATGGTCTCTAGTTCTCCCTTGGACACAAACTCCTTCCTCCTCCACAAGTCTGAGAGGTAAACCATCCCATGTTCCTCCAATTTATTTATGATTTCGTTCTTTATGCCTAAATCTTGGACCCATTTTGATCTAATCTTAGTATGTGGTGTTAAATGTGGGTCCATGCCTAGTTTCTGCCATACTAATTTCCAGTTTTCCCAGCAGTTTTTGTCAAATAATGAATTCTTATCCCAAAATTTGGGATCTTTAGGTTTGTCAAAGATTAGATTGCTATTTTTATTCACTATCTTGCCCTGTGAACCTAACCTATGCCACTGATCAACTAGTCTATTTCTTAGCCAATACCAAATGGTTTTGGTGACTGTTGCTTTATACTATAGCTTTAAATCAGGTACACTTAGACCACCTTCCTCTGACTTTTTTTTTCATTAGTTCCCTTGCAATTCTCGACCTTTTATTCTTCCATATGAATTTTGTTGTTATTTTTTCTAGGTCATTAAAATAGTTTCTTGGGAGTCTGATTGGTATAGCACTAAATAAATAGATTAGTTTGGGGAGTATTGTCATCTTTATTATATTCGCTAGGCCTATCCAAGAACACTGAATGTCTTTCCAATTATTTAAATCTGACTTTATTTTTGTGGCAAGTGTTTTGTAATTTTGCTCATATAATTCCTGACTCTCCTTTGGTAGATATATTCCCAAATATTTTATACTATCGACTGTTATTTTGAATGGAATTTCTCTTTGTATCTCTTGTTGGATTGTGTTGGTAATGTATAAAAATCCTGAGGATTTGTGTGGATTTATTTTGTATCCTGTGGAATCCTTTTTTTAAAAATCATTGACATCTTTGGGGAGTATCCCCAGCAGTAACTTCCCTGAATTGAAAATGTATGGACATTTTAATAATTTTCTTTGAATAATTCCAAATTTCTTTTCAGAATGATTGGATCAATTCACAGCTCCATCAAGAGTCCATTAATGTGCCTATCTTTACATAGCTCATTCAACAGCGACTATTCTAGGGGGGGAATTTATTAACCAGACATGGCAGAGAGAGATCACTAAAGACAAAATAGATAATTTCAGATATGTAAAACTCAGAAATTTTTGAACAAATAAACTCAATATATTGTTAATCAAAAGAAAAATATAGATAAAAAACCCACTATTTTCAGTTAGTATTGCTGATAAACTTCCAACATCAAAAAGCTGAAGGAATTGTCATTAGTCAATCAGATTTAGAGCAATAATTTCCCAATACATGAGAATATGAAAAGTTTTCAAAAGAAAAAAAAACCCATAAAATATTAACAGCCATATGAAAAATGTTCAAAATCATTACTAATGAGAGAAATGCAATTTAAACAACCCCAAGGTATTATCTATTATCCACCTTTTTAACAAAAAAGGTAAAAAAAAAAAATAGCAAATCATACTCACGAGTCAGCCTGGTAGAGTTGATAGAATGCTGGACTTAGAGCTAGGAAGAGCTAGCTTCAAATCTTGCTTCAGATACTTATTGTGTGGTTCTGGGAAAGTCATTTAAATTTTTGGAGCCTCAGTTTTCTCATCTGTATTTGTAGTACTTATCTCACAAGCGTGGTTGAGAAAATCAAAGTAGATAAAGTAAAATCCTTTGCAACTACTGATGATAAGTATCAGTTATTATTCTGCTCAGTGTTGCACTCCTAAATTGGCTTAGCAGTTCTGGAAAACAATTTTGAATTGCGCAATTATTAAATTCTCCATACTCTTTGACACAGAAATTCCATTACTGAGACTTATCCCAAGGATGTTAGTGACAGCTAGACAAGATCCATATGTACAAAATTTTAATAGTAGCATTATTTGTAATTTTAAAAAAACTGGAAATGAAGTATGTCCAATGATTGAGGAATAGATGAACAAACTATTATATAAATATAACAGACTATTACATATATGAAGGCTTTAGTGCAACATGAGAAGACTTATGTGACGTGATATGTGTAGGGTAAAAGGTAATACATGTTATATTATACATATTTAAACATACATATGTGTATACCTCCATTCATTCATATATATGTGGTGTGTGTGTCTATAAAATTACTACCACAATGTGAATAATGTCCATATAGATAAGTAACAAAACTTTGATCAAATACAATAATTAGCTATCAATGTTAGCTAAGAAATATATACTTCTTTTTTGTAAATTATATTTTAACTTTTTCAAAAACAGATTTTCCAGGGGATTTGTTTGGATGTCGGATAATTGTTGTATGAAAACAAAATGTGTCAATAACTTTAAAAAAAGTACTCTCCTAAAGTTGACTGTTATACATGTGTTAATATGATATACAATTCCTTTATAGATATAATCATAGAAATAATTTGATTCAATCATCCAATGATTAACTCTGAGGTATCACTTCACACCTCTCAGATTGGCTAAGGTGACAAGAAAAGATAATGATAAATATTAGAGGGAATGTGAGAAGATTGGAATACTAATGCATTGTAGGTAGAATTGTGAACTGATTCAACTTTTCTGGAGAGCACTTTTGAACCATACCCAGAAGGCTATAAAACTGCCTACCCTTTCATCCAGCAGTGTCTTTACTGGGCCTATATCCCAAAGAGATCATAAAAGAGGGAAAAGGACCCGCATGTGCAAAAATGTTTGCAGCATCCCTTTTTGTAGTGGCAAGGAATTAGAAATTAAGTAGATGCCCATCAGTTGAAGAATGGCTGAATAAGCTATAGCATATGAATATAATAGAATATTATTATTCTATAAGAAATGATGAACAGGCTGATTTCAGAAAAGCCTGGAGAGATTTACATGAACTGATGCTAAATGAAGGAAGCAGAATCAAGAGAACATTATACACTGTAACAACGAGATTATATGATGATCAACTGTGATGAACTTGGCTCTTTTCAACAATGAGGTGATCTAAGACAATTTTAATAAACTGTGATAGAAAGTGTCATCCATATCCATAAAGAGAATTATGGAGACCAAATGTGGTTCAAAGCATTGTATTTTCAACTTTTGTTGTTGTTTGCTTTTTTTGTTTTTTATCTTTTTTTCTCTTTTGAGCTGATTTTTTTTTGTGCAGCGTGATGAATATAGAAATATGTTTGTACATATTTAGCCATATCTGATTGCTTGCTGTCTTGGGGAAGAGAAAGGGAGGAAGAGAGGGAGAAAAATTTTGAATATAAAGTTTTGCAAAGGTGAATGTTGAAAACTAATTTTTAGGTATTTGGAAAAATAAAATACTATCAAAATAATCCTGTGATAATCACTATTGATTAGAGAAATGCAAATTAAGACAGCTCTGAGATACCACTACACCCTTCTCAGATTGGCTAAAATGACAGGAAAAGATAATGACAAATGTTAGAGGGGATGTGGGAAAACACTGATACATTGTTGGTGGAACTGTGAATGGATCCAATCATTCTGGAGAGCAATTTGGAACTATGCTCAAAATGTTATCAAACTTTGCATACCCTTTGACCCTGCAATGTTTCTACTGGGATTGTATCCCAGAGAGATCTTTTTTTTTTTTTTTTTTTTTTTTTTTTTTTTTTTTTTTTTTTTTTTATTTTTATTTTTTTATTATATATATATATATATTTTATAATATTATCCCTTGTATTCATTTTTCCAATTTACCCCCCCTCCCTCTATTCCCTCCCCCCGACGACAGGCAATACCATACATTTTACATGTGTTACAATATAGTCTGGTACAATACATGTGTGCGAATATACTTTCTTGTTGCACAATAAACATTAGATCCGAAGTACATGCAACCTGGGCAGACAGATATTAGTGCTAACAATTTTCATTCCCCTCCCAGTGTTTTTTCTCTGGGTGCAGCTACCTCTGTCCATCATTGATCAACTGGAAGTGAGTTGGATCTTCTTTATGTTGAAGATTTCCACTTCCATCAGAATACATCCTCATACAGCATTGTTGTTGAAGTGTACAGTGATCTTCTGGTTCTGCTCATTTCACTCAGCATCATGTTTGTGGCAGCCCTTTTCATAGTGACAAAGAATTAGAATCTGAGTGGATGCCCATCAATTGGAGAATGGCTGAATAAGTTATGGTATATGAATGTTATGGGATATTATTATTATATAAGAAACAAACAAACAACAGGATAATGTCAGAGACTTACATGAAATGATGCTAAGTAAAGTGAGCAAAATCAGGAGATCATTATACATGGCAACAAGACTATACTATGATCAATCCTGATGGACGTGGCTCTCTTCAACAATGAGATGATTCAAATCAGTTCCAGTTATTCAATAATGAAGAGAACCATCTATACCCAGAGAGAGGACGGTGGGAACTGAGTGTGGAACACAACATAGCATTTTCACTCTTTCTGTTGATGTTTGCTTGCATTTTGTTTTCTTTCTCAGGTTTTTTTTCCTTCCTGATCCAATTTTTCTTGTGCAGCAAGGTAACTATAAATATGTATACATATATTGGATTTAACATGTATTTTAACATTTAACATGTATTAGACTACCTGCCAGCTGAGAGAGGAGGTGGGGGGAGGAGGGAAAAATTTGGAACATAAAGTTTTACAAGGGTCAATGTTGAAAAATTACCCATGCATATGCTTTGCAAATAAAAAGCTTTTATAAATTTTTTAAATGGAAAAATAATCCTGTGATTTATTGATATCAATCAAGCATAAAGAGGAAGAAATATGCTCATCATTGTTATAGAAGATGTTTTATGTCTAAATCTACTAGAGTGGGTTTTTTATAGATTTCAAAGATTTCTGGTGTTTATGGAAGGCACTGGATTACATCAGCCTCAGGATGTCACTGAACTTCCTCAGTGAATTCTCTAGCAACCTAAAAGAGATTGACCTAGCAATTTGTGTAAGGGAAAAAAAAGACAAATGGATGAAAATGATAACTCTCCAAGGATATGATATGCATCTGGATGGGAAGCCAATTGCTAGGTCAGTCCCCTAAATCTTGGGCAGTGACAATAGAAGGACAATGGATGGAGCCAGAATTGACAAGAAAGAGGAGAGTGAATTGGCTTGCTTTTCAGGACATGTTCAGGGCTTTTAGTGAGCTTCAACTACTTCTACACACATACCCATACACACCTACACATCCACCCAAATACACACATTCACACACATTTAGAAAACCCACAATATTTTCCTTGTGAGGTTATAAGCTGAGAATCATGGATCATGAACCATGGAAAATCATCTTGTGGAAGAACCTAAAGGACAGTAGACAAACACATACATAGCAGGTCTATGTAGGCAGCAGAAAATCACTAGGCTTGTGTATAAGAAAAGGTATTTGAAAAGAAGCAGGTAGTCATAAAGGAGGGAAGAGGACTCACACGTCCCAAAATGTGTGTAGCAGGGTTTTTTTGTGGCAACAAAGAATTGGAAAATGATAGATGCTTATCAGTTGGGGAATGGTTGAATAAGTTGTGGCATGTGAAGGTAATGGAATATTACTGTTCTATAAAAAATGACAAACAAGTTGAATTTAGAAAGACTTGTAAAGATTTACATGGATTGATACTGAGCAAAACAGAACCAGGAATACATTGTACACAACAAAGGAAGATTGTGAGATGATCACCTATGAAAGACATGGTTCTTTTCAGCAATTCAGTGGTCCAAGACAATTCCAATAGACTTTAAATAGAAAATGCCATCTGCATTCAGAGAGAGCTATGAAGAATGAATGTAAATCAACACATGCCATATTCACTTTTTTTCCTATTTGTTTTTTTTTTCTCTTGTCGTTTTCCCCTTTTGTTCTGATTTTTCTTTCCTAACATGATTCACAAATGTGTATTTAAAAATTAATGTACATGTATAATCAGAAAAAAAATGTAAAAACATTATTTTACAGGTAGCTGGGAAATAAAAAATATTAAATTAAAAAAAGAAAAAAGGGAGCATCTTGGTGACCCAGTGCATAGAATAACAACCGTGGAGTTGGGAGGATCTGAATTCAAAAGTGACCTTCAAAACTGACAATTACTAGCTGTGTGACCTTAGGCATATCATTTAATCCTAACTGTCCCAAAAAAAGAAAGAAAGGAAGGAAGGATGGAAGGAAGGATGGAAGGAAGGAAGGAAGGAAGGAAGGAAAGAAAAGAAGGGAGGAAAGAAGAAAGGGAAGAAGAGAGGGAGGAAAGGAAGGAAGGAGAAAGGGAGGGAGAGAAGAACAAAGAGAGGGAGTGAGGGAGGAAAGGAAGGAAGGAAGGAAGGAAGGAAGGGACAAAAGATGCAATGAAGGAAACATTCAGAAAAGGAGTTGGGCAAGTCACATAGTGAGAGCACAAGATGACAGATGACAACTGAGGTCTGCATTTGTACCCACCAAATGGAAAACTATGTGGGGCAAGCCCTCCAGTGTGCTTGGAAGATTCTTGAAGGAGAATTTATGAGAGGCTATGAACAAGACTAGCAGAAATGGGTGTCCTAGTGTAGGGAATGCTCACCTTGATATCACTGATGCATTGATCAATGTTATTATTATTCTCTTGATGCCCACTAGAACTTTACATTCTAAATGTGTGGATATGAAGGATACTTATATCCAAAGGATATATCTAGAGACACACAGATCCACTTAGCAATTTCAGGAATGTTTATTGGAGGAAATGGTATTCATGACAGATTTTTATTAATGGGACTTGGGTGAGGGGAGGGGAAAAGTTGATTGTGTGTAACTAAACTTTTTGGAAAGTCCCATCTCTTCAAGAATACTATAGCCTTGGCATTAAAAAGTGGATTGGACTTTGTCACAGCAAGTTATGATGATTTTTATACTTTTACTGTATTCTCAGTGACTTCCAGTCCCTCCCTCCCCTGGCTCCCTCTCCCAAACCCCTAAGTTCCCTATACTCCTCCACCAGCCTCTCACTGTTCTCCTGTTTCCTATGTCCAGGCTCCTATGTTCCAGGCTTGCCGCATTCTCTTCTCTATAAATACCTTATGGCCCAACTCTGGTATTTAGGGTTGGCAGCTGTTGCTGCCAGGAGCATGGCTGAGTCTGACAAGCAGGCTCCGAACAAGATACAAAAACCCTGGGATGTATGTGTCAGGGTGTTGCTGGTGGATGGGGGAGGGAGGAAATGGCCAAGGGGTATGGATCAGAAAAATAGGTCTAAGGTGGTGGGTAGAAGGAGGTCCTGGGGAAGGAGGAAGGTATCAGTTTTGAGGCAAGGAATGGAAGGGCTATAGGGTAATTGCTAATTTGGTTACTGATATCATGCCAGGTCGTTACTCAGAGAAATCACCCTGTTGTTTATACCACTCAGAATACAAACAGTCCAATCCTGGGTTTGGATAAGGAAAGAGGGAGAGAAGTCCAGGGAGAAAAGTACAAGACTAGAAACCGAGACACAATTTTCTAACATGTGCCCACAGTCCATGTAGCTGAATGGATTCTGGGGTCCTGGGTTCTATCCATTGTGGTAACCTCTGGGTTAGCTTCCTTCATTCTTTGCCTGGTAGAAGAGAGGATCTCTGGTCTTTAGATCTCAGCCTTATCTTAAGCATCAATGGAAAGAGACCCATACCTGCAAGCAGTGAAACCTGAGATCAAATCCAGCCTCAGACACTTCGATGCGTGGCATTGGGCAAATCATTGAACCTCTCCCAGCCTCAGTTTCTTTATCTGTAAAATGGAACTTCGTTCAGGAACATTCTAATCTGTATCTGGCCACTGGACCCAGATGGCTCTGAAGGGGAAAGTGAGGCAGGTGAACTTGCACAGTCTTCCCTCACTTAAGTACAAGCCACTTGCATGTCACGGCATCACCTCCCTTATATCATGGATAAAGAACAAACAAACAACAACAAAATGGGACTAAAAAGAGCACTTACCTCTGGGTTGTAAAAAAAAAAAAAAAATATATATATATATATATATATATATATATATATATATATATATATATAGAGAGAGAGAGAGAGAGAGAGAGAGAGAGAGAGAGAGAGAGAGAGAGAGAGAGAGAGAGAAAGCTGTTATTAACTCTTTCAGTTCTCGTTCTGAGGAAAGGACATGGAAATAACAGCTATTCAGCTTTCTGTGGTCAGGAGGAAGGAGGAAGGAGGGACATATCTCCAAGGATCACAGCCCATTTCCCAGGTGGGTCCCCAAAGAGGGAGAAGATGCAATCTGGGACTTCTGAAAAGGGACTTTGTTACGGAGAGCTGGTCCTGACGAAACCCAGATTCAGGGCGGAGATGCTTCCTCTCCTTATCATGGGGGATCCTTACCCCTTCCTTCTACTCTCCTCTGCTCTGTACAGGGGTGCTATAGGGAGAGGGCACTGACCTGTGATGAGGCTCAGACTCCCTTCTGGGTGTTTATGTATGTCTCAGTATGATGGATGCCTCCCTAACTATTTGTCTGCACTCTTTCCTCTCTGTAACGGAGAAGGCTGACTCCCCCAGCTAAGAATGGGGGCCTGAGCCCAGAGTTTGCTCACTTCGGTTTCCTTTTCCATCCCAGGGCCTCCAAGCCTTGCCATTTCTTCAGCCCGGGGTCCCCGCCTCTGCTCTGGAGGAGGCCTCAGTGGGGATGAGTTTGGTGTGGGAGCCCTTCCCCCGTCCGTCTTTGTCTGCCTCCCCTCCCCCACTTAGGGGCCAGGGAACTTTGCTGGCAGGACAGTGGGATCCTGCAGCTGTCAGGAGGAGGGGCGGGTAGGGGGCTGATGTCAGGAGGGATACAAATAGCCGCCTCGGCGAGGGGCCCCGTCTCCCCCTCAGCACATCCTCACTCCAGCTGTCCAGCCGGTCTGCCAGCCACCATGAGCCAGTCCTACTCCTCCAGCCAGCGCGTGTCCTCCTACCGGCGCACCTTTGGGGGGGCCCCAAACTTCTCCCTGGGCTCCCCGCTGAGCTCGCCCTCCTTCCCCAGGGCGGCCTTCGGCTCCAAAGGCTCCTCCAGCTCCGTGTCCTCCCGCGTGTACCAGGTGTCCCGCAGCTCCGGGGGAGCCGGGGGCTTGGGGGCCTTCCGCAGCAGCCGCCTGGGGGTGCCCCGCGCCACCGCCGCCTCCTCGTACGGGGCGGGCGAGCTGCTGGACTTCAACTTGGCCGACGCCGTGAACCAGGAGTTCCTGACCACCCGCACCAATGAGAAGGTGGAGCTGCAGGAGCTCAATGACCGCTTCGCCAACTACATCGAGAAGGTGCGCTTCCTGGAGCAGCAGAACGCCGTGCTGGCCGCCGAGGTGAACCGGCTCAAGGGCCGGGAGCCCACGCGCATAGCCGAGCTCTACGAGGAGGAGCTCCGCGAGCTGCGGCGCCAGGTGGAGGTGCTCACCAACCAGCGCGCGCGAGTGGACGTGGAGCGCGACAACCTTCTGGACGACCTCCAGCGGCTCAAGGCCAGGTGACTGCGCCCCGGCTCCCTCTGCTCCTGCCCGGGCCCCGAGGTCACCCCCTGAACGGAGGAAGGGAGAGGGACTGGGCTGGGGGCTGCGGGCTGGGGGCATGGACTCCTGGGCTCGGGGAGGCGGGGATCCTCGAGCGCTGGAGCCACGGGAGACATTGGGAGAGAGAACGGAGGCCCATCAGAGGGGAGAGGCTTTCGATTCAGAATTACAGATTATAAACTAGGAGGCGGCCTATTCGTCCCCGTCATTTTATACATGAGTAACCTGATTTACCCAGGGTTAAGTGTTTTGCTCCAAGTCCCACAATTATAAAGCATGCTGTCCCCCGGTGCTTCTGGTTCCAAATCCTGCCGATTTCTACTAGGCCAGACTGTCTCAACTGTCAGAGTATTTTGTCTCTATCCCATGTCGTGCTAGCTCCTGGGCCACTTGTCCCTGGTTGTCTGGGCTTGGCAGGGAGAAGGTCTGGTCCTGGAAAGGATGGGCGGGGACAACCTAGAGAAACTGAGGCACTGGAGAACTCCTGTCCCCTCCTCGCCTTCTCAAGTACCCAAAGCACTTTCAAAGACTCAGAGAACTTTAGAGCTAAAAAAGGGCTCAGACATCTATGTTGATGGTTGGGTATGGAGCTGGGGAGGGAAAGAGCAGAGGTACCTGCAAGTGAAGCATAGTCAGTGGAAGACTTAATCAGTCCTCAGGGACTATCCCTGGGAAGGGATTTGATCTCAGAACAAGAGGTTTACAGAGATATGGGCAGGGGGAGATTGGGTGTAGGGGTGGGGGCTCTTTGGCCAGGGTATTTTGTCCCCTAATCACACACTATTTCCCAACCCCTGTGACTGGAGAGAGGGAGGAGTTTCCTAGGCAAGGTTTTCTCCCAACCACTCCACCCCATTAAGGGGTTATCATTATCAAGAGGAGTAATTCAGCTTGGATTTGGACTAGTTTCCAGATCAAAGAGTCTCCCCAACAGACTCCCTAGCTGTTAGTAGTTAATGGAAGCTAGTCCTGTGACTTCTGGGGTAGAATTCCCTTCCTTGGCAGCTTAGTACAGTGGAGAGAATATAGCAGTTGGAATCAAGGTTCAAGTTCTAGTTCTATATCTAGGTTGGGGTGTGACCCTGAACAAGTCATTTAACCTGTTTGGACAATTTCCACATCTGTACAAATAGATGGTGGGACAAAATGATGTCTATACTAATCCATATATCTTAGACACCATTTTAAATCAATAAAGGCTCCTCAATTCTATTATTGAGTTATTTTATCCTTCAGTGAGCCCAAAGCCAACCCTTTCTGCCAATTTATGTCTCATAAGCTTAGTAGGGTGATGTTGGGCAGGTGCCAGTCAGAATATCATAGGCTATATGATCATATATTTAGAACTAGGAGGGACCTTGGAGTAACACCCCTCCTTTAAGGTCTAACATTCTGTGATTTTCTGAGCAGCTCCCTGGGGGAAGCTAACAGCTGTGCTAAGTCCCAAGTATCTATATTTTCCCTACCCCCATCCCAGGCACTTTAAGAGGCCCCGACACCCTACAAATTCTTCCTTTTGGATAGCTCTGGGTATCCCAGTAGTAAAACAAGCATTGAATTTGGTGTCAGATAATTTCTAGAATCACTTTGTCTTTGCAGGCCCCAGGTTTCTCATCTGTAAAATGAGGAGTTTGGAGTAAATGATCTCAAAAGCTATTTACTGCTCTAAATCCTTCAATCTCTAAGTCAAACTGTTAGTGCTCTGAGCCCAAGGAAATACACTGAGATTGTCCCAGTCTTGAAAATAAAGGGTACAAGGAGTGCTAGAAGGTACATGGGACAAATACTCCCCAGGGTAAAAAGGGGGAAATAGAGAAGGAGCTGTGGCCTAAAAATTGGTTTGGGGGGAATATGGGAAGTTGGGCTTGTCAAGGTGGTAAAGCTAAAAACAGTGGGAGTGAGAAGTTTGGGTATTATATTAGTTTTTCAATTTTCCATTGGTCCTATCCCTAACCTCCTTAGCAGTCTAGCTGAATACTCTCTCAATGTGGTCCCATCTTTCTCAGATGGGTGGGAATCCAGTAGAAGAGCCACTTCTCAGACCCTCCCATTCAGGAAGTGAAAAGAGGAGTATGGTACCCTCTGTCTTTATCCTTACCCATTCCAGCTCCTATATACTGTCCTCAAGGGGACAATATAAGAATACAAGAATCGATAGACCTTGGCCCTCACATTGATTAACTTGTGACTTTGGGCAAAAACTTTCCTGACCTTATTTCCTAATCAATAAAATGAAGGAATGTTTGCACAACTTACATCACAAAATTACGAGAAAGAGAAATATAATGTAGTGGTGTGAAGTAGTTTGGGACAGTGGAAAGGGGACTGGTTTTTAGAATCTCCTTATTGTTGGGTCTGTTCTCTATAGTATTTATTGTTGGACTGGTTCTTTAAATATTGAGCTCGAGGTTCTTCATCCGTAAAGTAGGGATAATAATATTCATATTATCTATAGACTTGTGAGGAAAGCTCTTCATAAACCTGAAAATGTCATATAAATGTTAGTTATTTTTAGTCTGTCCCCTCCCTGGTCAGCTCTTCAGGCCCATCCTTCTGCCCCCTGAGCCAGGCTGCTTAGGACTTGAGCCTCCAGCCCCGCCCTTTTTGCCCCATCCATCATCCCTTCACTATCTGTGTGTTCCATCCAGACTGCAGGAGGAGATCCAGCTGAAGGAAGAAGCTGAGAATAATCTGGCTGCTTTCAGGGCGGTGAGTTGAGTTCCCCTGAGACCCTCCCATCCCTGGCCTGTCTCCATGACCCTGTCTGTTTTCAGACTGACCTTTGTTGGTCACTATGTCTTGAGCTGTTGTTCTCTTTCTTCTTCCCACCCAACCTCTTGGCCAGGATGTGGATGCAGCCACGCTGGCCCGAATTGACTTGGAGCGCAGAATTGAATCTTTGAATGAGGAAATCGCCTTCCTTAAGAAAGTCCACGAAGAGGTAAGATCTCTTCCCTTTCCCCAGGGGAGCATATAACTCAGACAATCCCAGGGATATTGGATCTAGGAGAGACTGGTAATCTGGGGGAAAAACGGAGAGTTTTGGGGAGGAAGATAGAGTGAAGTCCATAAATCTGATCCAAAGCCCATCTTCTAACTCCTGTAGGAGATCCGTGAACTCCAGGCTCAGCTCCAGGAGCAGCAAGTCCAGGTAGAAATGGATGTATCTAAGCCAGACCTGACAGCCGCGCTTAGGGATATCCGGGCCCAGTATGAGACCATTGCTGCCAAGAATATCTCTGAAGCTGAGGAATGGTACAAGTCCAAGGTGGGTAGACTTGAGCCAATCTGCCCCTTCCTTGTCTTCCAAGTCCCTTCTCAAAGCTTCTGACTTTGAGAGAAGATGGTAAACAGTTGGGGGAGGAATTCTTTTTTATCACTTTCCTTGGGCTAGAGACTTTACTTCTTCATAGAGAGTGATGGATACCCTCTGATCCCTGGTGCCCCACAGGTATCCGACCTGACCCAAGCAGCCAACAAGAACAATGATGCACTAAGACAAGCCAAACAGGAGATGATGGAATACCGGCACCAGATTCAATCTTACACCTGTGAGATTGATGCACTCAAAGGCACTGTAAGTCCTAGAAACCTGACTTCCATAACACTAACTAACTGGATGATTTTGGCTGAATCTTTTTACCCCCATTGGCCTTTAGTTTCTTTATCTACAAAATGAGTATGATTATTTTCCTACTCATCTCATTTGCAAATGTCTTAAACCACTAAAGGTATATGAGTTATTATGATTCTGTGCCACTTTTTCAGCTCCTATGTTGCTTCTATATTATCCCCTAAAAAATACTAAAGTTCTCTTTGCTTGGATTACTAAAAACCACAGCTCAGAGGCTTATCTATCTACCTCTTATTCCTTTTCTTCCCTGGTCATTTCCCCCCAGAACGATTCATTGATGAGACAGATGAGGGAGCTGGAGGATCGATTTGCCAGTGAGGCAAATGGCTACCAGGATAACATTGCTCGACTTGAGGAGGAGATCCGACACCTAAAGGATGAGATGGCCCGGCACCTAAGAGAGTATCAAGACCTACTTAATGTCAAGATGGCATTGGACGTGGAAATTGCTACCTACAGAAAGCTACTGGAGGGCGAGGAGAGCAGGTGGGATAGAACTGGGCCTGCCCTGGGAGTGGAAGGTCAGAGACCGTTCACTGAGCCTATGGGATATATAATTTTGCCCAGGGACAGTGGTAGGGGAGTGAAGTGGGTAGGATCAAGAGACCCAGTTCCTGTCCTGAATATCAGTCTTTGTCAGGAGTAGAGAGAGGGAAATTAGAGGAAGAAAATAAGAACAATGAACAGATCGAATCATAGGCTGTCTGAGCTAGAAGTGATTGCCCTCATTCTAGAAAAAGAGAAAACTGAAACTCCAAGGGAGACTACAAGAACTAGGAATAGGAATCAGTAGAATTGATCCTGAATAAGATCCGAGCTAAAACCATGCCAAGGTCACAAACAAGCGCTCACAAAGACAGCTATTCCAGAAAGGAGAGTGGGGAAGGCAGGAACTGAATCTGAAAGTAAGAGGTTGAAAGTGGATAGTGTTCTTCATGGTGCAAGATCAGGAAAACAGCCCAGAGCTGCAGTGACTAATAATTTGTCTCAGGAGAAATCATCATGGTTTAGGGGCCTTTTATGGATGTTTTTCACTGAAGCATTGGACCTGGACATTCAATACTGACAGGCTAATGGAGAAGTAGGGAACTTAAAAAATTCTTTTTCATGATAAAATTATATATAAAATCATAACGTCCAAAAGATTTATAATATGTTAAAAGGACATGCTTATATTATAAAAAGGTATAGAAATAGATATCAACTTCTGTGATAATAATAATAATACAATATCTCTACAGAAACCTTTATTATCAAGGTCCACTGATTCATTCACTGAAAATAATAGTTGAGTACTATAAAAGTAAAATTTTTAAAATAACTTAATAAGAATAAAAGTAATAGCAAGCATTAGTATAGCATAAGGTACTGGGCTAAGCACTTTGTAATTTTAAACTGATTTGATCATGACAAATATCCTGGGAGGTAGATATTATTATCTTAATTTTACAGATATGGAAACTGAGGCAAATTAAGGTGAAATAATCTGCCCAAGGTCACACAGCTTATAAAAATTTAAGGTTAAATTTGAATTCAGATTTTTTTGATTCAAGGATCAATAATCTATCTACTGTGCTACTGAACTGCCTTAAGTCCATTTTTAAAGAAAGAAATTAATAATGTGTTTTTAAAATGGGAACATAAAATTATAATCAATGAATAATTTTATAAATTAGGATCAGTTAAGGGATAGAAGATAGAGAGGATAGATAGAGAAGAGAGGGAGAGAAAAGTGAAATTAATAGTCTCAGGATAGTAGCTGAAAGAGACACAAGGGGATGAGGCACATATTCACAAATGGAACAATAGTCTAACAGAAAGAGAAGCAGTCAGAGACAAAGGGGAAGAGAGAGAGGGGGACAGAGACAGAGAGAGGGACAGAGACAGAGAGAGGGATAGAGACAGAGATAGATGAGAGAGACAGACAGACAGATATGGAAGGAGGCAAAAAGAAGGAAGGAGGGAGAAAGGGGGACAGGGAGCGATAGAGACAAAGAAATTTTCAATGCTTTTTTTTTTTTTTTTTTTTTTTTTTTTTTTTTTTGGCTGAGGCAAAAACAAAAACAAAAACAAAAACAAAAAACAAAACAAAAAACACCCACAGGAAATGTTAAGTGTCTGAGGACAGATTTGAGCTTGGGTCCTCCTGACTTCAGGGCTAGTGCTCTATCCACTACACCAACTAATTGCCCCCTTTCAATGCTTTTAAAAAACATTTTTTACAACTATAGGAACAAATGGTAAATAGCCAATTAATACCATGAACTTGATAAAATTAGCCTGAGAACTGATTTCAATCCATAGACTGGAGGTTCTTCACTTTAGTCTACAATTCCCAATGTATTTGCATTTATGTATAGAAATAGCTGGCTACTAGTAATGTATGACCTGATTTGGTGACAGATGGGTTGAATGTTCATGGGGTCAGAGATTGACTGTGGGGATCCCTCCAAGGATGACAATTCTCCAGGGTATTTGTCTGTCCACCTCAATCTACCCCCTAGATCTTTGTTGTTCTTGTCCACAGTTTGGGATTGGCATTTGAAATCCATCCTTTGAACAGTATCTGAATAGAATGACAGGCAGAGGATGCTATGGGCCCAGAGAAGTAGTTGGGAGTGTAGGAGAAAGTGCCTTTAGATCACTTCTTAGATCTCAGTTCTTTGTTAAATGAGGTTGTTGTACTAGATGTTCTCCAATAGCCTTTCTAGTGCTTCAGGGAGAAAGAGAAAACTTGTTCTTGGAGGAGGGAGAGCCAGGGTTATGGGAAAGATAGGAGAAAGAGAATTTCCTAATCTCTCTTGGACATGTGGTATTTTCTCCTCAGGATCAACCTCCCTATCCAGAGCTTCTCCGCCCTCAACTTCAGAGGTGAGTGTGTGTGTTAGTCAAGGGAGCAGCCGAAAGCTGGGCTGAATACTATGCTAGAACATAGGATGTGGTGGGAGGTGATAGGGCTGTGTGTGTGTGTGTGTGTGTGTGTGTGTGTGTGTGTGTGTGACACAACTAATAGGAAAGGGGGAGGATGGAGCTATAGAAATGGAGACAGTGCAGGGAGGGCACTGTGTGGATAGGAGCCAAGGAAGAGAAGATTCTTGGGATCTGGTAAGTAGGAGCAGAGAAAAATGTGCTAGTGGGTATATATGGAATGGAGGTGTGACCCTATTATCCCTGATACACTAGTTTGCTAGTCCTTTCAGTATGTGATTGCTAACCCTTGTGAGTGACCTAGGAGTGTTAGTTAGGAAGCTGATGTACTTGGTCAGGGCCATAAACCCTAAAGGGACTGGAGATTTTAAGTAGGATTAGGGCAGACTCATGAATATTATAAAATAAATGACCTCATCTTTGTAAAGCACTTTGTACTTTCCAAATTTCTTTCATCTATGACACCCTATTAGGTCATCACAACAACCCTGTGAGGTAGGCAAGGAAACTAAGAGTTTTTCCCAGTTGTGAGATGAGAAGATGGGTATATAGTGACTAAATAACTTGCTTAAGACACATTACTAATTAATGATAGACACACGGTTCGCTTTCCTTTCTAGGAGAGCAGAGCTGCCTTTCTCTATAGGTTCCCCAAGGGAACGTGGAAGGGTTGGGCTTCTGGGTGGGGGGAGGTCCCAGGAGTTCAAGACTGGCTAGTACCCAGAGAGGGAATGAAGTGAGAGGGGGAATCGAGCTGACTCATTCCCTTACTTTCCCCTGACTTTCAGGACAGGCCCCAGCCTGGAGCCACTCGTGGCCACAGGTCTGAGTCACAGTGATGTGTTGGGAGTCCAACCACTCCGGAGACTCAAGGCTCATCCAAATCTATCAGATAGTTAGGATTAGAGTGCATTTTTCCTGGCAGACTGGACCCAATCTGGGATGGGTGCTGACAAGGGTGGGTGGAGTTTAATAGAAACTGGTTGCTATAAAAAGGAGGACCAGGGGATAAAGAGAAGGACCCTGGGAGTATCAATCTTGGAAACTTGAGCCAAGTTCATTTTATGTATGATGTTACAGAGACAAGTCCTGAACAGAGGGGCTCTGAGGTACATACCAAGAAGACAGTGATGATCAAGACCATTGAGACCCGAGATGGGGAAGTGAGTATGATCCTTGGTTCTCCATCCCTTTCAGCCTCAGAGGATGGAGGGGAAGGTGGCAGAGTGGGGGTGGCCAGCTGGACTTCATACAAACGCTGGTCCAAATGTCAGTTGCTTAGGTCATAGCTGGTTCGTTCTTGGGGTCTCCTTTGCTGAAGGATTGGAGATGCTAGGGCTTTGATTAAGCTAAATCAAAGCCCAATTAACGGGATTGGGGGAGGAGGGAACAGGAGATGAGCTGCGTGAGTTTCTCCCCACAGGTTGTCAGTGAGGCTACGCAACAGCAACATGAGGTGCTCTAAAAGCAAAGAAGCTACCGGAGGCACCCCCCACAGCCCAAGACTGCCTCCCATTACACTACCACCTTGAAACCAGCTTCCACTGATTCTGAGACTCCCCGAAGGCTTTCTCCTCACTGCCACTGAGCAGCTTTCTCACCAGCCATTCCTTCCTCACAGCCAGGTTCCTGCCAAGTCCTCCTACGGCCCCCTGCCCAGCCCTGAGTGTCTGCAGTCCCCTGTGTTGAAGTGAAGTCTTAGATTTGTTGGAGCCCACTGTGAGATGTTTGCCTTATTTTGGCCCTCTGCCCTACACCCTCCCACTCCAACTCTTGTGGAGAGAGGTAGCAGAGGCACTAGCTGCCCCTCTGACACAGGGGTCTGTCTTGCTCCAGTTAGTGCCCTGGAATGAGACCGGAGCAGGGGGAGGACAGAGTGCCTTTTACCCTTTCCTTCTGCTTCCTAGATCCTCCTATCTGCCTTCCTAGTCAAGTTCAAGTTTTTGAGTAGAATACTCTGACTTGGAACAATTCATCTCCACCTTATAAATGTCCTTTGACCTTTTTCCTCCCATTAATCCACTGTGAGGAGATAGGTCACCCTCAGGAAGCCAGTGGTATACCTGGGGGATTGGATCCCTGCTGGGTGGGTGGGTGGGGATAACCAAAGTCCTTCCCTTGTTCTCTCAGCCCTGCCCTAAAGTGGATCTGGGGAGAATAGGGGTTGCAAGAAGGAACCCTGAAGGTGCTGGATGTGGGAGCAGGAGATAGAGATGAGAGAGGGTGTGGGAGATGCTGAAGAGGAGAGAAGACAGAGTCAGAGAGTGATTTTGGGCTGGTGGGCAGGGGAGGAGCCCATCACTCCCTTGTCCTCCCCTGCCTGGGGCGCCTCCTGGGCAGTAACAATAAAAACAGAGCACATATCTAACACAGACTACTGGTTAGCTTTTCTTTCTTGATGTCTTTCTCTCTTATCTCCTGGCATATGGACCATGCAGCATCCCCTAAACTTTTCAACCCTCCCCCCCAATTTAGCAATTCTTAGAATTCTGAGCATTTGCTTATTTCCACTTTGGTGTCTATTTGGATCTCTAATACCATCCATAACCCTTTCCCCTCCCACCCCTAATCTTTTTTTTCAGGTCAGCAAATATTTAATAAGTGCTTATTAATAATAAATTATTATTATTTAATAAGTGCCAGGCACTGTGTTAAATGCGCAGAATACAAAGAAAGGAAAAAATATGACCACTGACCATAAGAAGTTTACATTTAGATTGGGGGGGGGAATGTACAAATAACTGCCTACAAAATATATACAATATAAATGTAAGATAATATGACAGGAAGGGTAGCTGGGTGGCACAGTAGATAAGAGTGTCAGAATTGAGTTAGACTAACTGTGTGATCCTGGGCAAGTCACTTAGCCCAATCTGCCTCAATTTCCTTATCTGTAAAATGAGCTGGAGAAGGAAATGGCAAGCCACTCTAGGATCTCTTCCAAGAAAACCCCAAATGGGGTCATGAAGTGTCCAATACAACATGAATTAACAACAATATCACAGGGAAGGAATGAGTAAGGTGAGAGTAGGAGACAGAGAAAGGCCTCCTACAGAAGGTGATCCTTGAGCTGATTCTTGAAGGAAGCCAGGAAGGTAAGGAGGAAGAACATTCCAGGCATGAAAACATGCTAGTTTATGGGTATGTGTTGCAGAGTGTGTGTGTGTGTGGGGGGCTTGTAGTAGCATCTGGGTGACCCTTAGTTATTTCTATTGTTTCACCACAGTTTATTTCTCATTTCAATTTCAATCAGCCTAGATGGGAGAGGAAAGAAGGGCCTTCAATGAAAGAGAGGTTTGGTCAGGGAAAGGGTGAAGTCTGTCCAAGGTCTGAGTATGGCTTACCCTACTACTCAAGATGTTTCTTTCCATCTGCAGAGAGGAATGACCACCTGCAGAAGAGAGGGTAAAGTTGGATAAGGAAAGTCCCTACAAGGAACATTTTTTTTCTTTCTTTTCTTTCTTTCTTTTCTTTCTTCCTTTCCTTCTTTCTTTCTTTCTTTCTTTCTTTCTTTCTTTCTTTCTTTCTTTCTTTCTTTCTTTCTTTCTTTCTTTCTTTCTTTCTTTCTTTCTTTCTTTCTTTCTTTCTTTCTTTCTTTCTTTCTTTCTTTCTTTCTTTCTTTCTTTCTTTCTTTCTTTCTTCCTTCCTTCCTTCCTTCCTTCCTTCCTTCCTTCCTTCCTTCCTTCCTTCCTTCCTTCCTTTCTTCCTTCCTTCCTTCCTTCCTTCCTTCCTTCCTTCCTTCCTTTCTTTCTGCAATTGGAGTTAAATGACTTGCCCAGGATCACACAGTCTGAGGTCAAATTTGAGCTGAGGTCCTCCTGACTTCAGAGCTAGTGCTCTATCCACTGCAACACCTAGATGCCCCTCAAGAGACTTTCTCAAGAACTAGTACTTTCTGAGAAGGGAAGAGGAAGGTTTCTTATTTTCCTTACACTAGAGCTCATACTTTGTGGAGAAAAATGGCTTTGATGAAGAGAAAAGGAGTCTGGATACCAGAGCGGAAACAATTCCACTGAAATAAAATAATATTTGTAAAGCACTTAGCATAGAGCCTGGCACATAATAGGTGTTCATAAATAAATGCTTATTCCCTTCTTTTGCTTCTATGGAAGTGGAATCCTGGAACTAGGTGAATATATTCACTTTCAGCATGTTGCTCAATCAATTAACATATGTCAGAGGAAAGATAGAGATGTACATTATAGATGTTATGAAGATAGAAACGAAAGGTTTTAGTAACAGATTGGATATGGGCAATGAGAAAGAATGAGGAGTTGAGGATGAAATCTAGGTTGTGAGCCTGAGTGATTAGGGGTTTGATGTTACTACTGACAAAAAGGAAAATAAGGAAGATCAGAGGGGACAAAGATCATGAGTTTAGTTTTGGACATAGTAAATTTAAGATGTTCAGTTTGAGATGTTGTGAAAGACAGTTGGAGATGGGAAATCAGAGGTATAGGGCAAGTTTAGGGATGAACAAGTAGATCTGAGAGTCATCTAAACCAAAATGATAATTGGAACCATAGGAGCTGATATCACTATCACTCTTTGTGTGTGTGTGGGGGGGGCTGGGGGGGGGTTATGTGTGACTCTAGGAGTCCCTGGGATTCATGATCTAGTGGCAACTTAGCTTCCCTAAAGAATCAACATCCCTTCTTTCCTAAGAAAGAATAATGTTGAGCAAAGAGGTTACTTTTGAGCATGATGGTAATAAAAAATCCAGAAACCAGGCAATTCAGGATCAATTAAATGAAGCTTTATTAGGCATCTCCATGTGCAAAGCTCTTGTGTTGGGGATCAAAGATACAAAGACAAAAGGAAAAACAATGTCTTACTTCAATGACCTTATATTCTACTGAATAAACACATTATGCACTGTATATGGACAAGTCAATAAAAGATAATTTAAAGAGTGTTAATTGTTAGGGGTACCAGAAGATGTAGTCTTCCTTCAATGAGGGAGAAGTGCAGTCAGGGGAAGGTCTGAATTGACCTACCTTCCATAGAAGGTATCAACTTGAGTTGGGACTTGAAGGAGCTAGATTCTAAGAAGTGGCAAAAAAAAAAAAAAAAATAAATAAATAAATAAAGGCAGGAAATGGAAGGCCAAGTCTAAGGAAGAACAAATAGGCTATATAGATGGGACATAGAGTATATATATATTATATATATATATATATATATATATATATATATATATATATATAGACTGCGAAGGGGTTTAAATTCTAGCCTGAAGCATTTGTATTTTATTCTGGAGGCAAAGGGAATCACTTAGGGGTCTAATCTCTGTCTTAGAAAAATTGTTGTTGGATTGGAGAAGAGAAAGACTGTAAGAAAGGTGAGCAATCAGGTCCTTTTGCATAAAGCCAAGTGAGAAGTGATGAGGGTCTGAATTTAGGTTGGTGACTGTGTGAATGGAGAGAAGACAATAGATAGTGCTGTAGATGTAGTGCATTGGGCCTAAGCTCAGGAGGACCTGAATTCAAATATCACCTCGGACATTTACTGTATATCCTGAACGAGTCATGTAACCCTGATTTCCAGAGAGAGAGAGACAGACAGACAGACAGACAGATAGTCAGAGAGAGACTGAGAGAGCAGAGAGAGACTTAGAGACAGAGGGAAAGAGGGAGTAAAAACACGAGAGAGTAAGAGAGAGGAAAAGAGAGAGAGTGGGAAAGAGAGAGGGAAAGAAAGGGAGGGAGAGAGGGGGCGAGGAGAGGGAGAGGGAGAAAGAAAGAGAAGGGGAGAGAGAAAGTGTGTATGTGTTTGTGTGTGTGTGTATATGAGAAAGAGAGAGAGAGAGAGAGAGAGAGAGAGAGAGAGAGAGAGAGAGAGAGAGAGAGAGAGAGAGAGAGAGAAAGGCTCAACAGATGGGAGAGGTCTGATGTCAATCCCAACAATATTAAGTGCTACTATGTATCTAAATGTATCCAAACATGGAGTCAGGAGGACAGAGTCCAAATTTGACCTAAGATACTTACTAGCTGTATGACCCAGGCAAGTCACTTAAGCCTGTGTGCCTCATTTTCCTCATCTGTCAAAGGAAATGGCAAACCAATTCAGTGTCTGCCAAGAAAACCCCAAATTGGGTCATGAAGAGTCAGGACTGTGAATGACTGAAGAACAACAATACAGATCTGCCATTGGGCTATGTATGCACTCAGAAGGCAGAAAAAGGTAAAACAGTTCCTGTTCTCAAAGAGCTCAAGTGTAATGAGGAGACAGCATATAAACATCCATGAAAAAACAAGGTATATACAAAATAAATTGGAGATAATCAACAGAAGGAAGACAATAGCACTAAATGGGAACAGGAAAGTCTTGGGAAAGGTGGGATTTTAATTAAGACTCGAAGGAAAACAGGAGCAAGAGATAAGAAGGGAGAGAATCCTAGGTTTAGGAAACAGTGAAAATACCTTGGGAGTTGAGAAATTGAGTGTGAAAAACCATATGGTCAATGTCACTGGGTCAGAGTCTCACAAACCTAAAATTAAGATTCAGCAGTTAATTAGTTCTAGGAGAGGGAAGAATTCAATAGGATTCTAAAGCTTGAGAGATTTGGTAACTGAAAAGTGGCAGTACCTTTAACAGAAATAGGAGGAGGGAATGGTTTGAGGTGTCAGTGTATGGGACAGGAGGCTGACGTAGTGTGAAGGAGATCCCACTCCTATACAAAATCCAAATAAGTCTCAGGGAACCTAAACTTAAGTGAGAGCAGAGACTGCCCCAAAGATTATCAGAGCCCATGCTCCTTGATGTGCCTGTCCTCATTCCTTCTTGGCATCTAAGCAATGACTTGGAAAAACAGCTTTTGGGAAAGGAAATAGCTTAGTAAATGATGTTAAAAACAAAACCAAAATCTGAATTTGTCATCCAGTCAACTGAATCCAGTCATATCATCCTCCAGACAAAGCCTGTCCATAATGAGGGGGCTGAAGAAGATGATCTCTAAAAGTCCCTCCTAAATATAAATTCTCTACAAGTTCCTCCTAAATATAAATTCTCTACCCTTTTGACTCTCCCTCCCGTTCCCCAGTCCAGGCAGCTTTTGATATTCATTTTAGCTTGCATTCCATTTGTAAGCCAATGTGAGTTATCCAATAAAATTCCCTACCTGAAACAACATTCTGCTCCCCATCCTCAACATGTGCTCATCCATCTAAGTTTCTACTTAAACACTTTCAGTAACTGAGAGCTCAGCATCTCCTAAGGCAACCTGGTTGATTTTCAGACAACTCAAAATATTCAGAATTCATTCTCTCTTTACTCTCCCTCCCACCCCCACCCCTATTCTTTAATCACTGAAAACTTCCTTCACTGTATTCCAACACCCCTCAACAAATTGCCCTAGAGAGGTCTAATTAGCAGAAGCTTTTTTTTTTTTTATTAATTTTTATAATTATAACATTTTCTTTGACACTACATATGCATAGGTAATTTTTTTTTTTTAACAACATTATCCCTTGTACTCCCTTCTATTGCGAGTTTTTCCCCTCCTTCCCTCCACCCCCTCCCCTAGATGGCAGGCATTCCCATACATATTAAATATCTTATAGTATATCCTAAGTACAATATATATGTGCAGAACCGAATTTTGTTGTTGTTGTTGTTACAAAGGAAGGATTGTATTCGGAAGGTAAAAATAATCTGGTAAGAGAAACAAAACAAAACAACAACAAAAAAAACAATGCTCACAGTTTACACTCATTTCCCATAATCAGCAGAAGCTTAACTTACTTGGAGAGGAAGTGAGCCACCTTCTGATTAATGAATCTGAACTACCCTCCTCCCATTTTTATAAAGCATCATCATACCCCTTACCCCAAATACCCAAATACTGTCTGACCTGGGTATCCAGCCCAGAGATCTTCTGTAATCAAAATGGATGTGGCTTGGGCTAGCCTCAGGTTTCTCAGGTGCCTCTCCTTTCTATCCTACAAATGAATTCCCCTCCCAGCCAAGGAATTCCTAGCTTCCACCCGGGGGCCACTCTTGAGATTTAGTTTAGGTAGTCTTGGAGTAACATGCCTATCTGTCACCCCCAAGGCAGTAAGGAGTATCAGTATGTGTTCTCTTAGCTTAGGCAGTAAGCCCAAGAACAACGTGGGGTATAGGCAGAGGGACATATGAGGGAATCTTTATTAGGCTGCACAGAACAGCCTGTCCTGAGGGAGAGCAGCCAGAGATCCATTCCTGGAGTGTCTTCTGTTCAGCCACATATGGGAGAATATTCACTCCAGCAGGGGGTGCCAGTCACGAAGAAACTCATCTATTGGTGGGGGCTCGAGCATTAAATCTTTTACAATAGATACCCAGGTCACAACACCCAGAGAAATGGGGACACAGTTGCATATAGACTGACAGAGTAATGCATGCACAGGATTTCTCCCCTCTTTCCTTCCTACAATTCCTGTGCCTTTTCTATACTAGATAGCACTCTGGACACACAATAATTAGTTGTTTGCTTTCTCTGTTTCTCTCTCCCCCTTCTCCCTCTCTTTCTCCTCCCTTTTCCTCTCTCCTTCCTTTCCCTCCTCCCCCTTTCTCTTTCTCTTTCTCTATTTTTCTTTGACACCTATATTATCTTCTATCTTACATTCTCTCTCTCTCTCTCTCTCTCTCTCTCTCTCTCTCTCTCTCTCTCTCTCTCTCTCTCTCTCTCTCTCTCTCACACACACACACACACACACACACACACACACACACACACACACATCCTGAGTTGGAAGCCATTTTGGTCCAAACTTAAAAATCCTTTCTATATCACCCCTCTCCCCTTTCCAGCTACTTTTTTGGTATTATCTTCCCCCATTAAATTGTAAGTTCCTTGAGAGAAGGAACTTTTTTTTTCTTATTTGTAATTCCAGAATTTAGCACTGTCTGTCACATAGTAGGTGTTTAATAAATGTTTTGAATTGAATTGAAATGGGAGAGGAGCCTCTAAATTAAATCCTCTAGAGAGGACTTGTTTTGGGTAATTCTAATTATTAGGAAGTTTTTCATGATACTGAAACAGAAGCTATTCTCCCATAGCTTTTTCTTATGTCTATTTGCTCTGCCCTCCAGAACATAAGGGAATTAGTCTTATCCCTCTTTCAGAGGTCATCTGTTACCTGTTCAAGAATTTGAATTATCCCTGTAACTCTTCTCCAGGCTAAACATGCAGGCAATAATCTAACTGCCATAAATGACATTCCTATGCTGTTTTCTAGGTTACAAATTATTCTTTTCTCATTTTCACAAGGATCCATTCAATTAGCATTTTTAAAGGACCTTCTATGTGCTGAGTACAAAAATGAAATAGTCCTTGCCCTTAAGGAGCTTATGTTCTTCTTCATATGGTAAATTCTGTTCTTTAAATGCAACATTAATGTACAGGTAATACCTTTATTAATCTTTGTATTTCTTTGGTTGCTGACACTATACTTTATGCTTGTTAGCATTTAACAGATATTTGTCGAATAAGTGATTCAATGAATGTGAATGAACAAATCTATTAAATTGGTAAGGTAGATTGTATTATGTCCATTTTGCTAATAAGACTGAGATTAACTGGGAAACTCAGGGTTGTATAGTCAGTAATAATCCCTTCTTTTTTAAAATAATATTTTATTTTTTTCCTAATTATATGTAAAATAATTTTAATCATTCATTTTTTTAAATGAATGTTGAGTTACAAATTCTCTCCCTCTGTCCCTTCCTTCTTCCTTCCCTGAGATTGTAAGTAATTGTAAGCAAAAACATGTGCAAGCATGAAAAACATATTTCCATATTAGTCATGTTGTGGAATAATTACCTCTTCTTGATCAAACTAAGTCTTTCCTGACCTCAATATAATTGTTCTCTTTTCCACTGCTTTCTACTGCATAACAGCAGTTAAGAGTGCCATAATATACAAAATGTTGGGCATGGCATCAGAAAAATATGTGTTCAAATGCAGCCTCAGACACAGCTAGTAAGCTGTGTGACTCTAGATAACTCACTTCCCCTCTACCTGCCTCAGTTTCCTAATTTGCAAAATGAAGATAATGACATCTATCTCCCTGCCAGAATTTATCATCTTAAGAATATAAGCTCCTTAAGGGCAGGCACTATTTAATTTTTGTACTCAACACATAGTAAGCCCTTAATAAAAACTAATTGAATGGTTCCTTGTGAGAATGAGAAAAGTGTAATCTGTTACTTAGAAAGCATTAAATGAGTTCATAATTGTTAGGTGCCTAGCATATAGTAGATACATAATAAAATGCTCTCTTCCTTCCTATGAACCAGAGAATTTAGAGGTATTCTTATACCCTTTAGCATAAGAGAACTCTTGGATTTGAGGAATATTCCATTCACTGTCCCCCTTTCCTTGAGTTTTTTCTTACTCACAGAGCCAACAGCCTATCAGGGTTTTTGTTCCAAAATATATAGACAGGGAGGATGAGGAGAGAAGTTGGGATTTATACGATGGGGAGTCTGGTCTTGGGCTCCCCTAACCAGCAGAGGGGAAATAGGGAAGAAAGAGGCCAAGGTCCTGAGATCCTGAACCCATAGCATTAGCTTGGGTGTATAGGTGAGAAAAATGATGTGAGGTTATTGCCCAGGTTAAAGATGTAGGGCCAGGGAAATGAGTATCAGGAAGAAGGTGGGGGAGACAAGGAGATTCTCTGGTATTCTGCCTTAGTCAGACCTTATCTAAAATATTATATTCAACTTTAGGTGACACATTTTAGTAATAACATTATCTAATTGGTAATGGGCCAAAGCAAAGAGACTAGGGAGTTGAGGGGTCCAGAGACCATTGTCATACAATGATTGGCTGAAAAAAGTAAGAATATTTATCTCAGAGAAAAGGAGACTTAGGGAGCACCCAATTGCTTATATTCAAGTACTTAAAAGGTTGTTATATAGAAGAAAGATGAGACTTGTTATTATGCTTGGACATGAAGGGCAATGAGGGTCAATGATGGGAAGTTTCAGACAATTAGATTTTAGCTCTATATAAGGAGAAAATTCTCAGCAGTTAGAGCTGTTCATTGTAGGGTGACGGTCTGAATCACCATCTTCATCATCATCACCATCATCTTCCTCCTTCTCACAACTGATACAGAGAACTTTAAGGTTCACAAAATATTTCATATATAATATTTCATTTAGTTTTCACAATAAACCTGTGAAATAGAAACTATGTATAGGTAGTGAGCTCTCCGTCATGAAGAGATCTTCAAGTAAAATTTAGATGACCCCTTATTTTGAATGAAATTGAGAGTACTTGATTTGAATGAAAGTTGGACTAGATGGTCTCCAAGGCCCCTTCTGATGCCAGAGAGTGTGTTTTTCTTTTCTATTTTTTTGAGCCTGTTTTTCTTACAGTTGGTCTACTCAGCTCTTCCTTTACTTTTCCCCCACCTTTCTCTTGTCCCCTCTTTCCCACCACATTCCTTTCCTTTTCTTTCTACAGTTTACATCAGGCTTAAGGGAGGAGGATAGAATGGGACTCAGATAATAATCCTCTTCTCTGAGAGTGTAGGCTGGGGTGGGGGGTTGGAGGCTGGTATGGGAGAGGCTTCATAAACATGAGAGTTAATGATTAACATGAAATCTCTGAGTAAGGGAGAGTGTGGGGGTGAAGGCTGGAAGAAGGATAGGAGAAGGGGCCCTGTCCATATTCCCACTTCTGCTGCCCCCTCCCTTTGCTATTACACAGGCAACCCGAGCTGGGGTCCTAAAAATAGCCCCCAGTCGAGGCGTAGCCATCAGCCGCCCCGGTGACCTTCTGGGTGGCACAGGCCGGCAGGAGACAGGGCTGCTCAGGCCCACGGGGGACTCCTTCAGGGTTCTACTCCATCTAGGTGCTCCTGTGGGCTCCAGGGTCTCCCAGCCCTCACCCCCTCTGCAGCAGCCATGCAGAAAGCCCGGGGGACCCGGGGAGAACCTGTCAGCCCAAGGGCACCCCCTAGCCCAGGTGTGCCCCCAAAGAGGGCAAAGGTGGGGACTGGGGCTGGAGCTAAGACTGGGGCTGGAACTGGGGCCCGGGGAACAACAACGGGAGCCCCAGTCTTCCTTCGGCAGCTGAAGAACACAGCCGTTTTCTCTGGCCGGGATGTGAGGCTGCAGGTGGTGGTGAGTGGGACACCCCAGCCCGTCCTCAGCTGGTTCCGAGATGGGGATCCCCTTCCTGACCCATCTCCGGACCCCAGCTGCCTTTGGCTCCGTGGCTGCAGGGCCCAGGATGCAGGAGCATACACCTGTACCGCCAAGAATGAGCAGGGGAAAACCTCTTCTACCGGGGTGCTGACTGTACTGGAGGTGGAAGGTAATGATATGGATGGGGGAGGCAGCTAGGGATCAGGAAGAGATGGGTGAATATCAGGCAGGGTGACGCAGAAGGAAAGGAAGGCTGCCGAGCCAGAGATGAGGGCTTGGGGGCCTCTCAAAAAGGCAACCCCCCCATAGCTTCTGTTACCTTTTTTTTTTCCCCCTTCCTTCCTTCCTACTTGGGCCAGGTGTTTGACAGGGAAGGATAGCATGCAGAATGTAGATGAAAAGAGAAGTGTCTCCTTATGTAGAGTCAGAGGGCTAATGAGAAAAGTTGGTTCAGGGTAACAAGAAAATCTGGATTTTAGTCCAGTCTCAGTATTAACTGGCTGCATAATCTTGGCCAAGTCACATTTTGGGTCTCAGTTTCCTTATTTGTTAAATGAAGGAGTTGGAATCAGATCCCTTGCTAGCTCTAGATTCTAGGACCTTATGTTCATCTCTCTGAATCTTTTGAGTGGATGATCCAAGACTGTTTCAGATGCCTGAGGGGAACCCTGTCTTAATACAAGAATCCCATGATAAAAGTCTCATTGAACCAGTTCCCCTTAGCCCTTCTTCAGCTTTTTATCTTATTTTTAATCTGGAAAGTGTATGTGCATGGAGAGGGCAAGAATTAGGGTGGAGGGACAGTTGTTCAATGTCTCAAATTTATGGATATTTGTGTGGCCTGAACCCAGCAGCCAAGCGGTGGGATGGGGAGGTGAAGGGAAGCCGATGAGATTCAAGTCAGAAAAAGGTATTTGGGTAAGTGTTCAAATTTGGTTAATGTTAGATTTGAAGTTTCTGTGGGCATTTGGAGAGATAGTTACAAAAGAATAGTGGAAATGGAGGAAGGGGGCAAAGTAGGAATAAGACCAGAAGGAATGGGGTGAGGGAGGGCTTCTGTGAAATGGTATGAGAGGCAGTCAGCTAGAGTCCCTGGTCTGATGCTTATAGTAGTCAGGGAATGTAAGGAAGGTGTGGTAGAGTGTTCAGAAAATATAACAGACTCCTATATGTGTGTGAGGAAGGTGTATTAGGGTACTCAGGAAGTATAATAAATTAACGTGTGTATATATGTGTATGTGTGAGGAATGGGAGTTAGGGTTCTCAGGAGGTATAGCAGACTAGTGTGTATGTGTGTATGTGTGTGTGAGGAAAGGATATTAGGGTGTTCAGGAGGTATAACAGTCTAGTGTGTGTGTGTGTGTGTGTGTGTGTGTGTGTGTGTGTAGGAGGAAGGGGAGTTAGGGTGTTTAGGAAGTATAACAGACGTGTGTGTGTAAGGGGTATTAGGGTGTTCAGAAGGTATAACAGTCTAGTGTGTGTGTGTGTGTGTGTGTGTGAGAGAGAGAGAGAGTAAGAGAGAGAGAGAGAGAGAGAGAGAGAGAGAGAGAGAGAGAGAGAGAGAGAGAGAGAGAGAGAGAGAGAGAGAGAGAGAGAGAGAGAGAGAGAGAGAGAGAGAGAGAGAGAGAGAGAGAGAGAGAGAGAGAGGAAGGGGAGTTAGGGTGTTCAGGAGGTATAACAGTCTAGTGTGTGTGTGTGTGTGTGTGTGTGTGTGTGTGTGTGTGTGTAATGGGAATTAGGGTGTTCAGGAAGTATAGCATACAAGTGTGTGTGAGGAAGGGGAGTTAAGGTGTTCAGGAGATATAACAGTCATGTGTGTGTGTGTGTGTGTGTGTAAGGGGTATTAGGGTGTTCACAAAGTATAATAGATGTGTGTGTGTGTGTGTGTGTGTGTGTGTGTGTGTGTGAGGAAGGGGAGTTAGGGTATTCAGGAGGTATAACAGTCTAATGTGTGTGTGTGTTTGTGTGTGTGTGTGTATGCGTGTAAAGGGTATTAGGGTGTTCAGGAAGTATAACAAACAAATGTGTGTGTGTGAGGAAGGGGAGTTAAGGTGTTCAGGAGGTATAGCAGACGTGTGTATATATGTGTGTGTGTGTGTGTGTGTGTGTGTGTGTAAGGGGTATTAGGGTGTTCACAAAGTATAACAGACAAGTGTGCGTGTGTGCATGTGTGTGTAAAGGGTATTAGGGTGTTCAGGAAGTATAACAGACAAGTGTGTGTGTGTGAGGAAGGGGAGTTAAGGTTTTCAGGAGGTATAGCAGATGCGTGTATATGTGTGTATATGTGTGTGTGTATGTGTGTGTGTGTGTGTAAGGGGTATTAGGGTGTTCACAAAGTATAACAGACAAGTGTGCGTGTGTGTGTGTGTGTGTGTGTGAGGAAGGGGAGTTAGGGTATTCAGGAGGTATAACAGTCTAGTGTGTGTGTGTGTGTGTGTGTGTGTGTGTGTGTGTGTGTGTGTGTGTGTAAGGGGTATTAGGGTGTTCACAAAGTATAACAGACAAGTGTGTGTGTGTGTGAGGAAGGGGAGTTAAGGTGTTCAGGAGGTATAGCAGACGTGTGTATATGTGTGTGTGTGTGTGTGTGTGTGTGTGTGTGTGTGTGTGTGAGGAAGGGGAGTTAGGGTATTCAGGAGGTATAACAGTCTAATGTGTGTGTGTGTGTGTGTGTGTGTGTGTAAAGGGTATTAGAGTGTTCAGGAAGTATAATAAACAAATGTGTGTGTGTGAGGAAGGGGAGTTAAGGTGTTCAGGAGGTATAGCAGATGCGTGTGTATGTGTGTATATGTGTGTGTGTGTGTGTGTGTGTGTAAGGGGTATTAGGGTGTTCACAAAGTATAACAGACAAGTGTGTGTGTGTGTATGTGTGTGTAAAGGGTATTAGGGTGTTCAGGAAGTATAACAGACAAGTATGTGTGTGTGAGGAAGGGGAGTTAGGGTGTTCAGGAGGTATAACAGTCGTGTGTGTGTGTGTGTGTGTGTGTGTGTGTGTGTGTGTGTAAGGGGTATTAGGGTGTTCACAAAGTATAACAGAAAACTGTGTGTGTGTGTGTGTGTGTGTGTGTGTGTGTGTGTGTGTGTGTAAAGGGTATTAGGGTATTGAGGAAGTATAACAGACAAGTGTGTGTGTGTGTAAGGGGAGTTAGGGTGTTCAGGAGGTATAACAGTCATGTGTGTGTGTGAGAGGAAGTGGAGTTAGGGTGTTCAGGAGGTATAACAGTCGTGTGTGTGTATGTGTGTGTGTGTGTGTGTGTGTGTGTGTGTGTGTGTAAGGGGTATTAGCGTGTTCAGGAAGTATAATAGACAAGTGTGTGGGGGTGTGTGTGAGGAAGGGGAGTTAGGGTGTTCAGGACATATAGCAGACTTGTGTATGTGTGTGTGTGTGTGTGTGTGTGTGTGTGTGTGTGTGTGTGTGTGTGTGCCAGGATGAGTGAAGGTCTGTGGGAACAGAATATCCTGTGGGGCTTGGGGACTATCAATCCTCAGCCTATCCCCATGGAGCAAAGACTGGGAGGGCTAAGGGGCTGTGTGTCTGATGGTGATGTGGGGAGGGTTGAGAAGGGATCTCCTGTTCGGTAGAGTATACATAAGGTGGTTCTGAGCTTCCTTTGTCCATGCATCCTGAGTTTCTCACAATGATTATAGCACAGACAAGAGAGACAGACAGAGACAGAGAGGAACAAAGAGACAGAGACAGAGACAGAGAGAGGCAGAGACAGAGAGAGACAAATTGTCTGGGATTGCAATGTACTTTGGCCTTGGGAGTTATAGCTGAAGAGTTTGATTTCCTTAAGTCTTTCTGGTGTCACTTTAAGGTCCTGGATGACTCAGGAGGGCATACCTGAGCAGAAAATGTTGAAAAGGAATTTTTCAGAAGAGGAAGACCACCGGCTGGGTAGTGATGTGCTTCCTAAGGGGCAGGATTAGAGGTGTGATGGGGGCTGGGTAGGGAGAAGCATGAGTAGAGGAAACAAAGCGGACAGTAGGATGACAGTGGCTAGAAAGGTCATCCTGGGGTGGGTGGCACTGAGTCAGACTGGGACAGAGACAGGTGCTGCAGGATCAGTCTCTGCTGGTTGGTACCCAACTCTCTGCCTATATTCCTTAAGAGCTCCAGGCGGATCTATATCCTAGCCTCAGCCTCTCCCCATAAGGCAAAGACTGGGAGGGCTGAGGGGATTGTGTGCCTGATGGTGATGTAGGGAGGGTTGAAAAGGGATAGAGTATAAGGTGGTTCTGAGCTTTGGGTCATCAGCTGGATTTGTAATTCCCATTTTAGCCAGAGCCCTCAGAAATTATAGGGTGGAAGCTAGGTACCAGGACCACAGAATATCAAAAATTAAGCTTATAACTAAAAATAGAACAAAAATGGAGGAATATTATGGGAAGGAAAAAGAATATTGGGGTACATAGAATATGGGGGAGATAGTAGAGGAGGAAAATTTAAGTGAATGTTAGGGGAAGGAGATTCTATGGGGGAAATGCTGGAAGAAGGGAATATGGGGAAGAAAATATGAAATGAGGGAAGGGGAATATAGAAGGAAAGGAAATAATAGTTAAAGAGAGTTTGGGAAAGGGCATATAGCAAATGGAGTACTGGTCTCATTTATTTCCTCTTCAATTAACTGGAAAAAAAGAAAATAGATTCTTAGAATTTCAATTCAACAAACACCTACTTAATATGTGCAAATCTTTGTGCTGCATGGAGTGGAGGAGGAGACCTACAAAAACAAAAGCTAAGCAGTCTTTGGCCTCAGGATGTGGTATAAGAAACTGCACACTGCTGTTGCAAGCTGAGAATCTGAGTCTGAATGTTTCTTGTATGACCTTATTCAAGTCAGTTAGATTCTGTTAGCTTCAAGTTGCTTGAACGTAACGAGACTATTGTGTTAGATGATTTCTAAGATGGCACAGAGTCTAGAGCACTGGCCCAGAGTCTGGAAGTGTGTGATACAGGGCAAGGATCGCATCATTTAACCTCTTTATCTGCTTGAGTTTCCCCAATTATAAAACGGGGGTAATTATAGCACCTACCTCCTAGGTGGAGTAAATCAAATGAAAGCATATAGCGGGTGTTTAATATAGTATAATGTTAACTTTATTAAATACAATAGTATATAGTATATACTCTAATATACTAATATGGTGTTTAATAAATGCTTGGTTCCTTCCTTCTTTCCAGTGGGAAGAGGGGGAGAAAGGATAAGAACTGGAATTAAATGGAAAAGCAACATAGGGGAAAGCAACTCTGGGACTAGGGAGGGGATGGAGGAGTGGAATTATAGGGAAAAATAATATGGAGGGGGAAGCAGTTCTGAGATTAGGGAGGGGACTGAGGAATGGATTTTGGGGAAAGGTGCTCACAGTATATGGAGAGAAGTTCAAGGGATTCCTTTCTTATGATCGACCCAAGTATAGCCCATCTCGCTGGGACTTGTCAGAATAGAGTGATGGGCATGGTGGGATAAGGTGGAAAGGCTACCCATTTACTTTTCATGACTCTCCCTTTCCCCACAAACACACATATATCCGGGTCACTTCCCCACTGTAATTAAGGTTAGCAAGTAGTTGTACATACTTGAAAAGACAGCAGAGAGGACCATTTTTAATTGGGGCTGGTCCTCAAGGACATGAGCTTGAGAAGCCTTGAGGGAAAGGAGCAGTCTGGAGCTTTGTGAGGATGCAGGCAGAGGTTAGATGGATTTCTATACAGCTAGATGTTCAAAGAATCACTGTGTCTTTGTGACCAGGGACTAGGAGGGGGCTGGAGGAGGGGGGGAAGGAGGGCTGTGTATCATGGTAAAGTCAGATGAAAATGAACATCAAGGGCACCCTCAAAGGAGAAATCTGGTGCAGCCCTCAATGAATATTTGATTGACAGATTGATTTAGGAAGTTTTTTTTTTTTTAACCTAAACAATGTCTAGCTATGGAAGGTCACTTTCAAGTCATAGCTTGAAAACCTGGAAAAGCAAACAGGTTCTATGGTGTCTCTCTGAGCCTCTGTTTCTTTGTCTGTAAAAAAAAGTGACTGGGCTAGGTGACTTCTAAGATGCTTCCAGTTCTAACATTCTAACAAAAGGAGTCATTAAAAGGCAATTTTCAGTCTTGTCAGGGTAGACTTGATTTAGTATACCTGAAAGAACACTACTTTTGGAATCAGAGGACCCTGGGGTTCTAGTACCTCTGTGGCTCAGTAACTTGCATATTTAAGCTTAGCCCTTTCAATGTATTTCTTCATCAGTAAAACAGGAGACTGGATCTTATCATTATCATTTCCTGCTTGTATGACCTTGGCATATCACCTCCCTAATCTCGGACTCAGTTTCCCTAGCAGTAAAATGGATATGGAGGAGGCCACCTAAATTTCTTATTTAAATCTGATGAGATTGCCTCTAAAGCCCCTTCCAGCTCTAAAACTGATGGAACTATGGATCGGAAAAAAAAAAAAAAGGGATGGTATAGAGGTGAAACAGGATTGGATTGGTCTGATTGTATGTATAGGAGCCTCAGGGCATTTTTAGCACCAACCTGGAACCAATGAGTCTGTGCTCCATTGGCTAACAGCAGCTCTGCTTTACCACTGCTTTTGAAAGAACGGTTCGAGTTATGGTCCTGGTACATTGGCCTTTCTCAGTCTCACGCATGGAAAACATTCTAGGTTGGTATAAACAGAACTTCAGGGAATTGGAGGGAATTCAGTATCCAAATCCTTATTCCTGGCTTAAGAAAGGAGGCAGTATTCTGGCCAGGAACACTTGTCTGGCTCAAAATGCTAGACAGCTAAGGTGTCTGGCATCCCAATAAATGAGTTTACTTAGAGATGCAGTCTGTGAAAGTGTGTGTGTGTGTGTGTGTGTGTGTGTGTGTGTGTGTGTGTGTGTGTGTGTATGTGTTTCAAGGGAAATGGAACTGGAGTGTAATTCAGAGAAACTGGGAGAATATTGGGGTTAAGGCAATAAAAAGTAAGGGGAAAATGTAAAAGCTTTGTAATGAAGCAAAAGGGGCTAAGGAAAAGGACTATGGGAAAAAAATTTTATCCTTTGTGGAAATCTAGAGTCTCACCAGATTCAGGTAGAATTAGTTTCCTTTTCAAGATATTATTAATTACTTTATTATTTGTAAAATATTTTTATCATTTTATTAAATAGTTTATTAAATTAAAATTAGAAAGCAGGACACTGTCATGCTCTGTTGAGTAAAGCAAATACCTTGGAGCCCATCCCTAAGCTCTTAGAGCTTAGAATCTAAATGACATTCCCCAAATTTGGGAATTGAACAGACAAGAAGAGACAGGAGTGGAAAGAGATTGGGGGGGAGGAAATTGGTTAGATTTACTTCTTAGCTTGGAGGTTTAGAGAGACATCTAGGATTAGAAATTTGAGAGACAGAAAGCCCTATAGGAGAGGCCAATAGAAGGAAGAGGTAAGAGACAGGAGATGAGGAGATGATGAGGGAGCAGAAATGATAGGCAGAAATCAGAAATGAGAATAAATGAGGAAACACTCAGGATCTAAATGGAGAATTCTTCACTTGTTGCCATTTAGGGCATGCAGCTAAAAGGAAGACATTGCCCAGGGCGGGATATTGGCGGGTAAATATTCATTCATTGGCTCATTCATTCAATGCCTTGGGTGCCCATCAATGTACCAGGTGCTAGGCAGAGGTGAGAAGAGGAGGAGGGCAGAGACAGAGTTGTGAGGAGCCCTGGAAGAGATGGGAGCTGCTTCAGAACCTAAAGAGACAGGAACAGAAAAGTCCTTAAGTTAGCTCACAGGGAAAACCAGGCCAGGGAGGATTGCCAGGCAGGAGAGCCAGCAGTGCCCATTCAAAGAGTGCCTTCCTCTCTGTGCTTAGAATGGGAATAGGCTAGGGACAAGTTTTGGACATATTGGAATACAATGGGCCAGAAAGAATTCTAAAGGGAAGGAGGAGAGGCCAGTTCCAGATTTCCTTGCAGTTTCATATTCCCTCAGTCTTCTTCAGGAATAGATCTTGGAGGGAAAAAGGGCTTGATGATGTAAAGATGTATAAAAATGAAGTATTCTAAACTCATATGAAGATCTTAGGGCTGAGGAGAATATGAAGGAGAGATACTGAAAGAAGAGGCTGAGATCAATGGGGTAGAAATGAGAGAGAAGGAGAGGGGAAGAGGAGAGAGGGAACCTTTTGAGAGAAGGAAAGGAGGCAAGTGAAGGGAAGCTAAGGATGGGAGATGGACCATAGGAGAATACATTATTGTAGTCCTCTGGAATCTGGGGTTCAGAGGAACTCAATGAACGTCCAAATTGGTAGGCTGGGAGTGAAATGGGAATAGCTACCAGAGTTCTGCTTGGTAAAGAACTATCATTAGGGAAGACAGCTGTGTCAGTAAGACCTGTTTGGAGTAGATCCCAACTTGAGAGCATGGTACAAGGCAGAGCTATGAAGGGAAAGAAGGCTGAAGTAAGGGACAGCTTGTAAGCAGGAGCACAGCCTAGTGGGGTGAGGCAGCTCTGGGGCTCTGTGGGGCCCAGCTGTCCTGCCACTCACACCTGCTGCCCAATAGCTATTTTTGACATGGAATGTGCCAGCCCCTAGGATTCTCCTGGGGCACAGGGGCTCGGGTTACCTCTCTCCCCCACTCAGCTCCCCTATCTGTGGGAGGGTGTGTGGACCTAGATGGGTGTGGACCAACGCTTTTGCTTTCATGTGTCTTTAGTAGGTACTGGTATGGGCAGTTGTACCCTCTTTGGGCCTGGGGTATAGACAATATACTGGGTTTGGAACCAGAGAACCCAAGTTCAAATTTTCATTCTTCTACACATTAATAGTTTTATTAGCTGTGACATCAGGCAAGTCATTCAATCTTGCTGAGCCTCAGTTTCCCCATCTGGTAAATAAAAGGGTTGGATTTGGTAGCCTCCAAAGTTCTTTTTCTCTCTAAGTCTATGATTCTATGAACCCATGCTCTGGTTCACTTTTTTGGGTAACATCAACCTCTGAATGTCTGTGAAAAATGTAGGCACATGCACGTAGAAAATGATGAGGTTTCCAAGGGTATCTTGTGAAAACGCTATGTTCTAAGTCACACTTCCTATTTTTATAGCTGCACTTGTTCAGACTGTGTGTGTGTGTGTGTGTGTGTGTGTGTGTGTGTGTGTGCTCTGTGAAGTATGGAGAATATATATTTGTATTATTTTAGCATAGCCAGTGTATGCACCATATATGGCCTGTAGTTATGTGATTTGGGTTCAGTGGTATGTGTGTGTGTTTGTGTATAAGAGGGCCAGGTGATATGCTCTGGAAGGCTGTAAGGCCGGAGATAACCATCCTTACAAGGGCCCTTAGTGTGTGCTGGTGCATCTTCTCTGCCATTCATACAAACACCTTTGGCCATTTCTGGGTTAGCTTTTATTCTCCCCTTATAGCTTGGCCTCTGAAGCCCTAATCCAGGCTACACCTAGGCTTGGAGGACAGTTCAGGGACTTCTAGCTAGGTTTGGTTTAACTCCTTTTTCTGCTGGGACCTTCTAGGAGAATGAATACTGCACTGTGACCTGGAGGTGCAGCGCCCCAGGCCAGATGTACTGCCCCAGGCTGGCGTGAGCCAAGTGATAATAAACTTGATAAGCCACATGACTACAGCATTTGGGGGTTTGCAGAGAGTTTTCCTCACAAGCCTTGCACTGGAGAGTGCAAGGACTGCAGTTTGTGTTCGGCCCAGCTCCTTGCTGCTCAGACCCTGAGACAAACAGGAGGATGCTTCCTTTTTGTAGGACTTGCATAGACTGCTGGGTATAAAGGTCAGGTGAGCTGGGGGCCCTAGCTGTCCAGAGCAGCGCCTAGGCTTGGAACTAAGGGGTCAGGTCAGGACACATGGAGCCTCCAGGGCTACATCCTGACCACTCTGAGCCAATCCCTTGCTTTTCCTGTGCCTCAGTTTCCCCATCTGCTCCAAAGGAGCAAGTAAGCCTTTCCCTTCGGTCTGGGATTTGTGGGGGGTGGGGTGGGGGTTGCGCAGAGATCTGTGGTAGCTATGTGGGGGGGACCCGAGCTAGGGCCGCCCCGGGAAGAGAAGAAAGGCAGGTGAGATGAGGAGCGGGGGCGAAGATGAAGGGGTGGAGCAGGGTCCGGGGCTGAGGTCCCAGGAGCAGGGGGAGGAACAGGAATAGGTTCCGGGCGCCGCACCCGCACCTGCCGCCGTCCGCCCGTCCGCCTGCTCTCTCCGCTCCGGATTCCGCTCCGGATTCCACTCGCGATTCCCGTCCCGGGAGGCTCCGGGGGCTCCCAGACTGGCTGCAGAGGCGGCTCCCGTTCGTGCTCGGCTCCCGCGGTCGCCCCCGGCTCCTCCTCTGACTCCGCCCCCGCCCCCGCCTAGTCCCCTCCTGGCTCCGGCCGCCCGGCCCGGCCCTCCCCCCCTGCCATGAAGAAGCTGTGGGTGAAGAAGCGGTTCCAGGTAAGGGTTCTCCCGGCCGCGCGTGGGTGGGGTGGGGGGGCCGAGGGCCGGGGCGCCGAGAGGCGGGGCGGACGCGGGGGCCCCTGGGAGGGCTAGGTGGGCATCGGCCTGGGCCCTTCCCAGGGCGCCGCGGCCTCGCTTGGGCACCCCTTCTGCCCCGTCCCCGGTCCAGCCTGCAGGCTGGCTCCCCGCGGGGCCCCGATGCCCCCTCCCCGCGCTGCGCTAGCCAGGCCCATCCCCCACCCCCTTCTCCAGGACCTCATCCCGGTAGCCCAGGGTGTCTAGCACCTTTTGCCTTTCGGTCCACAGCTGTCAGCAGCCTTCCCCCTCTCTCTTTTCTCTTCCCTGCTCCGATTCCTTTCACTGCTGCCCCGAGCCTCTATTCTGCCTCCCTCCCTTCCTGTGGGGTGATTCCATCCACCTTTGCCAGCTTCTGTTTTACCGGATTTCTAAATGCTGACTTCGCTCTCCCTAGCTGCCCAAGGAACTCCATCTCCATATTAACATCCTCCTTGCCCCGGTGACCCTGCATCCTCTCCTGTGCTCACACTCTAGTTCTGAGACACCTTGATACCACGACTGATGTCCCCACCCATGTCCCTGACTCATAGGTCCCTTCCACTCCCTACCTTCCCGCTGTTCCAGCGTCCAGGTCCTCTCCTCAGCCCCCTAACTCTGGGGCCTGTGTCTCCCCATGATCCTATACCTTTTCTTATGTAGAGCCTTCTGTTCCCATGCTCTTCTCCCTCCCTTTGTTTTCCTTTCCTTAATCTTCCCTTCTTCCCCTCATTCCCTTCTTCATATGCTCCATGTCCTCCCACATCTCTGGATCTCAGAGTCCTCCAAGGTCTCCTTGTTTCCCCTTGTCCTACCGCCTTATGTTGAGGTTCTCCATGTTTCTGGGCCTAAGGTTCTTTGCTGTTCCAAACCTGGACAGCTCACCAAGCTGGTATAAACATGCATACAGGTTTAGTGCTCTGAGGTCAAGGAGGGCCAGATGCTTAGGTAGCAGGGTGTGGGGGCATAAGGATCCCAGAAAACCCAATGAATATTTCTCTGGGAAAAGATTGGTCACTGGGTCTCCAGCAGGGAATCTTTCCCCCAAAATGCTCTTGGTATCATATATTGCCCTTGCTTCCTTGTGCTCCCCATTCAGTGACACAGGTCTCTCCTAACGACTAATTTGATTTTTCTTTTTCAGAAAACTGGCCACTCACGGCGGGCCTTTGGTCGATTCACCCATGGTGCGTGCGACTGTGGCTGTCCCTACTTTATGCCCCTTTTCCCAGTGGGACCCTTCCCAGGCTCACTTGGCTAGATTCTCTCCAGATTCCTGGACAAGGGATCAGAGCCATGATGATGCCTTATTGCTTTTAGTATCCCCTTGGCATTTGACATAATCTTTCAACTTGAATGTATACAGCCAAGAGAGGGAAAGAAGTCAGGGAGGACTAGAGTCAAATCCAGAGAGGGACCACATTTTCTGGTCCTCACCTCTGGGACTTCTGTTTGGCTTTTGTCCCACTCATAGTTGTAGATGTGGAAAAATAGACACCCTCACTTTGGTAAACCCTAAATGAGGTTTACTTTCCCTTTGTAAAGATGGAGAAACTGAGGCAAAGAGGAGAATGGGCTCAGAATTCAACAGGATTGGGGGAACTTGGAACAAAAGCCAGGAGTTTTGACTTTCAATCTAACCATTGGACTTTTTTAAGGGGAAAATTGTGTGTGTGTGTGTGTGTGTGTGTGTGTGTGTGTGTGTGTGTGTGTACCTAGTTGTTCAGCACACAAGTGTGAGTACTGGAGTATGTCTGTATGTGTATAGGCCAAGGATAGAATATAATTGAGGAGGAAGGGGTTGATGGGAAGAAAAAACCTTATATACCGGGACCTTATTATTCCATGTACGATAGGAACATTTAGATAAATCCAGAGAGAGGAGAAACTAGTTGTCAGCAGTGAGATTCTGCTCCCAGGTTCCCCCACTCAGTCCCTGCAGAACCTCTCTGGGAACTGGGAAACCCAATTTCCCCCTCTACCCCATCTGCCCCATCATGCCCTGCCCCACAGACGCTCTGATAACAGTCTGTCGATGTCTCTCTCCTGCTGCTCCTATGGAAGCGAAGTTTTCCGCTCCTGCAGAAAGCAAAGTTACGGTAGGAAACGGATCCCTGCCCTGCCCTTCTGCTCCTCGGTCCTTCCTGAGGGTTCCTGGCCTCATGGCCTGGCCCCAACACCGTATGCTGGTCTGGGGTGGAGGATGGGGCTAGCCCTGTAAGTTGGTAGCTTTCCCTGAGAGTAAGGTGTGACAGTGACTGCCATTTTTCCTTGGGATGAAGTTCCTTTCTACTTCTGAATCTGAGTCCCTTAAGACCTGGGACAGTGTTGGTGCTGTAGAAAGGGACCTGGAGAATAACAGGCAGAGGTGTAGGGGGATCATTCCTGGGCTCCTTTAGGTGGTTGGGAGTACTGTCAAAGGGAGGTATGGTATGTATAGGGGGAGGTAGTGGTGGTAGTAGGGACCCAGAGGGGTGATGGAGAGAACTTTGGGAATGGAGTAGGCCAGGAGCAGGGAGCTAGGGGGGGGCCTGGCTGATGAGGCAATGGAACTGTGTTGGGGTCGAGATCAAGAAAAGGGAAGTATTCCAGGAAAAGCAGAGGAGGTGGTACTTGTGGGAGGCAGAGAGGGGCTCTGTCCATGAAGGTCCCTTCTTCCCTAGACTCGGAGACTGGTGAAGATGATATCAGTGATGCTCAAGAGACACAGCGCCTGGAACTACAAGATGATGGGGCCTTCAGCACTCCCACAGGTTGGTCTTCCTCAGAAGCCTGGGTCAGGGGGAATGCTTCCAGGAAAAGTGGCTTGTACCCTCGTAACCTCCGAGCTCATGACTTTTCCTCTTCCTAGGGGGTTCCAACACCCTGGTGGGTTCCTCCCTCGACACCCCTCCGACCTCCGTGACGGGAACCTCTGAGGAGCAGGCGAGCTGGTGGGGCAGCGGGCAGACGGTGTTGGAGCAGGAGGCGGGCGGCAGCGGTGGTGGCGGTAGTTCCCGCCGGCTCCCAGGCAGCCCAAGGCAAGCACAGGCAGCCGGGGCCGGGGCCGGGCCGCGGCACCTGGGGGTGGAGCCGCTGGTGCGGGCATCTCGTGCTAATCTGGTGGGCACAAGCTGGGGGTCAGAGGATAGCCTTTCGGTGGCCAGTGACCTGTACGGCAGCGCATTCAGCCTGTACAGAGGACGAGCCCTCTCCACACACGTGTAAGTAATGGCCTTGGATGGCCCTGCTGCACCTCCACTTCTCCACATTCCCCTGCACTGCCCCCATCACTGGCCCATTTTCTCCCTCACTGCTCCATCTTTCTGTGACTGACCCATTTCCCCTCCATCGCCCTATCTCTCCCTCATCCACCCCACCTCTACACAGTTTTTGCCCTATCCCACCACATCACGTCTTCCCCTTGGTCTCTTATTCTTCAATTCCCTTGTGCTCCCACCTGCCCTAACCTCATCATTACGCCCCCATTGCCTCTTGGATTCCTCCATCTTTTCCTCTCTCCCTCCCCCTCATCTCCACAGCCCTCAGGATCCCCATACCTCCTCCCCTATCTGAGTTCCCACATCATTCCCAGTGTCTCCTCCCCCCTCTCTCCCTCCCCCCCCTTTGGCCCCCTCCGCTCCTGCTGTCTTAGCAGATGCTGCTTTTTTTTTTCCATTTTCCCTTCATATCCCTGTTCCCATTTGGCCCTTTTCTGTGAGAAACAGAACCTCTCAGCACTGCAGTTCCCAGGAGAGTGGGAGAGAGAAAGGGAAGAGAGCAAGAGAGCTGCTGGGAGAGAGAAGAGAGCTTGGTGGTAGGGGAGACAGAAGGGGAAGGAGGGAGGGCAGGAAGGGCAAAGGGAGAGAGGAAGTCAGGAGACAGGGGAAGGGTGGAGAAGGGGCAGACTGGCTAGGCTGTGTGAGGGGAGAAGAGGCAGGTTCATGAAGGTGAGGCAAAAGGAGGGTTCTCCCTTCTTTTGGGGAACAGAGAGGCCAGGGGTGAAGAAATGTTAGTTAGCATGGGGCTGTTTTTTGAGGAGAGCATAGGGAGGGGCTGGGGAGGGGTGGGCTGGTATGGGAAGCTATTCTGGGAAAGGGGCACAGAGGGACACAATGTGGGGACTGTGGGGGAGTGGCTGGTGCTGGGATGAGGGGGTAGCATTTTGGGAGATGGGTGGGGGGCAACTAGTGATACAGAAGGTTTTTGTTTGGGTCTATGGGTGGGTTGGGAGGATGAGGGGAGAGAGTGGTTGTTGATGGCAGGGGCAGGAGGGTTGTTTTGCAGATGGGTGAGGGTTGGTGGGATAGGGATGAAGTAGTAGGGGGAACTTTCCATTTTAGGGGAATTTTGTGCTAATAGCATTAGCTAGGTGGCCCTTCTGCTTGGACACGCTGGCTCCTGTGGCCTCCTCCTCCAACAAGGCCCCAGCCGGAGCCTGGAGTTGCCATGGCAACCTCCCAGGCACCCATTTCCTTAGTGATGTCTGTGGCACAGAGACCAGCTTGGAGATGGGCCTGGAGCTGACTTGCCAGTAAAAGGGCCTTCTCAACTCTGGCTTCTTGTCTCTCTGCGCCACATTTCATTTCCTGGGATAACTCAATGGGATTCCCTATCTCGTAAATGCATCTTCTCTGAGAGAAACCAGCCCTCCCTCATCTTCTTCCCAGAATGCTCTGTGTCCCTGTTGATGTTATCTCTAGTCTTGTCTCCCTCAAGGCACCTTGTAACCCTCCCCCATGACTCCATCATTGTACCCATCACTCCATTAGGGGTTTGGCACTAGCACACAGGGGTCAGGCAATCAAGCTGCTATATAGATTAAGGTTCTTGCTTTGTATGTGGCCCTGATATAGCCCTGGACTGGGAGTGATGTGACCTAGGAAGGATAGATACCCCCCAAAAGATGCTCTGGCTTTCTTTTGAGAAGCCGCCTACTATGTCTGCTCATTTCCCCTTACCCTAGAGATAAGATAGCGTTTTAACAGAGACCCCTCACTAATTGACTTGTAGGGTTGAGGTGGGCAAGATCAGGTCCAGTGGAGGGCTGAGATGCAAGAGTTGCAATCCAAGACCTTGAGTCATCAAGATCCTGTTGGCCAGAGGTCTTGGCTGATCCCTTGGGGTTGGGCCCTGGGAGACCCGTGGTAGTTATGTGCACTGCCCCCAGGGGTAGAGTGATTATTGATCCATTTCTCTGAAAGGATTGTGGTGGGATAGTGAGGCAAAGACAAGGAGATAAGTCTCCTCTTAGGAGCTGCAGTGGAGGGGAGAATCTCATGGTTGAAATGGTGGCAGGTCTGGAAGGATTGTATTCTCTTCAGGTCTTTCACTGAACTCAGCCTCCTTCTCTCCTTTCCCTCCCTCACTTTATCGTTCAGATCCTTAGTCTCATTCTTTTCTCTCCCTCCTGTTCAGTTCTCTCTCTGCTGCTTGCCAGCTTTGGTGGCTGGGGAGAGGAGGCTGGCCAGGATTACTGGGGCCAAAACGGAGTTTATACCTTTCTCCCTCCAGCTTGGTCCCTAATACTCAGAGCCAGCCTTTGTCTCCCAAGGACCCTGCCCAGGCCCAAGTTCCAGCTCTGGCTGCAGCCTGCACACAGCAACTGAAGGGGTCCCAGAGGAAGGGGTGGTTGTTCATCCCTAGGGTGTCCTGTCTTTCTTCCTTCCTTCCCTCGGGGTTCTTGCCCTGTGCAGCTTTCCCAGAATCTGTGTGTGGAAGTCCTGTCCCTTACACCAGCTTACTCTTTCTGACTTGATTTGCAGCAGTGTGCTACAGGGTGGCATTCGAAGAGAGGACCCTGACCCTCAGCCCCAGACTGCCAGTGAAGCTCCAAGACGGCCTGCCCAACCGCCTCCTTCCAAATCAGCTCTTCTCCCCCCACCCTCCCCGAGGGTGGGGAAACGTCCTCCCCCTGGGCCCAGTACACAGCCCCCTGCCACCCCCACCTTGCCCCACAGGAAGCTTCAGGAGCCGGGGGCACTGGACGAGTTGGAAGAGAAGAAGGGCAAGAAGCCCAAGTCATCAGGACCCTCCCTGGCAGGCACCCTGGAGTCTCGCTCCCAGACCCCTCTGAGTGAAGCTTCAGGTCGGCTTTCTGGGGTGCGCTGCTCCCCACGGTTGGTGCGTGCTGGCTCCCGGATCTTAGACAAGCTGCAGTTCTTTGAGGAACGTCGTCGAAGCCTGGAGAAGAGCGATTCCCCGGTTCCTCTGAGGGCATGGGTTCCCTTGCGGAAGGCGCGGTCCCTGGATCATCCAAAGACCGAAGGCGGGCAGTGGGACACCCCGGGGACCTCAAGAGAAGAGTTACGGGACGGATCACGGAGCGAGCTGGGCACCGTGGCAGAGAGGCGCTGGGCATTTCGGCAGAAGGCAGCTTCACTGGATGAGCGGGTCCGGCAGCGTAGCCCAAGCCCAGCCTCTGACCTAGAGCTCCGCTTTGCCCAGGAGCTGGGGCGCATCCGCCGCTCGGCCTCCAGGGAGGAGTTAGTTCGATCTCATGAGTCCTTGCGGTCCACGTTGCAGAGGGCCCCATCTCCCCGGGATCCGGGGGAGCCTCCCCTGTTCTCTAGCCCCTCAACCCCAAAGACTCCCCCACCAGAGAGCACCTCCACCATCCAGCAGCTGGCCCTGAGCAGCGTGGGGAGGGTTGGAGAGGAGGCAGCAGGAAAGGGCTCCAATGTGGCCAAGGCCCGAGGGCTGGCGGGCAGGACAGAGCTTGGTGAAGGCCACCAGCAAGAGGTTCGTCGGAGAGAACAGTTCCCACTTACTCGGGGGAGGGCTATTCAGGAATCCAGGAGCCCGGAGCCCCCTGAGCTCAGGACAAAAGCACATCTGGGCAGGAAGCGGGATCCCCCAATGCAAGCTGTACGCTTCTTACCCTGGGCCGTGCCTGAGCCAGAGGGGACAGCCATCTCCCCAACCCTGGAAAAAAACCAGCCTGGACCTGAGGCAGAGAAGAGACTTCGAAGAGGCCCTGAGGAGGATGGACCTTGGGGGGCCTGGGATCGTCGAGCACCTCGTAGCAAGGGCAAAGGTCATCATCGGACACGGCCTACCTCACCTGACCTTGGTAGGGTCCCACAGGGGATGTGAGAGGACATGGGAAATGAGGGAACATTATTCAGAGGGGAATTTGGGTACAACTTACCTCACCTGACCTTGGGATGATCTCACAGAGGGATATGAGACAGAATGGGAAATAGAGAGACAATATTCTTTTTTTTTTTTTTTTTTTTTTTTTTTTTTTTAGGGATTCCTTCTTGCCCCTTGGCAAATTTTCCAAAGAGAACAATTTGTCAGGGAAGGCAAACTAGAGATTTTGGGAGTTGTGACAGAAAAAAGTAGACCACTCCCAGTGGAACGTTTTGTGGGGCTTTGTGCTATATCACCTACTGGCATAGAGCTGGTGAGACCAAGAAAGAGCAGGGCTTATATGCCAGTAATGTTCTTTGGACCTGGTAGAATCTCCTTTTTCTTTCCCGTCCACTACTCCTACCTCTCTCATTCTCCTTCAGACAGAAATGATCTCTTTGGTGAGGGTGCTTTGGAGATGAGAATTAGGCAAAAGACAAGGAGCAGACCATTCAGATGCCCAAACCACCTTTTCTTTCTTTCTGCTGTTATGCTGATAAAATACCTTGAGGCCATTGGCTACAGTTCAGGGTTTTTTTGGATGTCATTATTTAGATCTTGGGGTCCAGAGTATATGAGATTAAAAAGAGAGATCATAGGAAGATGAAGTATCTCGCATTCACTAAATATTTACTGGGCACCGACAATGTGCAAGACTATTAGGGAAACATGTCATTCTCTCAGCCTGATAGGCTCTTCTTTCTCTGCTACCTTCTTCCTCTGCCTACTAGGCTCTGCTGAATTCCCTTGCAGAGGGTCTCCAGACCTTCCCCACCCAGGTCACTGGCTTCCTGTGCCTCTTGTTTGGTGGTCTTGGGACACCTCTTACTCTGTCCTCTTGTCGAACCCTTGTATTGCTTCTGAATTTTTCATGCCTTTTCTCCCCAAGTAGGCTGAGGGCAGAGTGTGAGGATGATACCTTGTATTCTCCTTGAGACGGATGATACCTTGTATTTTCCTTGACATGGATGATACCTTGTATTCTCCTCGATCCTGTACAGTACAATGTAGCAGATACGGTCTATGCTTTGTACGTCTTTCTTGATTTCTCTGAATGCTTCTGCGCCTCCAGAGTCCTCGGATGACTCCTATGTCTCAGCTGGAGAGGAACCTTTGGAAGCTCCCATCTTTGAGACGCCGCTGCAGAATGTGGTAGTGGCTCCAGGATTTGACGCAATGCTCAAATGTATCATCACGGCCAATCCCCCAGCCCAAGGTGAGCCCTGGGATGTGTGAGTGGGGCTGTGGGGGAGAGCTTTGTCCTGTCTCCTGGAGATACCTCTGTGAGGGGAAGCAAGTTGGGGCTCAGGGTCCCAGAGTGACCTGTCCCTGATGCTTTCTTTACAGTGTCTTGGCAAAAGGATGGAACAACTCTCCAGAACAGCGAGCGGGTCCTCATCCGGGCTGAAGGGGAGCGGCACACTCTCTTGCTTCAGGAAGCCCGGTTAGCCGATGCTGGTCACTATACCATCACCGCCACCAATGATTTGGGCCAAGCCACCTGCAATGCCTCTGTCTCTGTTGAACCTGGTAGGAATCTGGCAGTGCAGGGAGTTGGGAACTTTCTTTTCTTTTAGTTTTTGGGATGGGGATGATGGGGGAAATGCAATGGCTTTCTTCTTGAATCAGTAGCTCTTGATGAGGTCCACGATGATAGCGGGACTGTTGGGGCCAGTTAAGGATTGGGAGGGCCTACCTAGCTCATTCTATTTTCAATCTAGAATTGAAGCTTTTTCTAAGGTAATATATGTTATTATGTATGAAGCTTTTTATATATGAAACATATAAAAATTTAATTTCATATGCCAGCGGACCAATGAAAAACATTTTAAAATGTCCACTGTGATGTGGTGGGAAGAATACTGAATTTGAACAGAGAGGACATGGATTCAGATTTTTTTCTCCAAATTCCTGTGATGTTGGACAAATTAATCAATTCCTCACTTTCAAAATGAGGGAGCTGGACTAGATGGCTCCTAATGGTTCTTTCCAGTTCTAAATCTTTAAGAGGTAACTTTGTATTATAGATTAGGCCATGCCCTTGGAGCCAGGAAAACTTGATTGCAAATCTGGTTTTGGCCACTTATTAGCTGTGTGACCCAGGGTAAATGATGAGGTTGGAATCAATGGCTCCTTCCACCTCTAAATCTATGATCCTATAACTGAGTCTCCAGCATGGATATGAGACTATAAACTGTATGAATGTCTTGGGGCCGCCACCTCCCTTTCCTGACCCCCATTTCCCTAATTTTAGCATCCTAAAATCCCCAGGGTTCACTTATTTAGAATTCTCTCCTCTCAAAGGAGGAATAGATCAGATGAGGTCATTCATATCAGGAATTTGCTGGAGTTTTCGGTTTTGTAAAGAAATGTGAGAAGGGATGCGGTACACCAGCTGAGCTGGGAAGAATCTTCTCTGTGAGTTTTTATTTATAGGCCTGAATCCCTTGGATCAGTCTTTGATACCATCATTCCTCTAAAGCCCTTTGAGATCCTCAGATCCTTCTAGTTAGCTCTCTTTTGTCTAGGTGGGAGACATAAAGCTTTCTTTCTTCCTAGGCTTTGCTTCTTACTTTCATGACCCTGGTTTCTGTTTTCTCATCTGTAAAATGAGAGGACTGGGCTAGCTTCTTTCTGAGGTTCTGTCATAGTTTTGGACTCATTAGCTTGTCATCCTAAGCAGTGCACTATCCATGTGACTTGGGGCAAACAGCTTCCCTTCCCTGTTTTCCTCATCTGTACAGGGAGCAGGTCTAGAAGGTCCTTAAGGGTTCATCCTTCTGGTCTGATATTCTTAGATCCCTTCCTTCCCAGATGTGAGCAGATCCTCATCTTTGGAGAGAGATTTTTCAAGGTGGCCTCTAAGGTCTATTTCTTCTTCCAAGTTCTGCTCATTTTATTCATTACCTGTGTGACCTTAGGCAAGCTGCTGCTCCTTTGGGTCTCAGTTTCCTCAAGGGCATTGTTGACCTCAAAAGTTGGAGTGTTTTGGTCAAGGTCACACAGGTAGGGGTAAGTCTCAGTAGCTGCTCTTTACTAATGGAGATTTTTTTGGGGGAATATTTTATTTTTTCTCAAATATATATATAAAATCCCTTTTTAATAGTCATTAAAATTTTTAAGTTTCAAATTCTCTCCCTTTCTTCCTCCTCTCCCCCCTCTCTGAGATGGTAAGCAATTTAATATACATAATATATGTACAATCTTGCAAAACATTTTATTGGAGATTTTTTTTATTTTTAGAGAATTAACAAGATACCCTTCAAATCATACTAGCTAGGCAATTCTGGGAGAAGATAGGCTCACTGGATGTTGTTGCAATCATGGTAATTTAAACTTTAAATTAAGAGTAAATTTCTCTCTAAAATCCTTGTGAGGTTGGCACTGCTAATGTTTATAAACCTTCAAGTACTCTGATAATGTCTGTATTATGAGAAAACTAATGCTAGTTAAGGTTAAAGGACTTTGCCAAAGTTGCACAAGTAGTTCAGAATTGTACTAAGTAGACCTTGATTAGAATTGTAGAATCTTAGAATTAGAAGGAACCCTTAAGGTCTTCTAGTCTGACCCATACTGGGACTGGAGTAATCCCTGTAACATTTTGATAAGGAGTCATTGAGACATTGTCTGAAGCAGCTAGGTGGTTCAGTGGATAGATGTGACCTTACTAAGCAAGTCACTTAATCTCTATTTGCTGCTGTTCCTCATCTATAAAATGGGTACACTGGATCCAGTGTTTTTCTTTTTTTAATTAAAGCTTTTTATTTACAAAATATATGCATGGGTAATTTTTCAAAATTGACCCTTGCAAAACCTTTTGTTCCAAATTTCCTCTACTTCCTCTCATCCCTTTCCAGATGGCAGGTAGACCAATACATGTTAAATATGTTAAAAGATATGTTAAATACAATATATGTGTACATATTTATACAACTTGTCTTGCTGCACAAGAAAAAACAGATCTAGAAGGAAGAAAAACAGAAAGAAAACAAAATGCAAGCAAATAGCAACAGAGAGAGTGAGATTGCTATGTTGTGGTCCACATTCAGTTCCCACAGTTCTCTCTCTGGGTGTAGATGCCTCTCTTTGTCACTGAACAATTGGAACTGGTATGGATCATCTCATTGTTGAAGAGACCCAAGTCCATCAGAATTGATCATAGTCTTCTTGTTGCTGTGTATAATGATCTCCTGGTTCTGCTCATTTCACTCAGCATCAGTTCATATAAGTCTCTCCAGGCCTTTCTGAAATCATCCTAGTGGTTGTTTCTTACAGAACAATAATACTCCATAACATTCATGTACATCAATTTGTTCAGCCACTCTCCAATTTATGGGTATCCACTCAGTATCCAATTTCTTGCCACTACAAAAAGGGCTGCCACAAACATTTCTGCACATGTGGGCCCCTTTTCCTCCTTTAAGATCTCTTTGGAATATAAGCTCAACAGAAACACTACTGGATCAAAGGGTATGCACAGTTAGATAAATTTTTATCAGAATGATTGGATCCAGTGTTTTTGGGGTATGGCAAATAAAACACAAGTTCAGGGAACCCCTTAACAGTACTTAATACCCTGGAGAAGGAAAAGGCAAATTACTCCATGGGGGAATTTAGATGTGACTAAAAAAAACAACATACGTCTCCTTGGCCTAAACCTTGAGGAGAGAAAATGAAAAGACAGATTAATTTAGGTCTTGGGGCTACATAGAATTGGGGGGGAGGATTTCTCTCATCTCTACTTCTGATCAAAAAGTGCTTTAAGCTTCTCACATTCTTCTTTTTTTCCTTTTTTCTTTTTTTTCTTGTTTATGATTTTTATTATAGTTTTTTATTTACAAGATGTATGCATGGGTAATTTTTCTGCATTGACAATTGCAAAACCTTTTGTTCCAACTTTTCCCCTCTTTTCCCCCACCCCTTCTTCCTGATGGTAGGTTAACCAATACAGTCACATTCTTCTTAGGTAATTTTCATTCTTTCCCTGCTTCTAGACAAGGTGGATTTTCCTGTAAAAAAAAAAAGTCACCTTCGCTAAAAAGGGCCCAGTCTCAGAGCATCTCCTAGCATCAGGCACCCCACCCAGCCCAGAATCCTAGGGATGAGACAGCTGAAAGATCCCAGAGCATAAATATAATAGTGATGAGTAGAGGTCACTGTGTTTTCTATTTTTATTAAAAATTCTTACTTGGCCTCAGCCCAGCTTCTTTTGGGCTGAGCCCAGTTTCTTTCTAGTGAGGTGAAAGTACAAGGCCCATCCTAGTCTGTGCAGCCCAGGCAATTCAATTAAGGAAGTATTGAATTTGGAGAATCTATTCTGTGACCAACCTGGTACAGGGCCCTGTATAAGGAAGGATCAAAAGGACTTGCTGTAATTGTCCATGCCTCAGAGGAGCTAAGAATCTGGTTGGGGAGATAGACTATTACAGAGCAATATAGACAGAAAGGGCTGGAGTTATCAGAGAAAATTTCATAGGCTCTGGATGGCTGGGGAAGAGTGCGGAAGAGCATTTCAAGTAGGAGAGAATGGTATAAAGTGAGCTGCCCTATTCTATTTGATGAGCCTCCTAGGAGAGGAGACATTACAGTCTTCCTCAGTCACTCCTCCCAGGGTGTCTACTTCTTGTCAGAAGTACTTCCTGTTTTCAAGTCATAATCCAAATAAAACCCTCCCGCTACAGTTTCATCCCAAACCACTGATTGTGTCCTTGGGGAGAATGAAGAATGTCTACTGTTGGTTTTCTGTGTTAAGACAGATCTTTTCAAGATTTAAAACTTCATGTACAATTCTGCTTATTTTTTTTTCCTCTCAAGAATGCCTAGTCCCAGATCTTTCTGAGTCACATTTCTGAATGTTGTCTTGCTTCTCTGCCTCCCTTTTGCTTTCTCTCCCAATTCTTCATGTTTTAGGTTAATTGTAGGCCCCCCCTTGACCCCAGGACTTTCTGAGCTGAAGACAAAGGGAAGCCAGCCACATGTAGCTATCTCCCACATGGTGGAAATCTCTTTGAAATTCCAACAATTTGTTAATTAAAAAAAATCAATTTGTCAACTAAAAATCTAATTATAATAATTCAATTTATATTTGTACTTCTTTAGAATTTGTAAAGTACTTTTGTATCAGGTATTTTCCCCATTTTATAGATAAGGAAGCAGGCTTAGAGATTTACTTACTCGAGGTGTACATAGCTAGTAATTTGTGGTTTCTATATAGATTTTCCTGGTCTTGGTAAATGGGCTTGTATATAACTTGCATTCCCTTATGACCTCCACCTTCTTTTCTCTCATTTATATCTAAGAGATCTTAGAGTTCATCTAATTGATGTGTTCCTAATGTAGGGTCTATGAATTTAAGAACAAATTAATTGACGTATCTGGGCAGCTTATTTCTTCTTCCTAAATCTGCTGCCATTCTATTTTTAAAATCTTTTTCCTTTTTTAAAAAAGACAATTAAACAATTTTTTAAAATAAAAATTTGAATTCCAAATTTTCTTCTTCCTTCCTCCCTTTTCCCTAAGAGAGTAAAGTAATTCCAAATAGGTTATATATGTTGGGCTATTTTCTGGATATACATAGAGCAAAAGAATATTACAGGCTTTGAAGGAAATAAACTGAGAAAGAAACTTTCAAATTGAAGGGGTATAAATATATATTGAGTTATTATAATTAATTTTTATTGACAAATTGATTTTTTTTAAACAAAATGTTGGAATTTCAAAGATATCCCAGTTATGTGGGAGACAGCTACATGAGGCTTGCTTCTCTTTGTCTTCAGCTCAGAAACTCATTGGGATGGGGGAGCTATAATTAACTGAAGACATGAAGAACTGGGAGACAAGGCAAAAGAAAGGCAGAGAGGTAATAGAAAATTCAAAAATGTGACTCAGAAATTGAAAATTGAAATTTCTTCTAATCCAGCTCTGTCTTTCCCCTGTGTTGTTTCTGGGAGGCATCTACTATAGTTCCATTGGGAAATAATGACAGAGTTTAAGCTAGATTTTGACCATTTAATTAATTTGAATTGAATAAGTCTTTATTAAGTGCCTACTGTATATAAGGCATGGTCTTCAGTGCTGGGGATATTAAGACAAAATTGGAAGTGTCTGGATTGTAGGCTTACTAGGGAGGAAGGAAACATTCACAAAGAGTGATCTGGTACTCCTCTTCCCCGCCACAGTGATCCCACAAACAAGGCAATTCTTTGTAATCCAGAACTCTTCAGGAATTATTCACTTGAATTTCCTACCTACATGCAGGGCTAGATGATGTTGGGACTATGTATACTTCCTCTTTCACTGTTTCACACCCAGGGCCATTTTGTTACAGTCAGATCTATCTGTATATTTTGTTACTGTTGTCATGATCTACAGTTGCATGGGAAAATATCCCTTTCAGAGACGGGAAGAACAACTGTAGCTAGATCTGAGATTACCCTAACAAAGCTGTCATCCAAGGGGACTTTATTTATTGGAGGGGGCTAAAAATCTTTGACTAGAATGATCCAGGGGTGAGTAGTCAGTGGTATCCCTTTCTTTCCTGACTGGGACATTTCTTCATAGGAAATTCCCATGAACTTTTACATCCCTATGGAGCTGGTTTCTACTTGATTCTAGTTCCATAAAATACCAATGAGGTCCCTATGGTTTGAGATGTCACTTCCTAACTCAGGAACTCTAGGAGCTGGTTGCACTAAGAAATTCAGAATGGTCAAAGACTGGAATGGAGGATCATGTTGAATGTGGCTATGGGTACTATATGTCTCTGAAAGTCTTCATTTAGCTGCTGTCCTTGCGTATTCTGCATTTTCTCTGGAGATTCCACCCTGTACTCACCCATAGGATCTATGGCCCCCAAGTCTTTGTAACTCTTATCCTGCATGCAGTCTGGCCAAGAAGCTTGCCATTTGTATCACCTGCCCCTCTTGGGAGCTCTGCCATCTCCATGTAAGGAAGTCAAAAGGGCTCACTTGGGAGATTTAGTCTTACTAATGATACTAACCTTAGAATTTAGAGCTGAGGGACCTTGAAGTTAATATAGTTGATGGGTTTCTGACTTAGGGTTTATGAATTAAAAAAATTTAAAAGTATATTTAAATATAATTGCTTTTCTTTGTAATCCCTATGCATTTTATTTTATTTTATATCTATTTAAAGATATTATCTTGAGACCATGATCCCCTCAAAATTAAGAACCCCTAATTTCTAGTCCCAATTCTTTTATTTGATTTTTAATTTCTTTTGAAAATTATGTATATTCAAAAAAAGCAAAAATGAAAAAAAGAAAATATAAAAAGACTAACAAAACAAATGGTATACATCTTCCTCTCTCCTGAGCTTATAAAGAATTGTACTTGTGTCTGTCGACATCTTTTATACTGATTGTCGACTCTATCCCCAAAGATGTATGTGCTTCTAGCAGTAGCATTTGTGTTTCCTTTTTTGTTTTCGTGATCCTTTTGGATCCCTCCTGTGTCCATAGCATGGATTTGTTCTTGCTGTTGTTATTGGTGAATGTAGTGAGCTGTAGTCTGCACATTTGGCTTTTGTTCTTTTTTTTTTTTTTTTTTTTGGATCTGCTTGTTGTTCCTCTGCCTTCACGTCATAAGTCTTCTTGATTTTATAAATGTGGCCCAGGAGTGGCCTGCCTAAGGTCACATAGTAAATAGTAGAGTTAGCTATCTCTTCAGCACACAACCTTTTGCGATAGAAGAATGACATCTCTGGAGTGACACTGGCTCCCTAATCACTCACATAGGCTACAGTTCTGAGTCCTGTAGAAGCCAAAGAGAAGGGGCTTACGCATCAGGCTCCTGTCCAGCTCTGGTCTGGCGGCCTTCGAGGAAGCAGGCTTCTTTACCCTATAAGGCTCTGTTTCGGCCAAATGGCCTGGAGTGCAGCCAGCTGCCTAGAGCTCAGAGAGTACAGAGTGAGCCAGTAAATGGAAAGAGTGGTAGTATGGGTGGATGGGAAGATTGTCTCAGGCTAGGGGATGAAGATGGATATGGAGGAGTTTTTTTTTTTTTTTTTTTTTTTTTTTTTTCATGGTTTAATATTTATTTATTTATTTATTTATTTAAGATTTTTTTTTTATTTTATATATATATATATATATATATATTTTATAATATTATCCCTTGTATTCATTTTTCCAAATTACCCCCCCTCCCTCTATTCCCTCCCCCGACGACAGGCAATACCATACATTTTACATGTGTTACAATATAGTCTAGGTACAATACATGTGTGCGAATATCATTTTCTTGTTGCACAATAAACATTAGAATCCGAAGGTACATGCAACCTGGGCAGACAGATATTAGTGCTAACAATTTTCATTCCCCTCCCAGTGTTTCTTCTCTGGGTGTAGCTACCTCTGTCCATCATTGATCAACTGGAAGTGAGTTGGATCTTCTTTATGTTGAAGATTTCCACTTTATGGAGGAGTTTTTAAAGGAGGCAATGGGTACATGGAAAAATAGAATCTGTAAAGAGCATGGACTCTTATGTGAAAAGGCCTCTAGGGAGCAGGCCACTCCCATAATCCCTTCCTCCTTCCCTTTTTTCTTCCCCTTTTCTCTGCTATGGCAGCCAAGGACAACTCCCCTGTTCTCTACGGGGTGTTTACCCAAAGGGATTGGAGTCAGGGTCAGTGGTGAGCCTGATTCAATGGGGAGAGGGGAGAGATATGTGTGGGAACAAATAAATAGACTCTTTCTGGCCATGTGAGAGTTAGTGGGCCAGGCTCTCTCATGCTTCTCAACCATACCCAAATCCGCCCTAAAAGGGTGTTTTGGCCAAGCAGGTGTCTCTGATTTCCCCATAACATCAACTTATGTTTTATGCTTTTCAAAATACTTTCATATCCCCTATGGAAGATAGGCTGAGTAAGAGCTGTTATATCCATTGTGTAGATGGGAAAGCTGAGCTTCAGGCTGATAGCAGAGTGTACCAGAAAGAGAACTGGACTGGGAGTTTAGAAGATCTGTCTCTGCCATGAAACATTAGGCAAATCACAATGCCTTATTGTACCTCAGTTTCCTATTTTGCAAAATGTGAGGATCAAATTATATGATCACTTATGGCTCCATAATTATATGATTCTATCATTCAGTGACTTGCTGTAGAGGAGTTAGCATGTGCAGCAGTATAGGATTTAGGTTCAAGTCTTTCACTCAATATCCATGTGATTTTGAACAATTCACTTAATCACTGGTTTTCAATGTCCTCATCTGTAAATGGGGTTAATAACATTTGTACTATCTACTTTATGGAGTTATTGTAGAGAAAGTGCTTTCAACATCATAAATATGAGCTATTGCTTAAGATCCTGTTGCTGAAACTTGGACTATAACTCATGACTTCCATCCAGGATTCTCTCTACTGCAACATGGGCTGTCTTATTTGATCAGTAGAATGGAGAGTGATCCCCCCAAATCCCAATGCAGTAGTGAGCAAGCTCTCAGAGAATCTGGAATAGGGAGCTAGAAAGCTCTCTTGGTGGAAGGGAGGAAAGAAACAAATACTTGTTAAGTGCCTACTATGTGGCAGGCTAAAATGCTTTGTGAATATTCTCTTTTTTGGCCATATATGTATGTATGTATGTGTGCTTATATGTGTGGTCAGAGATCAGGGAACCTCGAGGGCATTCTATTATTCTATTATTATCTCTATTTTACAGATGAGGAAACTAAGGCAGATAGCAGTGAAATGACTTGTCCAGAGTCACACAGCTGGGTCTGAGATTGAATTTGAACTTATCTCCTGACTCTGGGACAAGTCATTGCTCCCTTTTGCTGAGAAAGAACAAGCTGGCTATTGAATTAAGGCTGGGGATTTCTTAATGTGCCAGAAGAATAGAAACTATTGTTACCACACTGAGAATGTTTTGGAGCTCTCAGTGGAATGAAAGTCCTAAAAGGCACATGATGGCTATCTCGATATATTTGAAAAAATTGTCATGTAGAAGAGTTATTAGGCTTCAGACAGTACTAGGACTAAAGTATGGAAATTTAAGAGAGGCTGATTTCAGGTCAACGTTAAAAAAAACTTCTGAAAAATTAGAACCGTACTAAGTTGGAATGGGTTCTCTAGGGAAGCAGTAGGCTTCCCATCTATTTGTCAGGTATAGTATAGAGGGAGATTATTATCTAGATTAAGTGTAGGGTTCCCCCCCCCCCAATGCTGAGATTCTTTGTTCATTTCCCCTAGTTATCCTATGCATCCTGTTCTAGTCTCCAGTACAGCCTACTATGGGGCATCTAGGTGGTGCAATGGATAAAGAGCCATATCTGTAGTCAGGAAGACTCATTTTCCTGAATTTAAATATAGCCTCAGATTCTTACTAGCTGTAAGTCTGGGAAAGTCACTTGACCTTGTTTGCCTCAGTTTCTCCTCTGTAAAATGATCTGGAGAAGGAAATGGCAAACTACTCCTGCATCTCTGCCAAGAAAACCCCAAATGGGGTCATGAAGAGTCAAATAGAACTGAACAACAACATCAAGAAAACTGAATTATAAACAAGGGGGGGAAAGTTGATCATGATAAATATGCATCCTGTTTTCAAGTAAATGAAAGACAGCATGGCAGAGTGGGGATAGTGAAGAACAGAAGACTCAAACCCTGCCTCTACCTGTGTGACCACATAATTTCCCTTGGTTCCTCACTTATGGAATGAGAGGGTTGTTCTAGGTGATCTTGAAGTCTCCTTCCAGTTTTAAATATAAATAAAGAATCAAGGAATTTGGGAAATATCTTCAAGGAGTCATTTTGGAAAGGGTGAGAAGACCTATATTAAGACCTGTTATAGGTGAAAAAAATCTTTTGGGTCTGGAAGCCCATCTTGTAAGAGGCGAAATTAAATTAAATTAAATTAAATTACATTAATAAAAAAAATTAAAGAGGTAATAGAAAACAGAGCAGGTGTGTTGTATATGTATTTATGCATATATACATATATATGCATTTATATGTGTGTGTATGGAGATCAGGGGACCTAGAGGGCATATATGTAAATGTATGTGTGTATGCATGTATATATATATATACATATGGTGAGAGATCAAAGGACTTAGATGGTATATATGTCTAGGTATGTTTGTTTGCATGTACATGCATGTGTGTAGGAAAAGATCAGGGGGCCTAGAGGGGATGTATATCTGTGTGTATGTACATATGCATGTATATGTATGTGGGGAAGATCAAGGAATCTAGAGAGCACATATATGTATGTATGCATGTGTGTACATGTATATGTGCCTTGTATGTGTGTGATAGCATATATGTAAACATATGTGGGTGTATATGTGCGTGGAGAGATCAGAGAACCTAGATAGCATGCATGTGTGGATATATATATATATATGTATGTATGTATATGTGTGTGGAGAGAAATGGCATGCATTTATATATGCATATGTACATGTGTATGTACAGATCAGGAGACCTAGAGGGGATATATGTATGTATGTGTGCATGTATGTGTGTGTGTGTGGAGAGATCAGAGGACGTAGAGGACACCCTAAGTATATCGCAGCCTAGAACGTTTGAAGGCATCACTAAAATAATCAGGTAAAATGAATGTTTGATGAATTTGTCCAGGAGAAACAAAGGAAGTGGCTGAAACACAGAAGCAGACTATAGACGTGACTATAGTAGGCGATAGTTTGGGGCAACTTTTCTAAATCCATGAGTATGTATTTTGGGTGTGAGGGGGAGGCTTGTGGCTGTTCAGTCATGTTTGACTCTTCGTGATTCTGTATGGGGGTCTCTTCACAGAGATACTGGAGTGGTTTGCTATTTCCTTCTCCAGCTCATTTTGCAAATGAGGAAACTGAGACAACCAGGGCTAAGTGACTTGTCAAGGTCACACAGCTAGTAAGTACCTGAGGGTAGATTTGAATTTGTGTCTTCCTGACTTCACTGCGCCACCTAGCTGCCCTTAAGGAGCTGCCAGATAGTACTATCCCATAGGATTTATAGGACTAAGGATGTTCCTAGCAAAGTCAACTAATTCTTTTCTCCACACCCCCCCCCCCCAGACCTGAAGCATTTTTATACAGGAGAAATGAACATTAAGGGAAGTCTTGAAGTAGAAAAGTTACCATAAAAGGGCAACTGAGGGGTATGCTGAGGTGGGGGTGGAAGGGTGTTGGGCTCGCTTCCATGTACATTAACCTTAAGTCTTCTCTGCTATCTCCTTCCCCTGCTTCTCAGCTGTTGCCTGAACACTAGCAAACTAGCCGTGTGGGGGGTGGGTGGTAGAGGGTGTTGGACAGGAGTTGGTGTGATCAGAGTGACAGGTCTAGAAAACAGTTTTGGCAACAGAGCCCGTGAAGATTACCTTAACAAGTGCTACAGAGAAGGCGTGTGTGTGTGTGTGTGTGTGTGTGTGTGTGTGTGTGTGTGTGTGTGTGTGTGTATGTCTGGGGGGGCAGGTCCCAACGTCATCTCTGTTGGGGCTTTAACCATCTCCTTGGTGATACAGTTATCAGGAGAGGGAAGATCTGGCTACTGTCTTGTGTCAGAGAATGAGCTAAGATGATTTCTGGGTGAAGTGGGAAGATACTAGTAGAGAGACGATAATCTGAAGTTTTGTTTTTGTTTTTTTTTTCCTTCTGATTTGGTAATAAATCTCACGGGACTTCTTTGTTGAACCAACCATTATCACCTTTGCATTTTTTAGACCTAAAGGGTCTGGTGTGAAAGACATAGGGGACAGGGAAAAGGATGGGGTTTTCCTTAGAGAAAAGAAGGGGAAGCTCAGGAGTCCCAGCTTCCTCTCTCTCCTCACTTGAAAGAGTGAGAGGAGGATTGTTGGGACAGAGGAGTGGTTTTGGAGTTGGAGAACAGAGGCAAAGATTTTTGGGCTATCTACCTACTATTGATCTTACCCTGGGCAAGCCATTCAATTTGCGTGTCAAATTTTCTCATTTGTAAAATGAGGGAGTTAGAAGATGGCTTTTAAGATCTTTTCCAGATCTGCATCCTAAGATCTCTATAACAAGACCAAAAACTGAAATATAGAAGCCGATTGATGGCAAGGTGGGGAGGGGTGCTTCTACCTCTCCTACCATTTTAAGTCTGATGTAAACATCCTCCTTCCTTCCTTCCTTCCTTCCTTCCTTCCTTCCTTCCTTCCTTCCTTCCTTCTTTCCTTCCTTCCTTCCTTCCTTCCTTCCTTCCTTCCTTCCTTCCTTCCTTCCTTCCTTCCTTCCTTCCTTCCTTCCTTCCTTCCTTCCTTCCTTCCTTCCTTCCTTCCTTCCTTCCTTCCTTCCTTCCTTCCTTCCTTCCTTCCCTCCCTCCTTCCCCTTCCTACCACTCACAATCTAACTGCCTTGAACATCTTTCATAAAGGCTGCTTCCTGGCGGTTGTGATGGTTGGGGTGTGTTCTTCATTCATTCCTTTATCATCTCTGTATACAAAATACTGAGGCAGCTATAGAGATAATTAGAATATGATCTAGTAGAAGGGAAAAATACACAGAATAGAGAAGGTGGTATTTCTAGGGACCATGAAGCTGGAAAGGACCATAGGAATCAACTAGTTTAACTGCTTCATTTTACAGAGAAGGAAACTGAAGCCTTGAGAAATGACTTAACCAGAATCAAGAGGAATTAAGTAGCAGAGACAAGATTTGTTCTCAGGACTGACTCTGACTCCAGTTTTAGAGCTCCTTGCACTGCACCCACTAATGAGAGTGGCAGTTGATTAGTCAACAGACTATAATAAGTACAAAATGCTATTTCAGATCTGAGTTAGGAAAAATCGATTCTAAATGGGAGGGATCAGGAAGGCTTCTTGGAGGAGGTGGAATTTGAGCTGGGCTTTGAAAGGATGACTAGGATTTCAACAGGTGAGGATTTGGGGTGGGGGTGACATTCCAGGCAGAGAGAACAGTGCCTTGTTTAGCCTTCAGAACTCAGGAGGAGGCTAACCTGGCAAGTGCTTGGAAGCCACGAGGTGGGTGGGGAGGGGTGGGTGGAGAGGAGGAGGGGGAGAAGCCAAAGCTGCCTGAGTCACTTGGTTAGAATGTCTCTTGGGAGTGGGGATCAGGAAGCTGGAGAAGGAGCCTGAGACGTAGTGTCTCAAGTAGCCACCAGAGGTCGCTGAGCCTGCTCCCATACTCTGGCAATCCTCCGAGTGTCCGTCGAATAAAGATGCTGGACAGCACTGGCCAGCTCCTCCTTTCCATGTTCCTCAGTGACAATAGGTGTTGGGAACAGGGGCCCCTCCCTAAGGGAGAACTATATCTTTTTTGGGAGGGGAGTATCTGGTGCAGTGGAGTTCTGGGTTTCTATTCAGTCCCTGGGTGGGAGGTGGGATTTGGAGTAAGTTCTTTGACCACTTACTACCTGTTTGAGCTGGTTCAAGTAGCTACCCTCTTGGAACCTCAGTTTTCTCATCTGTAAAATGGACCAGATATCTTTTGATGTTCCTCCCAGGGGTACCTAGGTCCTATTCTGTATTCCCACAAAGCTGAGCGTATTGAGAATACTTCTTGGTTCCCAGCTCCTTTTCCTGTATTTTCTCGGCTATTCTCCTCTGCTGTCTGCCTTCTTCATCTTAACACAGATATGGAGGATAGGGATCATTGGAATTCATTTCATAGGATCATAATAGTTGAAGTGGAAAGGAACTGTAGAATTAATCTAGGCCTCATTTTACAGAATGGGAAACTGAGGCCAAGGGATGAGTGCCTAGCCTAAAATAGTACAGTGCTCAAATCCGACTTTTCCGACTCCAGCTTATGCTTTTGCCAATGCCTACTAAGGCAGCTACTTGGTGTAGTGGACAGAGTGTGGCTCATGGGGAGTCGGAAAGAACTGTGTGATCCTGGGCGAGTCTCCACTGCTGCCTGCCTCAGTTTCCTCAGCTGTAAAATGGTGATAATAATACAGCGCGTACTTTTTGGGGTTATTGGGAAGATTAAGCAAGATAATATCTGTAAATCACTTAAACGACTTTTGTTGTTCACTGGGTTCTTCATGACCCCATTTGAGGTTTTCTTAGCGAAGATACTGGAATGCTTTGCTGTTTCCTTCTCCAGATCACCTTATAGATGAGGAAACTGAGGCAAATAGCATTAAGTGCTTTGTCCAGGGTCACACAGCTAGTAAATGTCTGAGTTCAGATTTGAACTCAGAAACATGTCTTTTTGATTCCAGATCTCCTGCTGTATGCACTACGGTGCCATCTAGTGGCCCACAGTAGTCACACATACTAGGTGCTTATTAAATGCTTACTCCCTTCCCCTTCCATGCACTCCATTGGGATGAAAATATGTTCTTCTAACTCCTTAGTTAGAGTATCATGCTACTATTACTACTTCTGGCTTCTCCACTTCCTACATCGGTTCTTCTTCTTCTTGCCTATCACTATTATCATTATTACTAGGAAATTTCAGGGTCCATTCAGTCCTTTTAACTTCAGAAGGCCCTTCAGATGGGGAGGGGACTACAGAATTATACCCTTTTTCCTTTTGTACCAATCCTTCTACCAAGTAGCAAAAGGCTGACATGTGAGCAAGGTACAAGACATGAGTCCTTCTGACTACTGCTAGCTCCAGGTCCTGGCTGGTATGGGTTGGGTGGGGACAAGCTGCCAACAGGTGCATCTGGCAGAGGGCCATGAGGAAGCTGGATGCAGGCCCAGCATAGCTGGGGCAGGCTCTTGGGCTGGCCAAATGGGCCGTGGTCTGGTGAAGGGAGTAAGAGGATTAATCCTTGGGCCTTCAAGTTCAAGCACCCATTTTGTACAAAACATAGTGTCTCCCTTGTTATTCTTCACTTTCCATCCATTCCATCCATTCCATATAACCACTCTGTTGTCTAGGACCATGATATATTCCAAGGAGATGTAGGGGAAAACTAGCTTTTTATAAAGGCTTCTTTTGAGCTTGTAGATTTTCTAACTTAGTCTCTGAATTTTGGAGTTGGGTGGGACAGAACAATGGGGGGGGGTAAAGAACATGGGGTCCCAGAACATAGAATCATTGCATTTAGAGCTGGAAGAGACCTGGTTTAGACCCATTGAGTCTAGTTCATTTATTTTACAGATGAGGAAACTGAGACCCAAGTTTTAAGTGACCTGTCCCAGCTTCCATAGGTTGTAAGTAGCAAGACTGAGTTTTGAAGGGAGGCCCTTGGATTCTAAAACCATTGGTGTTTCCGCTGTATTTGGGAAGCCTAAGACAGTCTGGCAGGTGGATTGCTGAAATCTGTCCGGGCTATCAGAGTATGTCGGGGAGTGGGGATTTTGCAGGTTCCTGAAGCGAGGTGGTACTTTCTTGGGGTGGAGAGCAGAGGCTTTCTTCCTGAGGAGCCAGGGCCGCTTCTATCTCCAGGGGAGGTGCCCATTTGTGTCAGGGTCCTGAGCCCACAAGGAGAGAAAAAACAGACACAGCTGCTGGAGAATGAGAGGGGTGGCTAAATCCGGCAGTCCCTCCCCTCCCCTCCCCCTTGCTCCTCTCTCCGGGACTCTGGCTGCATATGGTTTCAGCAGGCACCACCACTGCTGCCGTCACCTTCCTCAGCCAGCTGCCTTCTTGAAGCCCAGACACTGCCCTGGCCCCCCTTCTCCCTCCCCCCACAGGGCTGGCTCTCTGTACAGAATCTCAGTGGGGCCCAGGCTAGCCTAGGCTGGGTTGGGCTCTCTCTCCCAGGGGAGCAGGGACAGGGGTGGGCAGCTCGCCTCCTTGCAGACCACTCTGGACCAGGCACAAGGGGGCATAAGCAGAGGCTCAAGGCGGCAGAACACAGGACGGAGTCTGTGTGCTCCCTGGGTGAGTTGGGGTGCAACAGGGCTCGGTGACTAGAAGGCAGGGCCAGAAAGGACTTGGGGGGGGATGGGGAGGGAGGTAAAGAGGAGGGGCTAGAGGGAGCTGGTAGCGACTGATTCCTGTCTCTATTTGGCAGTCGGAGCAGAGCCAAGCAGGGCCAGCCTGGGCCTTAGGCCAGCCACTGGGGAGGGCCTCTAAGCTTGGGTCCCCTATAGGGACACCCCCTCCCCAAGCCGGCTTTCCTTTGCTCCCAGGCTGACCTCCATCCCTTCATCCACTAACTTGGAAGATCACTTCCTAGCCCCCTCATTGCTCTGGGGTCTGTTTCCCCAGCAGGTGCCTCGGGGATAGGAAGCTGAGTGGGGAAAGGAGCAGCAGGACAAGGAATACAGGCTCACAGTAGCCTTGGCAGGGCACTCTGAATTGGGAGGGGGATGTCTAGAGTGTGCAGACCCCTTGTAGGTCTGGAACCCGGCTTTTCCATTTAGCAGCCTCATCCAAAGAGGGTCTTGGGGAGGTGATAGCCGGGGAAATGAAAGGAGCCTCTTATTCTAGTGTTTTTTATAACTACTCTGGGTCCCTGGAGAACAGGCTCAGGAGACTGGGAGTTGACATTTTGGCCCCCTTTGCTTTCCTGCAGTTTCCGGCTTCTTGCCCTGGACCCAGCCCCTTCACTGAGAAGCCTGTTGAGTCAGTGGCCAGGCTTTTCAATTTCCTTCAAGTTCAGAGAGTCCTTAGTCCCCTAAATCTCTTACTCTAGCTCTTAATGGTGGCCTCCCGGGCTCCTGAGCTTGGTTATAGAATTAGAGATGGAAAGAACCCGAGAGGCATCTATTCCAGCTCTTCTCACTTGAAACATGAGGAAGCTGAGGGCCAGGAAGCTGAAGTGTTTAGCCCCAGATTTAAGTGACCAGGCACTTGGCTTGTTGGTTATAAGGTGTGTGTATGTGAGGGGAAGGGGACTTCCCTATTCCTTCAGGCTGGGTGGTCCTGGGCAACTAAGATTCCCTTATCCCCAATCCCAGAGTCTGATCTCTTCTTATAGATTCTACATGTTTTCTCTTTCCTTTCTTCCCTGCCTTCCATGGATTCAAACCTCTCTTCCATTTTCTATCCTTCTCCCTTCTCATTTTCTCCAGGAGGGGCCACGTCCCCTTTCAGCAGCCCCATCACATCAGATGAAGAGTATTTGAGCCCTCCTGAGGAGTTCCCAGAACCAGAAGAGGCCTGGCACCGAACTTCTGCCATGAAGCTCAGCCCCAGCCAGACTCAAAGTACCCCAGACACCAGCTCCAGGGCTCCCCCCATCTTCAAGGTTAGCTCTTTTGTAGTTCAGCTCAGCCGGGAGCTCTCCTCGGTGAATGGCCAAGGACCCTTTCGTCCTGTATCCTGTGCCCATCCTTTCACCCCTACTTCTTGGCAAAGATGCAGAGATAAGGGGCCCCCTGCTCTCTCCTATGCCTCTGCCCATGGATCTTGGTCCATAAAGATTTGCTTCTTCCCTGATGCTGATTCCCAGCCAAAGCACAGAGTTGTTCTTAGTCAGATATTGGTATTCTCTCTCCTTCATTTCCTTCCCTCCCTGTCTCACTCTCACCACAGTTATAGACTTTCCCTGGGTGTAGAACAATGGCCCATCCTGTACTTTGCTCCTGACCTGCAGGCCCTGGTCATCCTTACCTCAAGTCCTCCCTTTTAGGTTTCACTCATGGACCAGTCAGTAAGGGAGGGCCAGGATGTGACCATGAGCATCCGAGTGCAGGGGGAGCCCAAACCTGTTGTCTCCTGGTAAGTACCGGAGGTTCTGGTTTTCTATTAACTTCTTATTAACGCTTGTAACCCTTTCACACAGTCATTCTGGAGATGTTAAGGATGGCGGAGGTAGACCCTTCTGTAACTCATCATGGACCTGCAGAGGGTCCCCATAATCTCTCCCACCATCCTCAGAGAATTGGGATGATAAATCACTCATCCATCAAGAGGAGGGAGGTCAGAACAAGAACTTGTTTAGGAATTACAAGAAATTCGGATTTCCTCCAAAGGGCTTAGATATAGCCCTTCCTTAGGAGAGATAAAGATGGACAATGTAAGGGGTAGCATTCTATCTTATATTTATTCATGTCTTACAGTCGTATTGTTGGGCATACAGCAGGTATTTAATAAATGTTCATAGAAATATTTCTGCTTCCTCTAACACCCATTTGGAAGAGGAGTGGTTAGCCTCCCAGTTTCATGTAGTAGTTGATCATGTCCAATTCTCTGCTCCAGCTCGTCCCCCCCCAAACTTGTCTTGCTGGCTTTCCCATCACTGCTACCACCACCACCACCTCCTCCAGCAGGGAGGAAACAAGATCCTCACTTCCTCTCTTCATTTGGCAGTGTTTTTCAGGACCCCTTTCTGAATTTTTCCTTTGTCAGTGACTTGTCCATGAACTTTTCCCCATCCCTCCCACTTAATGGAATTTTGTTTTTTTTCTAATTACTCGTAAAGATAGTTTCAACATTTGCTTTATTATGATTTTGATTTCTAATTTTTTCTCTCTCCCCTTTCCTCTCCCCAAGATAGCAAGCAATCTGATATAGATTATACATATACAATCCTATCAAACATATTTTCACATTAGCATGAGCTTATTTTAAAAAAAAAAATTGAGGCAGCTGGGTGCTGTGTTGAATGGAGGCCTGAGTTCAAATCCAGCTTCAGATACTTACTCGCTATGTAAACCTAGACAAGTCACTTGCCTCCAAAAATAACTTGGATAGTTATTTCAATAGAATTGATTTCTTTTGTAATCCTTTGTGTTTTATTTTATTTATTTTAAAACTGTTACTCAGAGAAGGGATCTTCCATAGACTCCACCAAACTGAGAGAAGTCGTCTCAGACAGTCTTAAAGCCAGAAGGGACATTAACAGCCATCTTGTCAACCTCCTCATTTTACAGATGAGGAAACTGAGGCCTAAAAAAGGTTAAATGTCTTGCTTTTGGTCACACAGTTAGTAAGTGCCTGAGGCTGGATTTGAACTCAGATCTTCTTCATTCCAAATCTAGCATTCCCATGTTGCTTCTTCTCTAACCTTCTCATTTTCTTAGTAATGAGGCAGATTTCATTTTAAAATTTCCCCACCTTAACCTAGACTTTGTGCCACCCTACACCTTGTTCTGTGCATACTATAGGTGCTTAATGTTTGTAGAAGCATTTCTATTTCCTCTGTAGCCTGTTTCTGCAGTCAGATGGTGATTTTGTGAGTTATCATGGCCAAATAAATTTATCACCTAATGGTGGGGAGTCTCCCCCAATGTAGCAAAGCCAGTCCTAGTGTGCTAGATGTCTCTTAGTGCCATCTTGGAAGCCTCTTCATTGAGATGGAACTCTCCTTGCCACAATGAATCAATAGCAGAGTGGGGCTTCAACAATAAGATTTCTTATTAAATAAATTCAATAAAAATTAACAAATAAATTCATTAAGAATTCATGCTTAAGGGCCAGATCCACCCCCCACCCACTCCATTATCTCATTGGATTCTCCCAGCAACCTTGTGATTTCAGTAGAATAAATATTAGTATCCTGATGTTTTAACATCAGAGATTTAACAAGAGAAGGAGACAGGTTCCACTAAGTTAAATGATTGCCTAAAGTTTCACAGCTGCTCAGTGGCAAAGTCGGAGCGTGAATTCAGGGTTTTTTGTTTTTTTAATTCAATTTTATTTTATTTTCAGGTCCCCATTCTCTTCCTCCTACTTATCCCTCCCACCTCCTCCCAAGCAAGAAAAATATATATAGACAAGCAAAATAAATGCCCACTTTGATCGTGCAGAGAGATAGACCATAAAAGTGATATATAGACGCACGTGTCTGTAAATATATGTACCTATATACATAGAATTAGTATATACATGTAACACACGCATGTATAGGTAGCTATATAAGTATGTAAACACCATATATACATGCCTATATGTAGATGGAATACATGTGTGTATAAGCATACAATCTATATAGACTCATGCATGCATGTATATACAAAACATATACACATGCATAGAGATATATACATGTATCACAAAAGTACTCATGAATAGAGATAGATATGATACTTGTAACATGCTTGTATATGTAGCTATAGGTATAAGTCACTATATAGGTATATAAACACAAGACATTTATATCTATATGTAGATGTACATATAACTCATGCATATATGCATAAGTATAATACATATATTATTATGTATATTATATTATTATATGCTATATGTATTATAAAATATGTAGATATACACATGGAGTGATGGAGACATAATATATGCATTATGTATGTAAATATGTGCATTTATGTCTCTATCGCTCCATGTTTATATACATATATTATGTATATGTATGTGTATGTATAATATATCTACATGTGTTATGTATATATTGCTCCGTGTATATCTACATGTTCCCATAATGCTTGCATACACAAAGCGTGCTATACATCATCTATGTGGGTATCTCACTATCTCTACTTCTGTTTGCATTGTGAGTCCCTCACTGTCTCTCTCCAGAAATGGGTAGAACAACATGCTTTATCACGTCTTCTGGAATTGTTATGGGGAACCCAAGTCTTTTGAAATCAAACCTAGAGCTTTTCCAAGATGTCACAACGACTCTAAGAGAAATATAAAGACCCGGTCCCTTCCTCCCAGAAGCTTACAATCTTTTTTTAGGAAAATGAAGCAAATCCCCTAAAAAATAAGCCCATTCATGTCCCATGTTCCTGGTAGACGTGTAAGGAGTTCAGAGGAAGAAGTCGGGGTGGGTTGGAGACCTCTTGTCTCCTTGCGCAGGAGTTGGAGTGGTGGGCTTGTGTGTGTGTGCGTGGGGACCCCCACCCCATCATAGGGACATTGAATGGCCCTGTCTATCAATGAGCATTAAGTGCTGTCAGGGCACCATGGACAGCTCTGCACAGGTGAGAAGGCGCCCCTTGAGCATCTCGTGAATGTGTGCCAGGGAGACGGTTCGGGGCCGTTCCCTCTGTGGATCTTCAGGTGGAGGACCCCCAGTGGGAAGGGGGGGGACCCCAGACCCCTGACTGAGGGTCTCATTCCCCCTGGCAGGCTCCGTAATCGCCAGCCTGTGCGCCCGGACCAAAGACGCTTTGCAGAGGAGGCAGAAGGCGGCTTGTGTCGGCTCCGGATCCTGGCCGCGGAACGCGGAGATGCCGGCTTCTACACCTGCAAGGCAGTGAATGAATATGGCACCCGGCAGTGTGAGGCCAGACTGGAGGTCAGAGGTAATCCTGCATGCTCTTCCCTTCATGGTCACAGGGGCTTGTGCCCAGACCCAGTAGGGCCCACCAGAGTGAGAGGACTGGCCAGAACTGGGGAACCCCGTGACCCAACATCTCCCTTGACTCGGCGTCCCTCATTCCTCCTTGTCTTAGAGAATGCTAGAGCTGGGGGTCCCCCACCTTGTCGGAAGTGGCGGGAGAAGTGGCTTGTCCGAGATGACCTAGGGAATCAGTGACCGAGCAGGGACCGGAAGCCAGATCTTTTGCCTCAGAGTCCGATGCTCTTTCTCCTACATCATGTCTCAGATTCTGCCCCCTGATCTGTGCTGGCCTGTTCCCTGAGTTTCCTGCCCGGTACCCTTCCTTCTGCCCCCCATGACTTCATGCCCCTCCTGGCCTTTCTCTTCCTCTCCCTGCATCCCTATTTCCTAACTCTCCTCTTTCCTCCATCCCCACAATCCCCTTTTCCTTTCTTCTCCCTCTCACTTTTCCCATCCCACCCCATTTTTCCTACTGATTCTGTAGCGTTTTGCAGAAATTGTCCTTGCGGTATATTGTATCGGGGATTGGACCCGTTCGGAATGACTCTGGGGGGGGTGGATCTCAGGGTCCCAGGAGGCCTGGGTCTGCTCTGTCCGCTGCTCCTGGGCTCTTGGACCGGGGACGGCAGAGTAGGTCACTGAGGGATTAGTGTTGAGTGCCCGGCAGGGGTGGTGGAAGTGACCTTATGGCCCGTCTTGGAGCTCTGACCTCAGGACGTGGTACCTGGGCTTTAGGAGTGATGGCAGCGAGCTGGCTGGAGTTGCTGGTCCTCCTGCACTCGGCCTGATGCTTGAATCTTTACCTCACAGTGAGGAGATCCCCTCCTCTGCCTTCCCCTGTTCCTTAATGAGTGAGCTCAGGGCCCTGCCTCCTGGCTCCTGCGAGCCTGGCTCTCTTGTTCCCCTGGCTGCCTTGGCCCCCCGGGATACCCATGGTAGCACAGGGACAGGAGCTTCCAATGAAGGGGCTGCTTCACCAGATGCGTCTTTCTTTGGTTTTTCCGCCCTGGGTCACCCGCTCTAACGGTCCCTCTTCCCGGGCGGGCCGTGCCCCAGACCCGAGCCCCATCCCTAGTTGCCCTGGCTGTGCCCCAGTCTCTGCCACGCTTTTCTGTATTAACCTGTGTTTGGTGCTTTTCTCCTTTCTTGGCCCCAGCCCTCCCAGGGCCATTCCCTAACATTGATGGAGAGCCGGCCTCCCCGGCCTCCCCTAAGCAGGCCCTTTGAGGCTGGAGGCCAGAAGGCCTCTGAGGGCAGAGCTGTCTCATGGCTCTTCCCGCTGGGTGCCCTTCCCAGCCAGGCCCCCTAGGCAGCCCCTCAGGTGTGCGGGCGTGCTCGTGTGTGTGTGAGTGTGCGTGTGCCAGACTAACCTGCCGCTTGCTGACTGCGGTTTTTGTCTGTACACAGGCGAGTGAGCTCAGGGGGCGCCTGCCCTCCCCGCTGCCCTTCGTGCCACACGCCTCTGGCTCAGGCACCGCTCGGACCTCGCTGTGTCTCACTGCCTCCTGCCCACAGACCCCACCGGCGAGCCGGCCCGGACCCCGGCCTCCCGGCCTCCCCACCCTGTGTGGTGCCCGGGCCTGCCCCGGGCTCAGCGGAGCTCCCCCCTTCCCTCCCCAAGCGGACGTATGGACGGGCGGGCACCGAAGCCCCAGTTGGACCGTTGGAGGGTGGGGAGTGGGGTCAAGTTGGGGTGCTGAAGCCCCCCTCCCCCTGCTGTGGGAACACCCAGCGCACGGGCTGCTGTTGCTGCTGCTGTGGCCGCAGCTTTGGGACTCTGTCCACCTGTCAGGGCTCACTGTCTCTCTGTTGGTCTCTGTCTGTCGTACCATTGGGGTGGGTGGCTCAGAGAACGTCCTTCCTGGGCAGAATGGGGGGGGTAGGATGTGGGGGTCCCTGCTGGTCGGCCCCCAGGACCATTCTAGGAAAAAGCACAGTTAGGGATGGGAGGGGGCATGTGGAGGGACACCGGGGACCAAGGTCTCTGCCGCTACTCCCCTCCTCCTCCCACTTCAGGGTCCGGAGGGAGATGGGGACGACGGCCATCCCAGAAGTGGTTTCCAAATGGCACAAAACTTTTTCATTTCCCTAAGTGACCAAAAGCCAAATGCCTCTCCAGCCCTGGGACCCTGGGGTAGCACAGCTGAGGCTGAGGACGGAGCGTGGGCGCCTTGCGGGCTCGGGCCTCTCTGGTCTGCAGGCTGGACTGGGGGGGCCTGGCCCTGCCCTCTGCCCAGCAAGGACAAGCTCTGCCTCAGGACCATGGTGGGCAGGGGGCAACCCTGGGCATTTGAAGTGGGAAGGGGCGTGGAGCATTTGGGAACGCCTGGTCCTGAGCTCTAATAAAGTCCGGTTTGTATCCAGCTGGTGTGGCTGTCTGTGTCGTGCCGCCGCCGCCCAATCCCACTCCCCACCTCCTTCCTCCCCTTCCTCCCCTCCCCTGCGTTTCCCTCACCGAGGCCCAGCCTAGGTCAGCCCCCCGTAGGACCACCGCCTTTCCTGGAGCCTTTCCGACCTGCTCTGCCAGCACCAGGCCCTGTGGCTTCCTCCTGCCTGGGTCCTGGCCCCCCCCCCCTTTCCCTTTCTTTAGGGACCAAATTGCATCTCTCTCTCTTTCTCTCTGTTACTTGTCTGTCTGTCTGTCTGCGTCTCTCTGCACCCCTCCCCACTCTGTGTGTCTCTGCTCTCTGTGTCCCCTCCCTCCCCTCTCCCGCCTCTGCCCCCCAGCGCACCCTGAAAGTCGGTCCTTGGCGGTGGTGGCCCCCCTGCAGGACGTGAACGTGGGGGCCGGGGAGATGGCGCTCTTTGAGTGCCTGATCACGGGCCCTACGGACGTGGAGGTAGACTGGCTGTGTCGGGGCCGGCTGCTGCAGCCTGCCCTCCTCAAGTGTAAGATGCATTTTGATGGGAGGAAGTCCAAGCTGCTGCTCACATCTGTGCACGAAGATGATAGCGGCATCTATACCTGCAAGCTTAGCACAGCCAAAGGTACGCCTTCCTCCCTGGGGCGGGGCACGGTGGGCATGGACCTGTCCTTCTCCCCCCAGAGACAGTGCTTCCGGGGTTAATTAGGCCCTAACTGGAGAAGGCGATGAGAGTGGACAGACAGACAAGGGTAGGGACGCCCAGCTGGAGTATAGAAGCGAGGGGCTTGAGATCTGGGCGGTCCGGGGCAGGGGAACCAGCTCAGGAACTGCTGGGACTGTGGGTCCATATCTCAGAACAGACCATCCTGGGTGGGGCAGGATGGGAAACTCTCCCACCATATAGACACATGTTCCAGGGGTCAATAAAGTGCTTCCAACTCCTTCCTAGCAGCTCTTCTCTAACACCAGTCTTTCCTGTGCCTCCTGTCAGGCTCAGCTTATCCCCGCTGCATTCCTCATCCAGGAAAACGAATGTAATCTCTTTATAGAAGTATTCCAGATTTTTAAATTTTATTTAATTTACTTACTTAATAAAATAAATAATTTTAATGTTTAATTAGTAACTATTATTAAACAACACTAATTAATATAAATTGTTAATAAAATATTTTCTATTTTGTCTGTGGATCAATTAAATCCAACAAACATTTATCAAATTAGTTGAATCAAGTACTCTGATAATATCACATTTCCCTCAGTTATGTGTAAAACAATTTTTAACATTTGTTTTTAAAACTTTGAGTTCCAAATTCTCTCTCATCCTCACCTCTCATATTGCAAAGTTATGCAAAGCTTTGCCCAAAGCATTGTTAGGACTGAAGGGAAACCATCCTGGCCTCCAGGAGCTTCTGTTCTTTTGGAAGCCACGGCTCACATGTAACTTAGCGTGAGAAGAGAGAGAGCACTAATAACCTGGAGCATGGGACGAAGAAAGCCTCATGGAGAAGATAGCGCTTGAGCAAAGCTTGAAGGAGGCTGAGAGTCCCAAGAGGGGAGCAGAAGAGAAGTGGATCTCAGAGGCTGGAGGGGGACGGCCAGTGTGGGGACACAGCAAGCTAGTGTGGCTTCAATGGAGACTGTAAAGGAGAGTGAGCTGGAAAAACAGGCTGGAGAGCTGACTTCCACATTAAAAAAATTAGAGATAGCTAGCGGTGCACTGGAAAGTGTTGGATTGGGAGCCAGAAAGACCTGAGTTCAAATAGTGCCACAGACACTCTGGGAAATCTTAACTCAGTCTTTCAGTCTCAGTTTAAACTTCTGTAAAATGGGATTAATAATGATATTGATCTTATGGAGTTTCTGTGAGGTTCAAGTGAGGTAACATATACAAAGTGCTTTGAAAACCTGAAATTAATGTATAAAAGCCATCATTATTGTAAGAACCAGATGTGAAGGACTTGAGTTATTAAGCTGAAGAATTTGAATTTTACTTTAGAAGTAAAAGGGAGCCATAGAAAGTTTTTGAGCAGGAGAGTGATGATATATGAGACCCGTGCTTTAGGAAGATTGTTTTGATAGCCATGCGAAGAATAGATTGGAGAGGGGAGATACTAAAGGGAGAAGTCAATTAAGAGACTATTTCAGGGGCAGCCAGGTGGTGCAGTGGATAGAGCACCAGCCCTGAAATCAGGAGGACCTGAGTTCAAATCTGGTCTCAGACACTTAAAAGTCCTAGCCATATGACCCTGGACAAGTCACTTAACTTCAAGTGCCTCAGGGGGAAAAAAGAGATTATTGCAGTATCCTTGTGGGAAGTTGTAAGGGCTTGAACTGGTGTATTGTCCAGATGGAAAGAGAGATGTGAAAGTAAGATTCATAACTAATTCAATATGTTGTCTTGGGGAGGAGGGTTGTAAGGAAGAGAGGAAGAAAAATTTAGAAGACAAAGTTTTACAAAAATGAATGTTGAAAACTACCTTTACATATATTTGGGAAAAATTAAATACTATTTAAAAGGATAAGTAATTCAATATGGTGAGGGGATGCTAAGAAAAAGGGAAGAATCAAGTTTTGAATTCAGGTGACTAGAAGGGTAATGACAGAAATAGGGGACTTGTGAAGAGGATTTAGTGGGGAGAAATAAGGAGTTCTGTTGTAGATGTGTTTAGCTTCATTTGCCCATGGAATTGTTTAGCTGCTGGCTAATGATGTAGGAGTAGTGTCCATTAGAAATTAGGATTGGGAAATTGGGAAATCTCTTCATGAAGATGGCCATTGAACCTATGGGAACTAATGGGGTCACCAAGAAAAAGTATGGAAAGAGAAGAGATCCTTGGAGAATACTCATGTTTGAGGGACACTGATTTCCCTCTTAGAGTGATATAGTTTTAAAAATAGGCACAAAAGGCCATTTTTTGTCTCATTTTTTCCTTACCTAGTCTTAAATCACTGAATGGGTGTTGCTTCAGTCAAACTGGGACCTGTTAAATGGCTCAGCTTAAAAAGGCCCAGGTCTCACATTGCATCCAGGGCCATCTACAATTGTCCTTATCTACATTTTGTATCAGGACCTAAATGGCTCTGGAGGGGAAAGTGAGGCAGGTGACCCAGCACAGCCCTCCCCTTCAATTCAATTCACTTGCATGTCATGTGTCACCTTCCTGGTGTCATGGTCCCTTTCCAGAACGAAGGGCAAACAACAACTAAGGAATAGCCATCATATAGATGGATGGCAAACCGAAAGAGAGCAGTCTCACAAAAGCTAAGGGAGGAGGAGAAGTATCCGGAAAAAGGGTTAGCAATGTCAGTGAGGGCAACAAAAATAACAATAACTAGCATTTATATATTTTTAAAAATTTTCAAAGCACTTTAGTTATGTTATCTCATTTGACCTTCACAAAAACCCTGTGACACAGGTTGCCATTATCTCTACAGATGAAGAAACTGAGGCAGACAGTATTTAAGTGACTTTTCCAGGGTCACTCAGCTAGTAGTGTCTGAGAGTGGAATTAAACTCAGGTCTACCTGACTCTGAGTCATCCATTCTATCCACTGCATCACTTAGCTGCCTGCCAAAAGGAGAAAGTATGATGAGAAGGCTATTGGATTTAGCAATTAAGAAGTCATTAATAACCTTGGAATGAGTATTTTCAGCTGAATATTGGATTCAAAAGCCAGATTACATATGGCTGAGAAGTATGTGGGAGGTGAAGAAATAGATGCAACAAATATAAATGATTTTTTGGGCAATGAACAGACAGGGGGGACAAAGAAAGAGACAGAGAGACAGAGAGAGAGAGACAAAAAGAGGAAGGGAGGGAAGGGAGGGAGGGAGAGAGAGACAGACAGACAGACAGAGACAGAGACATGAGGAGACACACACAGAGAGAGACAAAGATAGAGACAGACAAAGACTAAAAAACACAGAGACAGAGACAGAAAGACAGTTGGAGACAAAGAGGAAGGGAAGAGAGAGACAGAGAGACAGAGAGAGAGACAGAGAGAGAGACAGAGAGAGAGAAAGAGAGAGAGAGACAGAGACAGAGACAGAGAGAGAGAGAAAGAGAGAGAGAGAGAGAGAGAGAGAGAGACAGACAGAGACAGAGAGAGAGAGAAGAGAGAGAGAGAGAGAGACAGAGACAGAGAGAGAGAGAAAGAGAGAGAGAGAGACAGACAGAGACAGAGAGAGAGAGAAAGAGAGAGAGAGAGAGAGAGAGACAGAGAAAGAGAGAGAGAGACAGAGACAGAGACAGAAAGAGAGAGAGAGAGAGAGAGAGAGAGAGAGAGAGACAGAGACAGAGAGAGAGAGAGACAGAGAGAGAGACAGAGACAGAGAGAAAGAGAGAGAGAGAGAGAGAGAGAGAGAGAGAGACAGAGACAGAGAGAGAGAGAGACAGAGAGAGAGACAGAGACAGAGAGAAAGAGAGAGAGAGAGAGAGAGACAGAGACAGAGAGAGAGAGAGACAGAGAGAGAGAGACAGAGAGAGAGACAGAGAGAGAGAGAGAGAGAGAGAGAGAGAGAGAGAGAGAGAGAGAGACAGAGAGAGAGAGAGAGAGAGAGAGAGAGAGAGAGAGAGAGAGAGAGAGACAAGAGGGAGGAAGGGAAATGAGAGACAGAAAGGCAGAAAGAGGCAAACACACAGAGGGAGACAAAGACAGAGAGAGAGGGAGAGAAAGATAAAGACACAGACTGACAGGTAGACAGAGACTGAGAGATAGAGGCAGACAGAGAGGGATGGAGGGAGGAAAGGAAGGAGAGAGAGAGAGAGAGAGAGAGAGAGAGAGAGAGAGAGAGAGAGAGAGAGAGAGAGAGAGAGAGAGAGAGAATGAGAATGAATGATTGATGGAACAAGCTCCTGGAGGAGACAGAAAGGGATAGGACCAAGAGTTAAAGTAGAGGGGATTGACCTTGGGAAGAAGTAGGGTCACAAGAGAGAAAATGGGGGACATTGTAGAGAGCTTTTGAAGTATGGAATTGGAGGGGAAAGGGCAGTTCATGATGGATGGCCTTGATTTTCCCTGTCAAGTTGAAGGCATGATTTTCTGCTGAGAGGAAGGATGGAGGGAACAGTAGAGGGGAGTAGAGGAGAGAAGTTTTGAAATCGCCTTCTCAGGAAGTTGGAGACAGTCAGCCAAGGAAGAACGGCAAGACTGGCCCGCACCAGAGAGCGATGAGCCTGGTGTGTGTACTAGATAGCAATAGTATTGTTAAGTGACTTTTTCTTGATTGAATTGACTTCCCAAGGTCTCCCTGTGGCTGAGCTAGGTTGTGCTCAAGGCTCCCTGTCCCTGTCCCTATTCTTTCCTCATAATAGCCAACCTCTGCTTGGTACTTTGTCCAGCATGTTCCTCCCTTCCGTTCCCCCAAACCAGATGAGCTGACCTGCAGTGCCCGGCTGACAGTCCGGCCCTCCCTGGCCCCATTGTTCACGAGGATGTTGGAGGATGTGGAAGTGTTGGAGGGCCGTGGAGCTCGGTTTGATTGCAAGATCAGTGGCTTGCCACCCCCCACCATCACCTGGACTCATTTTGGTAACGTGCTTTAGTAAGATTCTTTGGGCAGCCGCTGGGGGATGGACTAGAGAGATATCACCACTCCCCTGCTCACAAATCTTCTGTGACTCTCTAGTGCCCTTCGTGGTCTGGCGCCAATCTGCTTTTCCAATCTTATTTTAAATTTTTTAAATCTTTAAAATTTAAATCTTTTAAAATTTTCCCCATGCTCTTCCTTCCCCAACCTCACTGAGACCAGAACCTAACTGAAGATCTTCAGCCCTTATTCTCTAAGGGTGATAGTGCAGGACAGGGAACTTCCCCCACCCCCCATTTCCCTCTTGCCTCACCTGGTTCCTTCCCCTGGATTACTCTTCTTGGGCATTTATTCCACCCGTATCATTTTACTCTGCTTGCCTCCTTACTGTGTCCCCTACGACCTTCCAATTCTGACCCCTCCTTCTTTGCCCAAGCTCCCTCTGTTGTTCCTCTTCCTCTTCGCTCCTTTTCTGCCTTCCTCCTTTGGTCTCCTCATTCCACCCCCTCCACTCCTCAGGTAACCCCGTGGAGGAAAATGAGAATGTGAGACTGCGGCATGAGGGGGGCCTCCATTCCCTACTCATAGCCCACGTGGGCACTGAGGATGAAGGTCTGTACGAAGTCAGCGCCTCCAACATTCATGGCCAGGCCAACTGCTCTGCCCAGCTCTACGTAGAAGAACCTCGCTCATCCACCTCAGGGCCCAGGTATTTCCTGGGGGACTTCTGGGGAAGGGGAAGGATGGCGTCTGGGGATACCACCCACCTCCCACCTGCTTTAGCTGGAGTGCCCCCCTTTAAAGGTGAAGGAAATACACTGGGACAAGGAGGGTGGCTAACTTCCAAGAGCCCATGTGTGAAGTGGGCAAGGAGGGGAGCTAACTCCCAGGAGCCCGTGTGTGTGAGGTGGTGGTCTTCCATTTTGGCGGGCAGGGTAAAGTCCTTCAGTTTTCCTGAGCAGTCACATCACTGGTTATAGCTCCAAGCTGGAGAAGATGCCTTCCATCCCTGAGGAACCTGAGCAGGGAGAACTGGAGCGGTTGTCCATGCCAGATTTCCTCAGGCCTCTAATGGACCTGGAAGTGGGGCTGGCCAAGGAGGCAGTGCTGGAGTGCCAGGTGGCTGGACTTCCCTACCCCACCATCAGCTGGTTCCACAATGGTCAGCGCATCCAGAGTTCGGACGATCGACGAATGACACAGTGTAGGTGTCTGGTGTTCAGATGAGGAGGCAGGGAGGGCCTTTGAGTGAGGGTGGGAAATGGGAGGGGAGCAGATGAAGGAGGGACAGGTGTGAGCCATGTCCATTTTTCTTCTTACTTGGAGGTACTCTAACAACTTCTCCTTGTCCTGTTTGCCTACTTCAGCCAGACCCTTTGCTTGGCCAGAGTCAAGATCCAGAAGAGTAAAGAGAAGGATCTTAAATAGCCAGAGAGCAGGAAAAATGAGGATGGACCCCCCCCCATAGTCTACCTTCCCAGCTACATGCTGGCTCTCTGTTTCAGCTGTTCCACAACCTACAATCTACTCCTTAAAAATTTTATATATATATATATATATATATGTATGTATATATATGTATATATACATATATATACATATTCAAATATGTATGGATAATTTTTCAACACTGATCTTTGCAAAACCTTTTGTTCCAAATTTTCTCCCCATTCCCCCCACCCCCTCCCCTGATGGCAAGTAATCCAATATATGTTAAACATAGTAAAATATATGGTAAATCTAATATATGTATACATATTTATGCAATTACTTTGCTGCACAAGAAAAATCAGATATGATCTACTCTTCTAGCATCACCTTGTCATCGATTCTACTGCTTCATACCGCCATAGGCAAGAATACCACCTTTCCTTGTGTTTACTTCTGATATATCTGATATATGTCTGATATATATGCCCCCTGATCTTGTCTGTGACTCTGGCCCTGAATTTCCATCTCGTATGTCTATCTCTGATTTTTAGGAGAGGAAAGAAGGTCCTAGATAAGGGAGATGTTCTGGTAGGGGCAGCTCACAAGTGCAGTATCTCCCTCTTCCATCAATAAATTGTGGGGTTTTCAGCTTAGATAAATTCACCTGTCATATGGAGTGGTGCAAAGAGCTTAGGTAGGGGAATGGTGGGATCTTAGACTGGAGCAGCAAGAAGGTGCTCAGGAGTGGGGGCCTTTGTGCGCCAGGCCTGGAGTCCGAATTTTGTCCCGCAGGCCATTTGAGAGTCATCAGAAGTTTCTGAATCTGTGGTTGTAAGTGCAGAGCTGTGTAATATTTATAAAAGTTATTGCATTTTCTAATAGTCTAGAGTGGGTTGGATTTGAGAGGAGGAAGACTGAAAGCAGAGGGAAGAGTTAGGAGAACAGGAATAGCACTAGACTTGGGAGTCCATAATATCTGAGGGGCTAGCCATAGGGTCTTGGGTCTCAGTTTTCTCATTTGTAAAATGAGAGATTTGAATAAAATCATCTTTAAGGTCTTTCAAGCTCTGACATTTTGTAATTCTGTAATACTAGGCTATTTTGGTTCAGATATGAGAGGCTATGGGTTTGAACTAGGGTCATGGCTGTGGTGAAAATATAAAGGAAAAGGTGTAAGAGACATTTTAGAATAAGAATCAAAGAGATTTAGTGATTTATGGTATAGGGTGAGAGTGAGGGGGGGAAATCAAGAATGACTCCAAGCTTGATGACAGGGAGACTGGAGGTACAAAGAGAAATAGAGAAATTGTTGTTTAACTGGGCACATGACAATGTTTTTTGGTTTTTTAAGTCTTTTGATTTCCTTTTATCTTATTTTGTATTTAAGTTTTAAATTAATAAATATGTTAAAAAAGAAATTGAAGGGAGTGGGACTAGGTTTTTTTTTTAGGGGGGAGTGAAACATAGTAGAAAGATGATCTTTTTAAGTTTTAGACAAATTTAATTTGAAGTGAAGGGGCATCCAAGATTGTCAGCAGAAATTTTTGACTAAAGGCTAGGAGATAACCTGTGTGATCTTGGGGACTTTGGACGAAGCACATCTTCCTGAACTTTGATCTCCTCATCTGTAAAATGATGTAGTTTGATTAGATGATCTATAAGATCCCTTCCAAGTGACAAATCTTTAAGAATCAAAAGTAGACTTGGGAAATCAGCCTTGAGCTGGCTAGACCGGAGGTCTGACCCAAAACAACCATTCTTCCATTCTCGCCATCCCTCTCCTTTCTCTTTGGAGACAGGGATGACGCCAGTAAGTCCACAACCTTGTCTCTGGGTCTCCTCAAGCCTCTTTGTTACTGGGTTTCAGATCAATGCTGAACTTTGGGACTTCAGTCTTTGTAGGGTCTTTCGAGCTCCCGCCTTGTGTTTGTTTTTGTGTTCCTTTCCCTCCCCAGACAGGGATGTACATCGACTGGTGTTCCCAATGGTGGGGCCACAGCATGCTGGGGTCTACAAGAGTGTCATCGCTAACAAGTTGGGCAAGGCTGCCTGTTACGCCCACCTCTATGTCACAGGTGAGGACCCCCTTCCTGACAGTCCCTTCCCAGTCTGAGACCTCAGCATCCCTAGTTCAGAAAGGGCTGCCCTGAAATACAGTTGGACATTTGTTTAGAAACTTCCTGTGGCACTCTTTTTACATCAGAGAGTATGGGGGTTGTGGGGGGAAACTATTGATATTTTCACTTCAAGATCAAACGATCAATATACAGGTGCTCATGGCCAAATAAGTTTGGCTTGCCCTGGATTACACTGGAATTTTTTTCTTTTAAATAGTATTTTAGTTTTTCTAATTACATGCATCAACAATTTTTAACACTCATTTTTTCATAAAAAGTTGAGTTGCAAAATTTCTTCCTCCCTCCTTCCCTTCCATCTTCCTTAAGACAGTAAGCAATTTGATATAGGTTATAAATGTGCAATCATGTACAACATTTCCATATTAGTTATGTTGTGAAAGAAGAAACAGAACAAAAGGGAAAAAACACACACCCAAAAATAAAGAAAGTGAAAATAGTGTGCTCCAAACTGCTAGTTCCTTCTTTGGATGTGGATAGCATTTTCCATCATGAGTGTATTGGAATTATCTTGGATCATTGCATTGCTGAGAAGAGCTAAATCAATCCTAGTAGATCATTGCACGATGTTGCAGATACTGTGTACAATGTTCTCCTGGTTCTGCTCATTTCACTTTGCATGAATTCATGTATTAGTCAGGGTTTCTTGACTTTTATTCATGGACTCTTTTGGCAAGTTGGTGAAAGTTATGATTCCCTTATCAGAATAATAAGTTTTTTAAAAAATTCATAATAGAAAGAAATGCTAAATTTTAGTTAGAGGCTATTGAAAATAAAGATGTATTTTTTTCATCCAGACTCATGGATCCCTCCTGAAATCTATCCACAGATTGCTTGGGGGCTAGGAAATGGACTCTTAAGTTAAGATATCTTTGTCTAGAGACAGAAAACTTGCATTCAAGTCTTGTCTCTGATACCGTGTGGCCATGGGCAAATTACATAATCTGTTGCTTCATAAAATTTTTCCATTTAAAATTCCTTTTCTCCTCAAAACTTTTCACATGACCCTGGGTATATAAGCATATAAGACAAGCATACAAATCAAATATTTACTGATAATAAGTCATAACTTCATGACCCCTACATTCAGTTGCACAATCCCTTGTGGAGTTGAGATCCACAGTTTAAGAAACTCTGCTTTAAGCTACATGTATAAACACATGCTCCAGGGAATACATGTGACCTAAAATACCCCTAAACAACATTAAAATGTAACTGGGAAAAATTTAACAAAATAAGTAAAAATATAGCAAAACATAAATAATATCACTTTTTTGAATATTTTATTTCCCCCCAATTACATGTAAAAGCAATTTAAAATATTTGGTTTTTTTAAATTTTTCATTCTAAATTCTCTCTCTTCTTCCCTGAGATGGTAAGCAATTTGATATAGGTTATACATGTGCAATCATGCAAAACATATAATATTGCATTTTAACACCAAGTCCATGTTCAGCCTGCAAAGATTCTTATGTATAATTTATGGCCCCAATTTCTCTTTGAGCAACTCTCTAAGTCATAGTTGCTAAGGGTTGAATCCCGTATTTGTAGGAGGAATTACCTGGATTCATTGGTCAGAGGACCAGTTTAGCTCAGGTTAGAGATGCTTATCACTGAGTTGGTGACAGAAAGTGGCCAGGCTTTCTGGGAAATAATACAGAGTGCAATGAACAGGACCAGAAGAATAATTTTATATAATCACAATCACATTGACAATAACAGACAACTTTGAAAGATTTCAGAGCTCACCAGAATTTCAATGCATCATCAGCCATGAATTCAGAGCACCAGTGATGAAGTCTGGTAGCCACCTCCTGACACAGGGGCAACAGACTCAGGATGCAGAATGAGACATAAGCTTTGGGGCAGGGCCAATGTAGGAATTTGTGCATATTTATTTCAAAGGTTTTCTTTTTTCTTTGAGGGTAGGGTGGGAAGGAGAAAAAAATACATGTTTTGTTAATTGTAAAAAATTACATTTAGAAATTGAAAAACTAAGTCAGACTACAGGAAATTGAATGATAAAAGTTTTTAGCTACAGAAATTCACACTGTCTAGTAAGGCAGGATGATAGAAGAAGGAGAAAGGGGGGAAGAAGGAGAAGAAGGAGAAGGAGGAGGAGGAAGAGGAGAAGAAGGAGGAGGAGAAGGAGGAGGAGGAGGAGGAGGAGGAGGAGGAGGAGGAGGAGGAGAAGAAGAAGAAGAAGAAGAAGAAGAAGAAGAAGAAGAAGAAGAAGAAGAAGAAGAAGAAGAAGAAGAAGAAGAAGAAGAAGAAGAAGAAGAAGAAGAAGAAGAAGAAGAAGAAGAAGAAGAAGAAGAAGAAGAAGAAGAAGAAGAGAAAGAGAAGATGGTGATGGGTGATGGTGATAATGCTGCTGCTGCTGATGATGATAATGATAATGATGATGATAACATGGTGATAAGTGATGTCCCTTTCCTGGGATTTTCTCATGGGCACTTGAGTAGCCCTTGTGGTTCTGGCATTCCTTCCTGGAAGATGTGGGATCCACCCCCACCTCACCAGAATTTCTTCTCGTTATGGCTTTCAGATCTAGTTCCTGGTCCTCCCGATGGGCCCCCACAAATTGTGACTGTGACTGGGAGAATGGTTATGCTCAAATGGAACCCTCCTAGAAGTGTTGACATGGCTATTGGTGAGTCCGGAGTGCAGAGAAACATGGGGAGTACAGGTGGACATGAATTGTGGGGAGTACAGGTGGGCATGAATTGCCAGGGGAGCATGGAGGCTTAAGGAAACCCACAACTAAACCTACAACTAAATGGAGTGAGAACAGATGGGAGAAAGGCTCCTGGAAAGGAGAACAGGGAGGAAGGTTTGGATAGGTGAGACTGCAGCCCTCCTCCCATTCCCTGGTCCCTTCCCTCCCTTTCCTACATCATCTGTGAGCTGTCACTGGGAGTTAGGACTTAAGAGTCAGATATTTCACTGTGTCCAGCTGTGTCTGCTGACTACTGATCTGGCCCTTGGGCTGGGAACACAGAATATGCAGGTCTGCAAATGGGGACTGTCTGGGGCTGTGCTCCTGCTCCATGCCTCAGTTTTTCTACTTGAAGAAGCATCAATGGCTGTGTTCACAGGTATCATATGCTGTAATAGAAATAGAACTCGATGGGGAACCAGAAGATCTATGTTCAAATGTTGACCAACTCTAGGCAAATCATTTATTTGTTTTCTTATTTGTAAATGAGGGGCTTGGACTAAATGAGTCCCTTCTAGCTCTAATGCTCTAGCAGGAGTCCCTGTTTTCCAGGGAAGGGAAGTCCTAGCCTTAGTGTTGGAGGCTTGAGTGTGAGCAGGAAAACCTTGCTACAAAAAAATGTTCCCTACCTGCTTTCCTTCTGTTAGATCCCAACACTCTGACTTACACAGTCCAGCATCAAGTGGTAGGTTCAGGCCAGTGGACAGCTCTGGCCACTGGCCTAAGGGAGCCAAGCTGGGCTGCCATGGGACTGCGCAAAGGGGCGGAACACATCTTTCGAGTCCTCAGCACCACAGTCAAGAGCAGCAGCAAGCCTTCCCCAGCCTCCGAACCTGTGAAGCTGCTGGAACGGGGTAGGTGGACAACTGGATGGTGGTCCTGGGATACTCGTGCCTCCAGTGAAGCGAGCCAGAGTAGGAGTAGTGATGAGAACCTGCTGGGGATGGTGCTGAGTGATAGAGAGAGAAATGATCCGAGGTGGGATTGGAAGGAAACCCAGTATACTAAGACAGGGCTGGGCAGAGGGTGGGGACAAACCAGGAATTCAAGGAGGAAAGGAGATGAGTTTTTCCCACCCTACCAAAAACTGGGCACTAGAACCTCCAGCTTCTGAGCTTCTGCGAGACATCAAAGAATTTTCATTTAATTGTACCCTTCTCATCTTGTTGTGTCCTCTGTTTCCTGTTTCTCTAGCACCTGCCTAAACCTGCAGGCTACTCTTAGTTCTCCTAAATTCTCTTGGCTCTAGGGTAGAAACAACCTATTTCCTTCCCCTTTGTTCATCTGAGTATTTCTGTGCATATGCCCATCTGGTATTGCCAGTGGGTGTAGTAAACCGGTGAATATTTCCCTGGTGGAAGGCAATGGAACCATATATGACTCAGCCAAAGTAGGTAGAGCTTTGCAGATATGGCCACTGGGAGGACTAGCTCTGAAAACTGATGAGAAGAGACCCAGGAGGGGTGCTTGCCTTGAAAGGCAAAATTGAGTCTTTCACACACACACACACACACAAAAAAAAGCTTTACCAAAACTCAAGGGAGAAAAGAGCAAAGAAAACATTGATATGATATAAAATTGATGAGCTATTGAACTTGAGAATCTTATCCTAAATAAGGAATTTTTAAACTGGGGTCCCTGAATTTTTTAATTTTGATAATTGCATTTCAATAGAATTGGTTTTCCTTTTAATTTTGTATATTTTGTTTTATGCATTTAAAATATGATTCTTTTTTAAAATTAAATTTAAAAAATATGCTTTAGAAAATTGCTCCATAGATTTCACCAGATTATCCAAAGTGTCTATGACCTAGAAAAGGTTAAGAACTTTTGTCCTATACTATACTAGAGGCTGAGCTTCAACTTTTGTAAGCTTGTGCAAAACTCCAAACTTCTCAATTTCTCCATCTATAAAATGGGCTTAATACTTGTTATTGGAAGGAAAGCACTTTAAAATAGTCTGAAGTGGGGCAGCCAGGTGGCACAATGGATAGAGCATCAGCTCTGAAGTCAGGAGGACCTGACTTCCTAGCTGTGTGACCCTGGGCAAGTCACTTAACCCCAATTGCCTCAGCAAATAATAATAATAAAAATAAAATAAAATAATCTGAAGTGCCTTATAAATGAGTTATTATTAATAATAAGTTTGCCTTAATCTGGCTATAAAGGCTGGCCTAAGCTTCATGGCTGACTAGCTACCTCCTTTCCTTCATCTACCATCTCTCCTTTCCACCTGTGATCTCACCATTTTGCCTTCGGGGAAAAAAAAATTTGCTATTACTATACATCAGCCTTCCAGCTCATTGCAGGTTCCCTCAGCATCTCAAGGCTGGCACCCCCCTGGGTCTACTTCCATCAGTTTTCAGAGACAGGCCTCCCAGTGGCCATATCTGCAAAGTGCTGCCTAATTTGACTGAGTCATAGTTCCATTGCCTTCCACCAGGGAAATATTTATCAGCTTCTAACACCCATGGACAATCATGTGCATGTACAATTTGTCCAGTGAAGGGTCTTTCTTTATAGGAGTGTGGCCCTATAGGCCGGACTGAAGGGCTGGGGCCAGACCCAGTGGGGAGGTAGAGAGAGAAGGCACCCGACAGGGAGTCGGGGGGCTTCAGTTAGAGTCTGCTCCCTGCCTCTGAGCTCCTCAGGCATGAACCAGATGCATTCTCAGCTCCCTTCCTTAGCTTTCTGTGTTTCTATGATGGATTCTTTTCTCTGCTTGTGTAGCTCTGGAGGACCTCCTCCCTCCTCACCCCATTTATTCTCCTGGTTCTTTAGGCCCTGTCCTGGAAGAAGCCCCTGTTGTGCTGGACAAGCCAGACGTGGTATATGTGGTAGAGGGGCAGCCGGTCAGTGTCACTGTTACCTTCAATCACGTGGAAGCCCAAGTTATCTGGAGGAGGTGCTCTTAACTACCGGCTCTACCCTGCCTTACCCAGCGCATTCTCACCTTCCCTTAGCCCCACCAATTAGTCTCCACCTTACCCAGCTATGCTCCCTACACCTGCCCCTCTCCCTCAAGGGAGAAAAAAACCCAAAGAAAACATTGCTATGATATAAAATTGATGAGCTGTTGAACTTGGTAATCTTATCCTAAATCAGGAATGTTTAGCCCTGAACTTTAAAAAATAATGTTTTGGTAGTTGCTAGAATGCTCCTCAGTTGAAGGTGATCATTCCTCTCTTTCCCACCCCGTCCAGCTGTCGAGGGGCACTGCTGGAGGCACGTGCAGGCATGTATGAGTTGAGCCAGCCAGATGATGACCAGTACTGTTTGCGCATCTGCCATGTGAATCGCCGAGACGTGGGGCCCCTCAGCTGTACAGCCCGGAACCGGCACGGCACCCAGGCTTGCTCCGTCACCCTGGAACTCGCAGGTGGGCTTGGTCTCCATCCGAGGCTGCTGCCTTTTTCAAAGGGACTCTGCCAGCATTTAAGAAAAAGAAGTTGATTTCATTCTGTTCGACAAACAGAATAAAGAAGCTTTCAAAGCACAACCTTAGAGCCCGCAGAAATCCTCATATCTCCCCATCAGGCTGGCACAAGTTGCCTGACCAATCAGCACTGACCACTCACTAGCTGGTTCCAGCTGTGCCCAGGACCAACCCCTGACTTTCTCTTGTCAAAAGCAGAGCTCCTTGTGGTCCCTCCTGCCAGTTTCTGGGGTCAGTGCTCCAAGCCACTTATGAATCCATCACATTTGCAAGGCTCTAGCCAGACCGATCCAATTCAGGTCAATTAAGTCCAACAGATATCTATTTATATTAAGTACCCACTACATATGGAGCCCTGTCTAAGCTTTGGGGAGATTAAATTTGAAAGTGCTGGTCCTCTTAAAACTCAGAAGGAGGACATGATAAACATTGGCAAATAGAACACAAAATAATCCGTGAAAATTGCATTGTACAATAAAAGGTACAAGGTGCTAGACTTTGGGGAGATTAAACTCGAGAGCGCTTGTCTTTTTAGAATTCAGGAGGTTATGATAAACATTGGCAAATGGAACACAAAATAATCCGTGAAAAATGCATTGTACAAAAAAGGTACAATTCACTTGTTTCTGCTTTTTTTTTTCTCTTGTGGTTTTCCCCTTTTGTTCTTTTTTCTCTCAACATGGTTCATAAAGAAATGCTTATTAAAAAGTTAATATACATGTATAACCAGAAAAATAAAACAATTAATAAAAAACAAACAACAATAAAAGGTATATGTGTTAGGTGGGACTTTAACGAAAAAGGTCATGGTCAACCAAAGTGAGGGCAAGGAAGGCTTCCTGGAGGTGACAAGTGAGTTGGATTATAAAGGAATTCAACAAGTGAAGAGGAGAGAAAGAATTCTAGGCATAAAGAACCATCTGAGCAAAATCTTGGAGCTAATAATAAGTCCAGTTTAGAGGGGCATGGGTATGTACAACAGAATTAAATGAACTAAAGCAGAAGTAAGGTTGCAGAGGGCCTTAAATGCCTATTTTTATAGGTGATAGTGAGCTACTGAAGAGTCTCAAGCTGAGAACTTTCATGACTCCTTCAGAGGGTTTGAAATAACCCCATAGACTGTGACAAATCAGTATAATTTCCAGCAAGGAAGATTCACTTCTTGAGACTTTATGTTTCAGAGGCGCCACGGTTCGAGTCCATCATGGAGGACGTGGAGGTTGGATCTGGAGAAACGGCTCGTTTTGCCGTCGTGGTGGAAGGGAAGCCCCTGCCCGACATTATGTGGTACAAGGTGAGTGCGGGATGGAGGGAATGGGTAGCTCCAGCTTCTATGGGAGGATTAAGGGAAGAAAGATTGAGTTTGGAGAACAGAAGGAAGCCTGGGATAGTCTTGGGGGAGAGCACGAGTTTTCTCATTCTAAGAAGGTGCAGCAAGAAATGAGCTCTCTAAATGGAGCTGGCATTTTTAAGGAGGGGGGATGCTGACCTTGGGAGGATGAACAAGGAAGAAATTGAAGTTCCTGTGAGGAATCAGGGTTGTGGGGAGCACAGGAGAGCTGTGGGGGCTTGGGCGTGATTGGGGCCCAGGGGTGGAGGTGATCTCCTGATCTGCAGGAGGAGGCCCTGTTGGAGGAGAGCAGCCACGTGAGCTTTGTATATGAAGAAAGCGAGTGCTCCTTGGTTGTGCTGAGCACGGGACCCCAAGATGGCGGCGTCTATACCTGCACGGCCCGCAACCTGGCAGGGGAAGTGTCTTGCAAAGCCGAGCTTGCCATTCAAACAGGTAGGGTTCTTGCATTTGCTCCCCCTTTTCTCCTAGGAACCCTACTTTTCATACTTCCCTTTTTCCAGGGTCCACATAGAAATCCCTGTGGTCCAATTCTCCTGGGTTTAGTTCCTCTATTTATATGATCACAGATTTAAAGCCAGAAGAAATCTTAGAAGCCATCCATTTTTTTTTAAACAGATGAGCAAACTAAGAGAAGTTAAGTGATTTATAGTGTCACATAAACTTAATAATAATTATTTGAAGGGGAGAGGAAATTGGAACACAAGATTTTGCAAGGGTTAATGTAGAAAAAATAGCCATGCATGTTTTGAAAATAAAAAGCTTTAATAAAAAATAATAAAAACACTAGAAAAAATTATTTGGGGCACTATTTTAACTCAGTTTTTCTAATCCAGATCTAGGAGCGTATCTTAGCATTCTTTTCTAGTCCCCAATATCCTATTTTCCAGCCACTGATACCGAAGTATTGGCCCCTTCTCTTCGCCACTTCCCGGCCCACCTTCAGCATTATCAATTGCTCCCTTCCCCTATTTTCATTCCATCCCCTCTTTCTGTCCTTCAGCCCTCCATCCATCAGCCTTATCTTTCTTGCAGCTCAGACATCCATGGAGATTGAGGGAGCCGGGGAAGATGCAGAGCTGCGGGGACGGAGGCTCAGTGACTTTTATGATATTCATCAGGAGATCGGCAGGTAGGGCAGGGGATCCTCTTCCTGGAGAGGCTGAAGGCCTCGGAGCTGGGGTCCATGGGGGAGGGTGAAAGGGACAGAGGTCCCGGCATGGGGAGCAGACCCTGACCCCCGTCCGGCTCCCTGTGTCTCAGAGGCGCCTTCTCCTACCTTCGTCGGGTGGTGGAGCGGAGTTCCGGCCTCGAGTTTGCTGCCAAGTTCATCCCAAGCCAGGCCAAGCCCAAGGCATCTGCCCGTCGGGAGGCCGGGCTGTTATCCAGGCTCCAGCACGACTGTGTCATCTACTTCCATGAAGCCTTTGAAAGGCGGCGGGGACTTGTTATTGTCACCGAACTGTACCCAGGGATGGGCTGTGGGGAGATGTGGCCACTGTCTGCTGCCCAGCTGCTCTAAAGTGTGGGAGGGGGCCGGTGGGGATGTTGGGGAGGGGGGGGAGGAGGAAGCCCAGGGGGGCTGATGAGGGCCAATCCAGGCCACTTTTCTCCTTGACTCTGGATTCAGCTGCACTGAAGAACTTCTAGAAAGAATGGCCAGGAAACCAACCGTGTGTGAGTCTGAGGTGAGGGCAGGGGATGGGTGGAGTTGGGTGTGGGGCTCCTTCTCCTGTTTAAAGCTCTGCCATGGCCAGGACCAAATTCTGGGGAGATAGCGCTGTCCATGGTGTGAAGATGGAGGTGGATGGGGCAGGACAAAGAGAAATGCACTCTTCAGGAACCCCTTAGTCCAATTAATCCTTGGTGCATTGGGGACCGGCTCCAGGCTTTGCAAGCAACACACTACCTAGGAATTAATTTTTAAAACTGGTATTTTTTAAATGGAAACAACCTGACTAAAATTTATCACTGAAATTTTAAGTCCATTAAAAATAGATTAATATGGAAAAAACCAATCAAATTCAGTTTCTCTCATCCAGTATCTCAAAGGTCTCTCCTTTTTCCCCCCCTTTTCCCAATCAAAAGTTGTCCCAGAATCTATGTTCAGTATCAATTACCCGTATCAAAGGTACCCCATGTCAATATTTCTGCTGCTTTTCAGCTCTTTTTAGAAACAATTTTCCCCATCCTTAAAATGTAAGCTTTGGGAGATCAGGGGCTGTTTTTTTGTTTTTTGTTTTTTTTCCTGGTTGTATTTGTATGCCCTGAGCTTAGCCCAATATCTGGAACACAGCAGGAGCTAAATAAATGCTTGTTAACTGATTGACCGTTTATGCCTTCAATGCCATCTCTCCTCTTGTGGGCTCATTCTTCTATCACAGCTGAGCCCTACTTAATTTGTGTTGCCAAGCTTGTTTTTCCCCACTATGGCTGCATTCTGTCTGGATAACAGTTCTGGGTATACCCCCCTCTCCCTGTGGGCTCTGGGCCCCACTGTCTCTCCAGATCCGGACCTATGTGAGGCAGGTTTTGGAGGGACTCGCTTACCTTCACCAGAGCCATGTGCTGCACCTGGATATCAAGGTGAGAAGAGGGCAGGGGGAGGGGAAGCTGGGAGCTGAGCGGGAGGAAGGGGAGCCAAACAACAGCTGTCTAAGCCCGAGAGAGCCCAGGCTGACCAGGGCACATACAAAGAGCCGCCTCTCCCTCTCCTCTAGCCAGAAAACCTGCTGGTGTGTGATGGGGCTGGGGGCTCAGAGCAAGTGCGAATCTGTGACTTTGGCAATGCCCAGGAGCTAACGCCAGACGAGCCCCAGTACTGCCAGTATGGCACCCCTGAATTCGTGGGGCCCGAGATCGTCAACCAGACACCTGTGTCCGGCGTCACCGATGTGTGGTGAGTGGGAGGCAGGGTTGGGGACTTGTACCAGGTTCGGGGGTACCAAAAGAGTCCACAATAATGTTAACTGGGGAGAAGGCTATAGCCTGTACACTGGGGTCCCTGCTGGTGACATCTGTCCTTTCTTTTCCACAGGCCTGTCGGTGTGGTTGCCTTCCTCTGGTAAAGACCTCTGTGGCGGCTGAGTCCCTTTCGTGCCCTCTTTTCTCTCTGCCTTAAGCAGCAGCCTGATTTGGGAAGGTGGAAAAAGGGAGACCCCATGGATCTGAAAGGATCTGTCACGGCTTTGATCCCTATACAGCCCACATCGGAGTCTTTGTGGCTGCCTGAGCCCTGCCCTTTCCCTTTATCCCTGATGATTATGATCCTCCCAATTTGTACCATATGAACCTCAGCTCCCCTTGCTTCTGTCGCTGGAATCCCTCTCCCCTTGCCCTCCCGTTAACAGCCTTCTCCCTCTGCAGTCTGACCGGGATCTCGCCCTTTGTCGGGGAGAATGACCGGACAACACTGATGAACATCCATAACTACAACGTGGCCTTTGAGGAGACGACGTTCCTCAGTCTGAGCCGAGAGGCCCGAGGCTTCCTCATTAAAGTTCTAGTTCAAGACCGGCTGTGAGTCCCAGGGTACCCCCTGAGGATTCCCCTTTGCCTTCATCTATCCCACCTCATCCATCCTAGTAGTCTCCTTTCCACCCCCCTCCCAGCCTCTTAGGGCGGAGCATCTCCCCAAACTTGTTTCTTTAATATTTCAGTAACAATATTGCAACATAACTGAACTCCTTGGAAATCTTCTGCCCTTCGTTTGATACATTTAAAAACATTACACTGACAGGGGGTTTGCAGGCTTCCCCAAATTGCCAGAGGAGTCCATGACACTGAGCTGGTTAAAAGCCCTGCTTTAATAGCTTTATGATGGTAGCTAATATTTATAGAGCTTATTTATGTCAAGCACTAGAAAATTTGCTAAGCACTACATATATATATATATACACATACACACATACATATATGTATATGCTCATTTGATCCTTTGGATAACCATGTGGGGCAGTTGCTATCATTATTTAAAGATAAGGAAGCTAAGGATAAGTTTGGTGCGGTCAGAATTTGGACTCACATCCTCTGACATCAGAGCCAGTGGTTTTCCCATTGGGCCACAGGGCTGGGCTTGGGGCCGTATCTTGAGGTATTTCCCCTCTCCTCTCAGTCCCATTTAACCTCTCCGTCTCTTTGCAGGCGACCCACAGCTGAGGAAACCTTGGAGCATCCTTGGTTTAAGGTGAGAATCTTCATGGAGTGGGTGGTGGGTGTGAATCATGTCCATCTTCATAAAGCTAGGAGGTATAATGAACTGAGTGCTGCTCTTAGAGATAGGAAGATAAGAGTTCAAATCCAGAAGCAAACTTTATTAGATTGGATTACTTGCCATTTGGGTGGGGGGGTGGGGAAAGGGAAGGAAAAATTTGGAACACGAGATTTTGCAAGGATCAATGTTGAAAAATTATCCATGCATATGTTTTGAAAATAAAAAGCTTAATAAAAATATAAATAAAAACAAAAAAAAATCATTTTATTAGTAGATAGTATAATGGATAGAATGTCAGACTCATCTTCCTGAATTTAAATGTGGCCTCAGACACTTACTAGCTGAATGATCCTGGCCAAGTCACTGAACTCTGCTTGCCTCAGTTTCCTTATCTGTAAAACAAGTTGGAGAATAAACCCCCAGATGGGGTCCCTAAAAGTTAGACATGACTAAAAAACTGAACAAAAGCAACAAAAAACAGTTCTTCAGTTCTCAGTCTCCTTTTCCTCATCTGTGCTGTTAGCATCACTCCCCAGTTCCTGTAGTCAGCAGCAGATCCTTGCTTGCAGAAGACAGAGGTTGGAGCTTAGGGAGGGCAAGAGAGGGGTGCCCAGAAGGAGCTGAAGACTTCACCCCTCTTCACTCTGACTTCCTCCTCTGGGTTTGTAGGCAACGGAAAAGGGTGCGGATATCAGCACTGACCACCTGAAGCTGTTCCTATCTCGAAGGAGGTGGCAGGTGAGCCTTATTCCCTCCCCCCACATTCTGACCTACCTCTGCCCCCTTTTATGTTCTACCTGTCCCCCCTTTCCCCTCTCCTGTTTGTCTCTTCTCCCCCATCCCTCTTCTCTCTCTTTCCCTTTTCTCTTCCTGTTTGTCTCTCCCTTTGCCTTCATCCTTTTTCTTGCACAAACTCCTCCTCAGCAGATCCCATTCCCATCTGGCTTCTAGGGGCTTCTCTGGGAAAATGGGCCCCCAGGCAGGAAAGAGCCTGACTCTCAGTGCCTTTAAGCTCCACTTGGGCTCCTGTGTCTTTTCTGCTTGCTACTCAGGCCTGGATGTGCTGGGGGTGCTGGTGAATGCTGAGAGCCCATCAGCAGTGATCCTTCTGCATCTTCTAACTGTCAGTAGCTCCTACCCAGCCTTGGGGTGAATGGCCACTTTATTTTTCATTAAGACTCCAGAAACTGATGTTTTTAGAAGGACCTGGCTAAGAAACACATAGTCTAAAATTTACGTTTAAGGGGGAATGGGTAAATGAAACTAAGTTTAAAGCCTTCAGGAATATTCTCCTGATTCCTCTAATCTAAACGTAAAGATCCCAGCTTCCCAGTTAATCCTCTCTGCCCCAGAGCATCCAGGCCTGGAATCACTGCATGGAGAGCCTCCAGCCTGCCTCTGGAGTCGACCCCATTCTTCCAGCTGTGCCTCCAACCAAATTCCGGCTTGTTTTCGCTTCAAAGCTGGTGCCCTTCTGGGCCCCCCTGCCAACTTCTGGGCTGCGTTCTGGAGCCATCAGTCTTCTATATTAGCAAATCTCTGCCAGTTTCCCAAACGGTGCACTAGAGCATCCATGAGAAAATGTCTGCGTTAGCAAAGGCTGGGGGGACGAAGGGAAGAGGGGGGTGGGGAATGGGGTGACCACCCAGGAATGCAAATAAATCTACAGTAGCTGAGAGCAGTCACCATCCTGCCCTAATGTAAGAGACCCACTCCACTACTGAGCCAAAGCAAGGTTCCTGTTTTCCTAAACACACTCATCCTCCTCCTCGTTATTATCTTTGTGAGAATTTATATTTGAATATATGAATATATCTTTGAATATTTGAATATATAAACATATTTATTGCTTTGAGGTTTGCAAATTGTTCTACATATATCATCTCAATCCTCATTGTCACCCTAGAAGGTAGTTGCTATTATTATCCCCATTTTACAGATAAGGAAACTGAAACAGAAGGATATTAAGTGATGTCCAAGGTGACACAATTGAACTGATGATTTGCCTTCATGTCCAACTTTTTGTCCGCTATAGGATATGACCTAGCTGCCTCGTCATTTCATCCCTGCCCCCCTTGGTATCTCTCCTCATTCTGCTATAACCTAACACACATGCATGTACACCCCACTACCCTGTAGGAGGCCCTAGGTTACACAGCCGCCTCCTGGGTTCTGTTACTGCTCCAGGGGATTGCCTCAGCAATTCCTTCTGGCTGTATTCATGCTATTCTCTCACTTCTGGGTCCAGAAACCAGGCTTCTAACCTTGTGGTCTCAGGCTTCTTGTCTCCCTACCCATACATGAGCCAGTTCCTCCCCTTCTTTTTTACTGCCCCCCTCTCTGACTTCAGCATCTCCACTCTCTTTCTCTTCTTAAACCTGCCCTTCATACCCCAAGGGGAAGAAATTGAAAGTATGAATCTAGGAATCCTTTTAATTCTGACCTGGATGGGCCCCAGATTTGCTAAGTCATTAGGCTACCTCCCTCCTGGTATGCCATTCACACTTATTGGAGAATATCATCTCTTGGACCAGAACCCTCCTCCATCTGGGTTCCATTCCCAGCCCATGGGCAGGCTGTCTGGTAGTTTCACAGCTCTCCATTCAATCACTATCTAAGTGGCCGTCTACTTAGCCCTACAAGAGCCCAGTCTAATGAGTAAATGCATGTCCAGCACCAAAGGAGAGCATCGTGTGCCTGTTTTGGATGGGCAGTGCCCAGACCCAGAGAAATGTGGAGAGTTTTATCTCAGCTCCTCACAGTGGGCAGGATGAAGGCAGCTTGTCCCACACCTCCTCGTACTAGGTCTGACTCTAGTCCTGGACCACTCTGTCTCTTTCCCTAAGCTTAAGACTCCTTAAGTCTGCTGTTAAGGGGACTTCTTGCTTTCTCGTGCCAGCTCTTGGTTAGCCTTGGGTTTGATGGCACCTTTGTGGCGCAATGGGCGTGGGGTCAGAAAAGCTTGAGTTCAGATACTTACTAGCCGGGTGACCTCCTTGGGCAAGTCACCCAGTCTCTATCTGATTATGCTTCTGTAAAATGGGATAAAACCCTCCTAGGATCGCTGTGAGGATCAAATAAATGGATATTTGTAAAGCCCTCGGTACAGTGCTTAGTATACAGGCAGTGTAATATAAATTTTGCCTGTTATTAGTTGTAGAATTAGGCAGGCCCCATGGTCCACAATGGTGATGCTCATGTCCCTGGACAGACTATTCCCTGCCAGAAACCCCTAAATGGATGGACTTCTTTAGAGAACATAAGATATAGGCCTGGGAGGGGACCCGAGAGGTCATTCAGGCCATTTAACACAGGGGACACTGAGACCCAGACGGGTCCCCCTCAAGGTCATGTTGATCCTAAGCAGCAGAATGAGGAATCACAGTCTCTTACTTTTCCCATTTCACCAAAAGCAATGTCCCTGGATGCCCCTCCCTTCAAATCCCGTTTCCAGGGCACCAGCAGCTCCAGCTCATTTGTGGAGCTGGGATGACGGCCAAGTTTGGAGCCCAATCGACAGTTATCAGCTTTACCCCTGATTCAGGTTAATTTTTGATGATATGCTCCAGTATCTTCAGGGTAGCCCCTCTTCCCAGAATCCTAGCTTATCTTTTTTTGTGTCATAAACACAGTGTATAGTAATAATACACATTTTTTATCAGCAATAAGAAAAGGGTCATTTTGTTTCAGCTTCTCTATCCTTCCCCCTCTTTTCTCACTTTCTCCATCTCTTTTTTTCTTTGTCTCTCTGTTTCTATTTCTTTCTCTCTATTTCTCTTTGTCTCTCTGTTTCTGTATGCCTCTGTTTCTGTATGTCTGTCTGTCTCTTCTCTTTCAGTCTGTGTCTCTGTTTCACTCTCTGTGTGTCTGTCTTTTCTTTTCTTTCTTTTCTCTGTCTCTGTGCCTCTCTCTTCCTGTCTCTCTGTTTCTCTCTTTATTTCTCTGCCTCTCTGTGTCTCTGTGTGTCTCTCTGTGCCTCCCTGTTACTGTCTGTCTGTTTCTGTCTCTTTCTACCTCTGTATTTCTCTCTGTCTCTTTCTATCTCTCTACATCTCTCTCTGTCTGTCTGTCTCTTTCTATCTCTATATATTTCTCTGTCTCTTTCTGTCTCTATATTTCTCTCTTTTTCCCTGTCTCTATCTCTGCCTCTTTTTATCTTTATATAATTCTCTTTCTCTGTGTATCTGTCTGTCTCTATATATCTCTCTTATTTCTCTCTCTGTTTCTCCCTTTCTCTATATATCTCTCTCTGTCTCTGTCTCTTTCTATCTCTCTACATCTCTCTTTGTCTCTCTCTGTCTCTATCTTTATATTTCTTTCTGTCTCTTTCTATCTCTCTACATCTCTCTCTGTCTCTGTCTCTTTCTATCTCTATATATTTCTCTGTCTCTATATATCTCTCTCTTTCCCTGTCTCTATCTGTCTCTTTTTATCTTTATATATTTCTTTCTTTCTCTGTGTATCTGTCTCTATATATCTTTCTTATTTCTCTCTCTGTTTATCTCTTTCTCTATATATTTCTCTCTGTCTCTGTCTCTTTCTGTCTCTATATATTTCTCTCTGTCTCTTTCTGTCTCTATATATCTCTCTATTTCTTTGTCTCTGTCCCTATATCTCTCTATTTCTCCATCTCTATCCCTGTCTCTTTCTCTCTATATATATTTCTCTCTGAGTCTGTGTATCTGTCTCTGTCTCTTTCTATCTCTCTACATCTCTCTCTGTCTCTGTGTCTCTCTCTGTCTCTCACCATTACCTCCCTACCCCCGTTTTCCCCGGCCCACTGTACCATAGGAGACAAGTCGGGTCCATGGAGGGTGTTCCCACCGGTCTCTGCAGGCGCCCCTTTCTGCCTGCCCCTCTCCTCCCACACTCCCTGATTCCCCTGTTCCCTTCTTCCCAGCGTTCCCAGATCAGCTACAAGTGCCATCTGGTGCTGCGCCCGATCCCAGAACTGCTGCGGGCTCCCCCCGAGCGGGTGTGGGTGGCAGTGCCTCGGCGCCCACCCCCAGGGGGACTTTCGTCTTCCTCAGACTCGGAAGAGGAGGAGCTGGAGGAGCTGCCCTCCGTGCCCCGGCCGCTGCTGCCCGAGTTCTCTGGCTCTCGCGTCTCTCTCACTGACATCCCCACCGAGGATGATGTCTCTGGGGCTGCTGACACTAGGGATTCCGCCCCCATGGACTGGCAGGAGCAGGGGGGGACCCCCGCGGGAAACAGCCGCGCTCCTGGCTCTCAGGCACTCCCCTCCCCAGGCCCCCAGCCCCCAAAGATGGCTGCTGCCCGGCGGGGGGAGCTGCGCAGGGGCAGCTCGGCAGAGAGCGCCCTGCCCGGGGCAGGGCTGCGGGAGCCGGGCCGGGGGCTGCAGAAGGCAGCCTCTGTGGACCTGCCCCAGCGCCGTAGCCCTAGCCCGGGGGCCGCCCAGCTGGCACGGGGCGGCCTGGGGGAGGGAGAATACGCCCAGAGGTTGCAGGCCCTGCGGCAGAGGCTCCTTCGGGTAGGCCCTGATGATGGCAAGGTCAGCGGTCTCAGGGGACCTCTGCTAGAGAGCCTGGGGGGTGGGGGAAGGGCCCGCGATCCCCGGCTGGCTCGGGCTGCCTCCAGTGAGGCGGCCCCCCGCCACCCCCTGCCCCCCGAGGCCCGCAGCCTTCAGAAGAGCAGTAGTTTCTCCCAGGGAGAGGCAGAACCCAGGGGGAGGCACCGACGGGCTGGAGCCCCCCTGGAGATCCCCGTGGCCCGGCTGGGGGCCCGGAGGTTGCAGGAGTCACCTTCCCTGTATGCTCTCAGCGAGGCTCAGCCACACAGCCCGGCCAAGCCTATCCCTGCCAAGCTATCCCCTACAAAACCTGCTTCCCCAGGACCCACCGAGCAGCCCGTGGCTTCCTCCAGGGGCTCCCCCCGGCCAGGGCCCCCCAAGACTGCCCGAGAACAGCCAGGCTCCAAGGCAGGCCCTTCCAGGACCCCAGAACCCCCAAAGGCAGCTGTGGTCTCCCCAGTCCCAGAGACCCCCCTCACCCCTTACGCCCAGATTATCCAGTCTCTCCAACTGCCTGGAACCCCAAAGATCGTCCTGGGCCCCCCGCCCGAGCCTAAGCCCCATGCAGCTGTCTTTGCCAAAGTGGCTTCTCCACACCCTGGGAAGCAAGGGCCGGGAGTCAAAGGGCTCGGGCCTCCTCCTGGGGAGAAGGCAGGGGGCCCCTCGAGGCCCGCCGGCTCCGACAGGAGCTTAAGCAGCATTGAAAATCTGGACTCGGAGGAAGTGTTTGAAGCAAAATTCAAGAAAAGCCGCCAGTCTCCCCTGGCTCGGAGGCTGAGGATGCTGAGCCGCTCTCAGTCTGAGGAGCGCGGCCCTTTCCGGGGAGCAGAGGAGGAAGACGGCATGTACAGGCCCAGCCCGGCCGGGACCCCGCTGGAGCTGGTGAAGCGGCCGGAGCGCTCCCGTTCCGTGCAGGACCTTCGTGGGGCCGGGGAGATGGGGCTGGTACGGCGCCTCTCCCTGTCCCTGTCCCAGAGGCTGCGCCGGACACCCCCCTCCCAACGCCACCCGTCCTGGGGGTCCCCCCGGGCCGGGGACGGGGAGAGCTCCGAGGGGGGTGACTCGGCCAAGGGGTCCCCGGTGCTGGCGGTCCGGAGGAAGCTCAGCGCCACTCTGGAGCGGCTCTCGGGGCGTCTGCACCGCAGCGGCAGCAGTGAGGATTCGGGGGGCCGCTCGGGGGGGAGCACCCCGCTGCTGGGCCGGTTGCGCAGGGCCACGTCCGAGGGAGAGAGCCTGCGGCGCCTTGGCCTGCCCCACAACCAGCTGTCGGTCCAGGTGGGAGCAGCCACACCCTCGGCGGAGTCCCTGGGCTCCGAGGGGAGCGCCAACTCGGCCTCTTCAGGTAGGACGTCCAGAGGGGGCGGAGGCCGGGCCAGCTTGGCCGCAGAGCAGGAGGTGAACATGGCCTCCTGGGATGGAGGAGGGGCCAGGGAAGGCACGGGGACCAGGCTGGAGGAGGACCCCGGCTCCTCAGCAGTCTGGAGAGGGGGGATCCCACCTCCTCGGCAGGCTGGAGAGGGGGGATCCTGGCTTCTCAGGGGGACCCCGATTCCTCGGCAGGCTGGAGAGGGGGGATCCCACCTACTCGGCAGGCTGGAGAGGGGGGATCCCACCTCCTCGGCAGGCTGGAGAGGGGGGATCCTGGCTTCTCAGGGGGACCCCGACTCCTCGGCAGGCTGGAGAGGGGGGATCCCACCTCCTCGGCAGGCTGGAGAGGGGGGATCCCACCTCCTCGGCAGGCTGGAGAGGGGGGATCCTGGCTTCTCAGGGGGACCCTGGTTCCTCGGCAGACAGAACTCTGATCACACTGTCCTTAGCTCCCTGTCTTAGCAGCCTAGGACAGGGTTTGAGAATTCACTGCAACTTCAGAGCAATCCCATCTCCTCCTCACGGACAATCCCAAGCACTTTTAGTTCCACAACTTTCACCTTCTACAAACTTTCCTTGATCTCCCCATCTCATCCCGTCCTTCTGGGCCCAGTGAGGGCCTTTGTTCCATCTCTGATTATCTCCTCTCCTGCTCCGATTGCTGTGAAAGGGGATGCCCTAACTACTTCACAGACCTCCCTATCCAGATTTTAAGAGTAACATTTCTAGGGAAAGGAGATTAAACAAATTTTTAAAAAGAAAGAAAAAGAAAACATCAGGGGGAGGAAAGCAAAGTGCAAAGTCTCACTTAGAACAGCTAACAAAGGGGCTCCGGCTGCAGATACCCGGGCAGGCCTTACTTGGTCCATGTTGAGGCTGGGAGAGATATGCTCTGTACTGTCCCATCTGCAAAGTCAAACTAGAAGGGCGGGAGAGAGCCGGAGCCGTGTGGGCCAGCGCCAGTGAGTTCGGGTTTCTGCAGGTCCTGGGGAAGGCCGGACCCGATCCCGCTGGGATCGCTGGGGCCTTTCAAGGTCACGGAAGGACAAAGGGTCGTCGCAGCCCAACCTGCCAGCCAGCGTCCAGGAGGACTCCACTTTGGGCTACGAATATGTGCGCAGTGAATCAGGTAGGACATCAGTCCCCGGTTTGGGGCGGTGGGATTGGGGGGAAGGCAGGGAGGTGATTGAGGATGTCTTGTCAGGCCCGGGGGTTGGACAGTTGAACTGATTTCTTTGAAATCAGCTCCGGGCCGGCTTTGATCCCTGACATGGCGGTTTCAGTTCCTGCCCTCCTCACTCGTGCCCTAGGGCGAAGAATCATCAAAATCAGAGCTAAAAGGGACCTTCAGGGTCACCTAGTCCACATCTCCTATTTTACAGATAAGGAAACCGAACAGGGACGTGACTTACTAACCCTTCAGTGTTAGCAGCAAAGCCAAGATAGAAGCTGGGTCTTGTTTCCCTTACCAACCTTTTCTTTCCTGCTCCTGTCCTTCTCCCCCACCTCCCTTACTTGTCCCCTCCCAGACCCTTTCCTCCAGCCAGAGCCTTTTATCTGGTAGCCCCAATTCTATTATCCCAGCATTGCGGCTACCCCGGTATTTGCCTTTAAAAGAAGAAGGTGGCGCTTAATCTAAAAGAATGAGCCTCTATTTGTAGAATCTCAGCACGGAGGTTGGGAGGGGGAGGGGGAAGGAGATATTTTTGGGTGGTGAGCTTTTCCAACCCTTCTCACATCACATGATCAAGTGACCACCCAGCCTGCTCACTCAGTTCCTAATCTTCCCTTTTGTCATTTGTCATTCCTTAGACTGAAGCGACAAAATAGATCCCCATTCCGAACATTGGGGGCTTCTTTTCCCATCGCACTCTATAACGAATAGTCTCCTTTCCCTCCCCACTTTTCTCCCCAAATGAACATTTGGTTTCTTTCTCCATCACTTGTTAAAAGACAGAGATTGGGTGGGGGGAGGGGGAGGACTTGACTAGCAATTAAGAGAGGCTATAAACCAAATTTATAGGACATAGGTCACTTGTTCTGATATGCACAGAGTTTAGATACCAGTGAGCAGTCCAGCTTTCCTAGCTGAAGAGCCCATTCTCAAGTGTCTGAGTCTGGCCCGTTACACTGAGATTGGGGAGTTTAGAACGGAGAAGAATATTAAAAATCTTTGAGTCCAATCACTCTTTTTACAAAATAGAAAACATTGCTCAAAGAAAGTCACACAGCAAAGCTAGCTGGGGAATCCAGGGTCATGGGCTTTATGACCCTAGAAAAATCAGTTAACCTCTCTCTCACTGTCTGCCTCAGTTTCCTCAACTGCAAAGTGAGGATAATAATAATAATAATAAGCACCTACCTTCCAACATCATCATGAAGATCAAATGGGATGTTTAAAGCACTTAGCACAGGGCCTGGCACATAGTAGGTGCCTAATGGATGCTCGTTTCCCCCTCCCTCCTTTCTGTTCTTCTTTGTTTCCAAGCTGATGCCTTTTTCTAGCCCCTTCCTATTTGCATGGCTGGGCTAGGTTAGCACCAGCTGGGTCCAATTAAACTTCCATAATAGTGGTCCCAGCCTGGCTTGTTGGCTCCGCTCCCTTAGAGTAAGGGGGAAGGTTGGATTCCTACCAGACATGCACTCCCTCTCATCCCGTGGAATTATTCCTCCCTGCCATCAGTCAAAAGTGATCTTTCATAGTGCTGAGTAGCTCTTATGTATGCTGGCACCCTACTTTGTATTCAGTGCTTCTATACAATGTGCTAGGGTGGGAGAAGGGCAACTAGGTGACAGAGTATCTGGGAGTCCTAGAGACAGAAAAACCCTTCTTTCTGACTTCAAATCCAGCCTTAGACACTTACTGGCTGCATGAGCCTGGGCAAGTCACTTAGCCCCGTGTGCCTCAGTTTCCTCCTCTGTAAAATGTGGATAAAGATAGTACTTTATTTTAAGGACAGAATATTTAGTGTAGCCCCTGGCACATAGTAGGTACTCTAAAAATGATCGCTATTATTCTTACTTTAATATCTACTTCTCATCTTTGTCGTAAGGAGCAAATGAGATAGATATGTACAATGCTCTGCAAACCTATATGCTTTTTCTCTAATTCTCCCTTTAGATTTCCCGCCTGTCTTTCATATCAAGCTGAAGGATCAGGTGCTGCTGGAGGGGGAGGCAGCCACTCTCCTGTGCCTCCCAGCAGCCTGCCCCGCACCCCACATCTCCTGGACAAAAGGTAACCTTGAGTCCTTTCTCTTCCTGCCATCCCCTGCCCCTGCGTGTTCCCACCCTCACGCTGTGCATCTGGTGCTGTCCAATGTACCTTCCATTTGCTCATCCCTTAATTCAGGAGAGATGGAGCCTCCCTGACCGCCTGGCTGGCAATGAGGGGCTTGTCTGGGAGATCCCAGGGAGATAAACAGGACGGGGACCAGAGGGACTGACTCGTCCATGGCTCTCTCTTGGCCCCCGCAGACAAACAGTCCCTTCGGTCAGAGCCATCCGTGACCATAGTATCCTGCAAGGATGGGCGGCAGCTGCTGACCATCCCTCGTGCCGGGAAGCGCCACGCTGGGCTGTATGAGTGCTCTGCCCGCAATGCCTTGGGCAGTGCCACCAGCTCCTGTACTCTGGCGGTGGCCCGTGAGTGCATGGGGCAGGGTGGGGAGGCTGACCCCAGCGGGAATGAGGAGGGAAGAATGAGAGGAGAGGAAATGGGTGCAGAATGGCAGTGGGGTTTAAGGGTTCAGGAAGTTTTTTCCCCACCAGGCCTTCCAGGCAAGCTGGCTCCCCCCGAAGTGCCCCAGAAATACCAGGATACAGCATTGGTGGTGTGGAAGCCTGGAGACAGTCGAGCCCCTTGTACATACACATTAGAGCAACGTATAGATGGTGAGATTTGGGGCAGAGGGCTTCAGGGGAGCTCAGAGAAAGCTGGGGCATCTGGGAGGATGGGGATGAGACAAGGGGAATCCTACCCAGGAGGGAGAAATGGGCTCTGAGGCTCTCTTTCTATTCTTCTTCCCTCAGCTTCCGCCCCCAGCACACTGAACCATTCCCTCCTCCCTCACTTCCTTATAGGATTCCTGGGAACCCTGTTGTGTGGGCTAAACCTTCCCCTTGCTGCCATGGCCTCATGACAGCCCCCCACTGCCTGCCTCCCACCCTTACCTCCTCTCTTCCCCCAGGGGAGTCCGTATGGCACTGTGTGAGCTCGGGCATCTCTGACTGCTACTACAATGTGACCCAACTGCCTCCGGGCATGTCTGTGAGGTTTCGAGTGGCCTGTGCCAACCGAGCTGGGCAGGGGCCCTTCAGCAATGCATCTGAGAGGGTCTTTGTTGGGAAAGTCAGAGGTTAGGAGGATGGGGGGTGGGGCCCTCGAGGATGGGTGGTGGGAATAATTTAGTATTAAAGAAATGGGGACCTGGTGATTTCGGAAGCAGGGGGACTAAAACTATACTCCCTCAGTCCCCGGAGCCCTCTGGACCTTGAGATCCTGTCTGCTTAGTATATAACTTTTGCCTTTCCACCTTTATCTATCCTCACTTCTATATGGAGGGTTCTATAGCAAGTGCTGTCTCTTTTTTCTTCTCAGATACCCCAGTTTCGAAACCCACCAGTCAACAAGAAATTCCTATTACCTCAGCTGGGACCCCCATTCCTTCCACTCCTACCTCACCTATCTCTCCCCCAGCCCCAGCCTCTGCGGCTTCCCCAGCCTCTCCAGCCCCGGCCTCCCCAGCTCCAGCCACACCAGAGCCTGCCACCTCAGCCCCAGCATCTCCAGTCTCTCCAGCCCCCATTCCTGAACCCGCATCTACCTTGGCTCCAGCCTCTCCACAGCCTCCCCCTTCAGCCCCAACCTCCCCCTCCTCCCCAACGCTGTCTCACCTCAAGGCTGTGGGCCCACCTCCCCCAACCCCCCCACGAAAGCACAGGGGTCTGCTGGCTGCTCGGCAAGCCACAGTCACACCCCGCAGTGACCCACCCTCTCCCGGTGGGCCCGAGTCTCTTGCCTCCAACACAAAAGCCCCCTCCCCTAGCACTCCTGAGAATAAGCCAACCTCATCCCCAGCCCCGATGTATATGGTGACTTCCTTTGTGTCCGAGCCCCCTACCCCTGAGCCCCAGGTCCCTGAACCTACCCCCAGCCCCACTAAGGTGACCGTACGCAGCCTCAGCCCAGCCAAGGAGAGGGTCAGCTCTCCGGGAGGTGGATCGCCCAGCTCCCCTGGCTCTGAGGGCACCAGCCTTCGTCAGGGGCCTCCCCAGAAACCCTACACCTTCCTGGAGGAAAAGGCCAGGCAAGTCCAAGGGAGGGATGCTCTGCCTCAAACATACTGGTCGCTTGCTGGCTTGGGGAGGAGGCTGGGATGGGATGCAGCATACTTACCCGTAGGGGCCTCAGATATAGGACGGGACAGGGATTCCAAGGTGTCTTTCCTGTCCCCCCCAGAAGCCCCCCACTCTGGCTTCCGGCCCTTCTTCAGGGGTTTCCGTGTCCTTGATTTCCCCAGGGGCCGTTTTGGTGTGGTGAGGGCTTGCCGGGAGAACGCCACGGGCCGGTCATTCGTGGCCAAGATCATCCCCTACGTGGCGGAAGGGAAGCAGCGAGTGCTCCAGGAGTACGAAGTCTTGCGCTCTCTCCACCACGAGCGGCTCATGTCCCTGCACGAGGCGTACATCACCCCCCGCTACCTCGTGCTCATTGCAGAGAGCTGCGGGAACCGTGAGCTGCTCTGTGGGCTCAGTGAACGGTAAGCTGGCTTCCCGCTCACTGGTCGGGAGTGGGGGGGAGGGAGAGAACGGGGCGATCTGGCCACAGGCTGAGGGGAGCTGGCCCAGCAGAGCGGCTGTCCCTGCTCTCGGGAGCTCAGTCCCCCTTGTCTACCCCCTGCAGGTTTCGGTACTCCGAGGATGATGTGGCCACGTATGTGGTCCAGCTGCTGCAGGGCCTGGAATACCTACACGACCACCACGTGCTGCACCTGGACATCAAGCCAGACAACCTGCTGCTCGCACAAGACAACGCTCTCAAGATCGTGGACTTCGGCAGTGCCCAGCCCTACAGCCCCCAGGCCCTGCAGCCCCTGGGGCACCGCACGGGCACGCTGGAGTACATGGGTGAGCTGCTCAGGCCCAGTGTTCCGTGTTCCGGCTGTCAGTCCCGCCCCACCCCCAGTTTGGTGCAAAAAGCCCACTCATGGCATCCTAGGAGACCTCGAGCTTGGGGAGCTTAAAAAGGGTTACCTTGTTATCCAGGGTCCCGAAGGGAATCTCCTAAGGGGGAGAGGGCTCCTGGGACTCCTGGGACTCTACTCCTTAGGGAGCTAACCTTAAGAAGAAAATAATTTGTAATTTTATAGCTTAAGGGGTCAGTGGGAGCTATTTGAAAGCACGGGGCCCAGCCAGCCTGAGCAGGGCCACGGGTATGTACAACCTGGCCAAAGGCTGAGGATGAAAAGAGCCAGGGGACCCAGTCCGACATTTGGGATACTCTAGGCCAACCTGGTCATAGCCCTGAGATTTCCCTGAATGTAACATGCGTGGCTCTCCCATGGACATCCACACCCCATGGAGAGCTGGAGGGGTAAGGACACTCAGTGACTGACAAATTCCCTTCCACGTCTTACCTTTCCCCATCACGGTTCTGATCATTGTGGGTTGGAGTAAGAAATCAAATGGGGATGTGGGGGGAGTCTCGTGCAAGTTGCAGACGATTCAAGAAAGCCAACAGACAACACAGAAAAGCTTAGAAACTCAGAAATGCGTAAAATATAAGTATTGTATAATATCACCATATTTTGTCTTTTGCTATAATAATGCAGACTTCTCTGATAAGAAGCCAAAATGTGGATTTTCTACATCATGGGGGCACTGCAACCCCAACCCTATGATGTGGAAGGGATAGTTGTATATGTGAGTTAAAGGCACCTCGTGGCCAATCTATGGCTCTTGATGCTCTCATTCACTCATTCATTTGACAAATCAAATTCATCAGACATTTGTTAAATGCCTGTTATAGGCAAGGTATTGTGTTAGGTGTTTCAGAGTTCAAAGATGAATAAGCAAGATTCTAATTTTGGCTCTATGAGGGACACCTACAGTTAGGAATCAGGAAGAGAAAAAAGAGGTGGCAAATAACATAGCGAAGAAATGGTCGGGCAGGAAGAGGTGAGCACAAAACAAAGGGAAGAAAAAGTACCCGGGAGGGGGGTGTTGATTGTCCAGTGCTACAGAAATTTCAAGGGTGGGGGGATGCGGATTGGGAAGAGACCACTGGATTTGGCAATGAGATACTCACTGATGACCTTGAAGGAAGAAATGTCAGGGGAGGAAACAGAAAGGAAGCTGGATTACTAGGAGTTAAGGAGTGAGTGGCAGGTGAAAAAATAGAGGTATCAAGGGTGAGTAACCCTTCCTAGATATTTGTCACTGGAAGGAAAAGGGAAGGGAAGGCAGGTTGGAATTTAGTTGAAAAGGGTCTTGAGTCCCAAGCGACGTTGGACTTCATTCACCAAGTGGTAGAGGTTACTTATAATTGTTCTCTGAGTGACACGAGCTTCCATAGGGAGCCCCCGTGCCCAGCAAAGACACCGTCCACAGGTAGCTGGACCAGTTCTGTCTCTGTCTCTTGCCAGCTCCCGAGATGGTGAAAGGTGAACCCATTGGCTCTGCCACGGACATCTGGGGTGTCGGTGTGCTCACCTACATCATGTGAGTGATCCCTGTGCTGAGGAACCCATGCCCGGCTCCACCCCACAATTTTCTGAGCTTTCCTTTCTCTCTGGGACCGCTTCCTCCTTTTATTATTTCCTGGCAGCTCCTTCCCAAAGTTCTTCCAGTACCTCCTCTCAGGGCCAGTTCTAATGAATTCTTTCAGTTCCCAGTTTCTGACTTTTTGCTGTGTCTTTCCCCAGGCTCAGTGGACACTCCCCATTTTATGAGCCAGACTCCCGGGAGACAGAAGCCCGGATTGTTGGGGGCCGCTTTGATGCCTTCCTATTGTACCCCAATACCTCCCAGAGTGCTGCCCTCTTTTTGCGCAAGGTCCTTTCTGTGCACCCCTGGTGAGTGAGGCTGTCCCTGCCTTTCCTGGGCTCCCTGCCCTAGACGAATGCCCCGAGCTCTGCTTTGTCTCCAGCTCATTCCCCTTTCTGATCCAACCTTGTTTCCCAGGAGCCGGCCTTCTCTGCAGGACTGCTTGGCGCACCCCTGGCTTCAGGACGCCTACCTGATGAAGCTTCGGCGCCAGACACTGACTTTTACCACCAACAGGCTGAAGGAATTCCTGGGGGAACAGAAACGGCGACGGGCAGAGGCTGCCACCCGCCATAAGGTGCTGCTACGCTCCTATCCCGGCAGCCCTTAGCCTTCTGGACCCCAGATCCCTGGCCTCCCGGACCTCAGACGTCCCCGGCTCCTGGACCCTGTACTCTGGGATCCCTACAATCCAGATCCTGGGCTCCCCTGCCCTCGCACACGGGACATTCCAGGGGCTTGCGGCAGCACTGGGGTAGGGGGGAGGCAGAGAGGCCGCAGGAGACCGGACACCACCAGCAACAGCCAACGGGGGGGGCATTACCTCATGGACCCATGGGCAACGGGAGCCCCGGGGATAGCATAAGCCCCGCCTGGGGTATGGCAGGCTTCAACCAGGCTGAAGAACTGAGGGAGGGGAGAAGAGGGACACGGAGAGAGGGAGCAAAGAGAAAGAGGACTGGGGGTTGTGGGGGGTAAGGGGCAGAGAGAAATGATAAAAGGAGGGCATGGAGGAGTCGTTTGTTGGACAGAGGGCTCCTGGGGGAGAGATCAAGGAGACTCGTGAGCAGGGAGGAGTCAGCACTAGTACTGAAGAGAAGAAAGTGCAGGAATAGGAAATGAGACAGCCAGCACCATGAGACCGATGGCATGGGAGCAGTCAGCGGAGGGGTTGATGAACCAGAAAGGGTCGGAGCAAAAGAGGTAGTCGTAGGGCATCAAGTGGCCATCAGAGAGGAGAGTGATGAAGCCTAGGACACTGGGGTATGGGACGGGGGGCACTGGGCCGCAGATCCACCGAGATGGTACATCCCAGACAAGGAGATTCAAGGACCGGTTAGCCTGGCGGTTGGGAATCAGGAAGAGAAGAAGCTAGAGAGGTCATTCTTCCTTTTCCCTCCTCTCTCTGCCTAATGGGGGGAAGGGGGTCTTGCCCTTGACCTCTCAACTTGTGGCCCAAGGCTTCTTGCCCTGGGTCTGAAATGGTCCCGCCACCTTCCTCCTCCCTCCCGCCAATCCTCAAAGCCTTTGCCCTCACCACCTTCATATTTATTTATTTATTGACTTTTGTGAAGTTTTCCCTTCCTCTCTCCATCACCCAACTCCTACCTCCAGTGTTGTCCTGAGCCCTGCCTATCTCTCCATACTCCATCTGTCTGTCTGTCCCAGGGCCAATAAAAACAACAAGCACCAGGGAGATCTTTGTGTTCTTTGGGGGGGGGTGTCTTTCCTGGGGAGTGGGGGATAGGGTAATCGGGGGAGGTGGAATAGAGCTCACTTTTGCTTCCTGTAGAGCTGGGTTCTTTACTCAGACTCCATGGATGGGCCCATGGATAGATTTTGGAAGGTCTCTGAATTTGGATGGACAAAAGGATCCACTTATTTTCATTAATCTTTGATTTCCTTTCTAATTCTATATAAATTAAAAACACTATTTAGAGAAGGATTCTATAGGTTTTACCAGATTGCCAAATGGTTCCATGACACAAAAGTGTAAACTAGACCAACTGAGGCAGCTAGAAGGTGCCATTATACACAGAACCCCAGGGCCTGGAGTCAAAAAAGACCTGAATTCAAAGTTGACCCCTGTTTGTTTACTGGGAAAATCATTTAATATTTGTCTCAGTTTCCTCAACTATAAATGAAGATAATAATAGCACCTACTTCAGAATATTGTTGGGAGAATCAAATGAGGTATCTTAAAACCTAGCATGCTGCCCCTTTATCCCTTAATTCCATCCATGAAGTAGTCCTTCCTTCCTTCCTTCCTTCCTCCCTCCCTTCCTTCCTTCCTCCCTTCCTCCCTCCCTCCCTTCCTCTCTCCCTCTCTCCCTTCCTTCCTTCCTTCCTTCCTTCCTTCCTTCCTTCCTTCCTTCCTTCCTTCCTTCCTTCCTCCCTCCCTCCATCCCTTCCTTCCTTCCTTCCTCCCTCCCTCCATCCCTTCCTCCCTTCCTCCCTTTCTCCCTCCCTCCTTCCCTTCTTTCCTTCCTTCCTTCCTTCCTTCTTCCTCCCTCCCTCCCTCCCTCCCTCTCTCCCTTCCTTCCTTCCTTCCTCCCTCCATCCCTTCCTCCCTCCCTCCCTTTCTCCCTCCCTCCTTCCCTTCTTTCCTTCCTTCCTTCCTTCCTTCTTCCTTCCTCCCTCCCTCCCTCCCTCTCTCCCTTCCTTCCTTCCTTCCTTCCTTCTTTCCTTCCTTCCTTCCTTCCTTCTTTCCTTCCTTCCTTCCTTCCTTCCTTCCTTCCTTCCTTCCTTCCTTCCTTCCTTCCTCCCTCCCTCCCTCCCTTTCTCCCTCCCTCCTTCCCTTCTTTCCTTCCTTCCTTCCTTCCTTCCTTCCTTCCTTCCTTCCTTCCTTCCTTCCTTCCTTCCTTCCTTCCTTCCTTCCTTCCTTCCTTCCTCCCTCCCTCCCTCCTTCTCTCCCTCTTTCCCTTCCTTCCTTCCTTCCTTCCTCCTTCTCTCCCTCCATCCCTTCCTTCCTTCCTCCCTCCCTCTCTCCCTTCCTTCCTTCCTTCCTTCCTTCTTTCCTTCCTTCCTTCCATCCATCCCTTCCTGCCTTCTTTCCTTCCTTCCATCCTTCCTTCCTTCCTCCCTCCCTCTCTCCCTTCCTTTCTTTTTCCCTTCCTCCCTCCCTCTCTCCCTTCTTTCCTCCCTTCCTTCCTTCCTTCCTTCCTTCCTTTCTCCCTCTCTCCCTCCATCCATCCCTTCCTGCCTTCCTTCCATCCTTCCTTCCTTCCTTCCTCCCTCCCTCTCTCCCTTCCTTTCTTTTTCCCTTCCTCCCTTCCTCCCTTCCTCTCTCCCTTCCTTCCTTCCTTCCTTCCTTCCTTCCTTCCTTCCTTCCTTCCTTCCTTCCTTCCTTCCTTCCTTCCTTCCTTCCTTCCTTCCTTCCTTCCTTCCTTCCTTCCTCCCTCCCTCCCTCCCTCCCTCCCTTCCTTCCTTCCTTTTCTTTCACCTGTTCAGCACATTCAGATTCAGATCCTAGCCTAGTTTGTCACTGTAAACCAATCACTACTTTTGACTTTGCATTTGCATAATTCTTAATAGTTTACAAAGCAAATTCCTTAAAATCACCCTGTGAGGTGGAGAATACAAATAACAAGCCCATTTTACAGATGAGAAAACCTAGGACACTCCAAAAGCTTATGGAGGCACTGGGGTATTGTGGGTAGGACAGAGAAGCCAAGGAGAATCAGTTGTCACCAGCAGCATCCATGCATTATCTCATGGACCCATGGTTAAAGGAAGTATCGAGGACAACATAAACCCTCTCTGGATTAGGAAAAAGTTAATTGAGGCAGAGCGACTAATAGCTATCTCAGAAAGTGATTTGCCATGGATCACACAGCCAATGATCATCTAAGCCAAGATGCCAATCCAGACCAGTGTTTTTTAGACCATGCCACCTTTCCCAGTAGGTTCAGCACTAAGAAAATACACCAAAAAAAAAAAAAAAAAAAAAAAAAAAAAGACAGAACTAATACATACACAACTGGTATGTAGGAATAACTACAAGCAGGCATTTGACCAGCAGCAGCTGCACCCTGTTGCTGGGAATGTACAGCAGAGTTAAGAGGTCTATTTGTAGTGACAGGACCCAGTCAAGGACCATTTATCTGAGTCAGTGGGAAACTTCAGTTAATTCTACCTTTAACCATAAGTCAGCATGTTTTAGGTTTGTTTTTTTTTTTTTTTTTTTAAATAATTGAACCGCAGGATCCCATGAAACCGGACAGGGTTAAGCCAAAGGTTTATATGGGTCCTGGATAGCTGCAAGATAACCTGGAGGTATCAGTTCTGTGCTCCTATCCTTTTCTATGACCCAGAAGTGGCTACTCTGAGTTGCTGCTCAGGAGGGCATCTTGATTCTGTAGATGGAAAGGGATCCCAGAGGGCATTTTACAGATAAGGAAAGGTGGTGTTTTTCAGGGATTTATGGAAATCCTTTACCTGACCAAGAACATTCTCTATAGCATCTTTAACAAAGGTCATCCAGCCAACCACTACCTGAAGACTTCTGGTGAGGGGAAGCCTGCTCTCCAGTCCATTGCATTTGGGGATTGCTTTAATTGTTAGGAAATGTTTCCTTTGATCAAACTATAATTTTCTCCTATTTTCACACTTGGTTGTCCCCTGATGGGGGCAGAGGGGGGGACCCCGCAAGCAGACCACATCTTATTCCTATTTCATATAATACCTTCAAAATCTTAAAGATAATTATCACAGAATCTCTAAGTCATCCCTCCTCCAATGGAAACATCCTTCTTTCCTTCAAATGATATCGACAAAGTGTTTTCTTCCGAACTTTCATCATCCTGGTCACCTTTTGGATGCTTCTCAGCTTGCCTCAAGTGTAGCAGCAAGTATTGAACACAGTCCCCTAGGGTTATGGCCTCCCCTATTCTGGATGTGATTTTTCTCAATGCAATCTAGAAGGCATTAGTTTTTAGCTGGCACATCCCATTTGCTGAGCTTGCAGTGTATACTTATACACATTTTATGTAATATATATGTTTATTACATATTATAATCTAATATTTTCATATTATATAAAATATAATAGCATAATTTATCAGATAATCAAATATATACATTTTAAATGACCTCTGCATTTACTTCTATTACTTTCATCTCCTTCTCTAGCCTATCAAGAGCTTTCTGGCTCCCAGACAAACTGGTCATCCAGAGCAGGACTATAATGCTGATCAGTCCAACCCGGAAGTGACCTAGATTTGGTGTTTGGGTTGAGGAGTCCTGCAGTTTGATAGACTCATGCAGTACCACCCTTCTCTCCTACTTGTACTTCTCCCTCAGCCTTGATGATTCTGCCCTGAGTGAAGGAGAAAAAAATATCACCCCAAATGGAAATGGACTCAATGACCATTAAGAGACTCATGATTTGAAAGAGATATTGTCAATTTTCTTTTCTGTCACTTGAGTCCAAGCTGCTCCTCCACAAAAGTTCCCAGGCTGTCTTGCCCCAGCTAGGACAAGCTCAGTTTTTTGGATTTTATGATTATGAAGATATATTATTTTAAAACATTTAAAATTGAGGAAGGGATTTTATTTTTCCTCTCATAGGGAAAAATAAATTCCTTTCATGGATCTAAGAATTGCCTAGGTTACTTAATCTATAAAAGAAAGGTCTTCTGAGGTCCCTTCCACTCCTAGATGTATGAGCTGCCAAAGATCATACAGGTCACCTGAGATTAGGGGCTGGAAGAGAGCAGATATCCCTTTTGTCCAGCCCTCTCATTTTCTTTCTTTCTTTCTTTTTAAAATAGTATTTCATTTTTCCCAATTACATTTAAAAACAAATTTTTTCATAGATTGAAATGTTTATTGATCACAAATACTAAGCACATTCTATGTGCCATGTATTGAGAATACAAATACAGTGAATGCAATGGTCCCTACTTATATATGTAAGAAAAACAACTTGAGTTCTAATAGGAGACACAAGTCATATATTTACATATCATGCACAGGCACATATATTTATATAAAACAATTTTTAACATTAAAAAATGAGTTTCAAAATCTCTCCCTTTCTCTCTCCCCACTTCCTGAAATGGCAAGCAATTTGATATATAACCCTTTCATTTCAGAGATTGGGAAATCATTTTCCCAGTTCACACAATGGTGAACTTGAAACTGGGTTCGTTGTCCCCAAATCCATTCTGTCCACTATAATATTCTGCCTTTCTAACAGTCTTAGAACCTCAGGTGGCTTTTGTCTTCTTTCCCCAGACATCCTGACTCTCCTTGTGATTCAGTCAGATTAACACCAAAGGATGAGGTTATTATGTCTAATTAATTATTTATATACATACATACATATATATATATATATATATATATATATGTATATATATATATATATATATGATTTTCTTCACAATAACCCATTTTCCTGATGAGCTAACTGATCAAATAAGTTAAATGATTTGCTCAAGGTTACACAACCAAGAAATATTAGATCTAAAGTTGCAGGGCCAAAACTAGTAGGAAATAAGTGGGAAGGGAATAAGTATTTATTAACCACATGTCAGATACTATGTTAAACTCTTTGCAAATATTTCATTTAATCCTCAAGACAATCCAGGATCACACAGTTGGTGTCTGAGACCACGTTTGAGTCCAGCTCAGCACTCTCCATCGCACACCTAGCAAATGAGTTGCAAGGTCATAAGTTGAGGAAATATGATAGGTTTGTAGAATAATAAATAATAATAATAACATGAAAATGTTATCATGTCTAACTTTCTTCATTTACAGCTGGAAAAACAGCCCAAGTTCATTGACTCCAAAATCCAGTGATATTTGCACTATAACGAACTGTTTCTCTAAAGGAGATGGGGAAATCAGGGTTAGATCAGGCTACATCTAGCTTCAAGAAACCATCTGATCCAATCTTACCCAATGCTCTGAAAACAGTACAGAAAAGAGTGTGTATTAGGAGAGTGGAGGCTGGAGCTCTCCCCGTGTCCTCCAGCAGCCCATTGGTTGGTGTTGGGGGTGGGGGAGAGGAAAACTGGAAGCTCCTAGCTAGAAAGTTCAGACTGGCTCAGGCCTGGGCATCGAGGGTCGTACCTGATTGGTCACAGTGGCCCCGTTAACCTCTTGTGATTGGTCGAGTGGCTACATTCGAACTCACCCAGAGAGAGGCACTTTCTGCTTCTATCCTCCCCAAGGGTTCTGCTGTTGGAGGGGTGGGGTGGGGATAGGAAGCGGGCGGTGTCTTGCTGTCCAGCTGTCGGGTTGCTGACGCTCTGAGGGCCCCAGGGCCACTCGGGTTTCCCCCACGAGTGAGCGGCGACGGCTGAGCCAGCATCCCTGGCGTCCTCGGGCTAAATAAGGATCCGGCTCGGGCCGGGTAGACGAAGCCTGGGGTCCCGGGGGGACCGGGGCTACCTCGCCAAACAAGGCGAGGAGGGGAGATGTATATAAAGCCAGGGGCGCGGGGCTACCTGCCCTCCGTGTCCGCTTCTGTGCTGCCCTGGGAACTCCCCGCTGAACGCTAATCTTGCCCTTCGACTCAAGCCCTTTTTATCGGTCCCTCCACCCCCAGCTCCGTGGTGAGTTCGGACCCCCAGCGTCCCATTCAGTTTCCGCTCCGGGAGAGGGTGGGTACTAGGGACGGGGTCCTGCCTAGGCCTCGCATTAGTGGTCACTATCTGCTCCCCCAGATGTCCAAAGCAGCTCCGGCCAAGAAGCCGGCGGCCCCACCTCCAGGCTGCACCCTGGACATCAATGACCCCCAGGTGCAGAGCGCCGCCATCCGCATCCAGGCCTCTTACCGGGGCCACAGGTGAGAAGGTGGGAGTGTCTTGGAGTCCGTCCTGAGTGACTTAGGATTGTCCAAGCGTCGCCGCTGAGAAAGGGACGTGGGAGAGAGGGAGAGAGAGAGGCCGACGCGCGCGCACGCGCACACACACACACACACACACACACACACACACACACACACGAGAAGAGACAGAGACAGAGACAGAAACGGAGAGAGATAAAGAGACAAAGTGAGAGAGACAGGGACCGAGGTGGGCAAGGCTGGTCAGGTGAATGTGTTTGATCTGGGTCCGGAGGCATCCTACAGCAGCCGTGAGCTTTGACCCAGAGGTCAAGTAAAGAGAAGGTGGAGTTAAGGCATGGGGTCAAGAGGAAAGACAGAAGGAATCCTCCCGGTGATCCGTCTCTTATTGGGGGAGGGTTGGTCTGGAGTTGCCCCGTAAGGGAAGGGATGGAAGACTGGCGTTAACCTGAACAGGTCCCGGAAAGAGCTGAAAGAAAAGGGGCCACCCCGCGTCCTGCAGCCGCTGCAGGACGTCGTTCTGATCGAGGGAAGCGCAGCGAAACTGTCCTGTCGGATCTCGGCTTTCCCTGACCCTTTTATCCGCTGGAGCAAGGACGGCAAGGAGCTGCGCGACGGGCCCAAGTATCGCTACGTTTTCGAGGACCCCGACGTGGTGGCCCTGGTGGTGCGCGACGGAGAGCTCGCCGACCTGGGCCAGTACAGCATCAACGTGTCCAATCCGTTCGGCGAGTGCTCGGACTCTGCGCGGATACTCGTGGAAGGTACGACCTTCCGGGCCGGTCCCACGGGCGACGCTTGGAGTGTGTTGGACTTCTCGGGCTTTCCCTGAGCAGAGCAGACCCATTTCCCGGCGTTCCCCGTCCGTCCCACCGTGTGCCATGGGGACCGGAGGGTAGTATTACAAAGGTCGTTAAAAGTGCTGGTCCAAGGTCATTTCCTTCCTCGAGTTCCACGCGGGCCTGAGGGCGGGGGCTGACTCTCCGCACCACATTGAATTAAATCTATTCCCCAGATTTTTTCTAGCTTCTTTTGTACTTTCCTAACAGCAGCCCAGTGAGTTAGGTGGTGCACGTAGTTGTATACTCATGTTTGCAAATATGAAAAAAAAAAAAAAAAAAAAAAACACGCCAAAGAAGAACGGACAGTCACTGACGTCCTTTCAGTGCTAAATCCCGGCCCGGCCCGGGAGAGGAGGCGGGGAGGGAAGGACGCTTTCCCATCCATCCCCTAATGGTTTCCTCCCTACGTGCCCCAACAGTCCCGGCGAAGATCAAGAAGGGACCAGACAATGCTAAAGCACGCAGAGGAACCACGGTGACTCTAACCGCAGAAATCCTGGGCCAGCCGCCTCCGGACGTGGGATGGACCAAGGACGGACTGGACATCGAGGAGGATGACAGGCGAGAGGCGGGGCTTTGGGCCGGGTGGGGCCCCAGGAGGGTGGGGGATGGGCCCTGGACGTCGAGGGGATCCGGGGGACCGCAGACGCTGACGCCCGCTCCTTCTCAGGGTGTTCTACGAGATCGGGAACACCAACACCACGCTGACCATCCGCCGGGCCACAGCTGAGGACAGCGGCAAGTACGAGGTCTACGTGGAGAACAGCCTGGGGATGGACCAGAGCTTTGCCCGCCTGGATGTTGCCTGAGGGGGATCAGCCCGGGGCTGCCGGGGTGGTCGCTACGTCCCTCCTTTCTCGGTCTGCGGATAATAAAGTTATGGTCGGTCTGACGGTTGCCTGTGTCATCTTCCTATGGGGAGGCAGGGAGAGGGGGAGCCCCATTTCCCGCGCTGTACCCGGCCCTTCACTCCCGTGTGTCCCGTATGTGAGCACGGACTCGGGGACTTGGAACCCCTCCGACGGACAGCGCCCGGTACACAGGAAGGAACCCGGACAGAGGCTGCGGGCGGGTCCCAACCGGCCAGAGCTTGTTACCGGGAGCCGCCTCGTGAAATCGAGAGAGAGGCCGCTCCCGGCTCTGGGCTTGGGTTCGAGTCCGGGTCTGGCTAGGGGATCCTAGACAAGTCACGCGAACCTCTCCAAGCCGGGTCCTCCCAGTGTGAGGTGGAGAGAATAACAACGCCCGCTTCCTCTGGAGCTAGGGGGCTCAAGGGGAATAGCACATAAAAGTGAAATAACCTGGAAAGGGACGTGCAACCGTGCTACAAATACCAGCTATTCTCTCTCCGAACCAACAGTTCTTTATCTTTAATCAAGAAGCATTTGTTACCTATAAAAAGAGAGAAGAGAAATCCGTTAATCTCTCTGTGTTCAGCTTCCTCACAGGCAAATTGCGGGGTGGGGAGTGAGGATTGATTTCTAAATCCTAAATCCATTATCTTATGACAGGATGGAGTATCATCGAGTCTAAGTTTCCTTAGTTCTATTACTCTCCCTCACTAAACGGGATCCTCAGCACCGGGTGCCCCGTCCCAGCCTCTTCCTTTTCTTCCTTTTCTCCCTTCTCCTCCTCCCCTCCTCTCCCTCCTTCCCCTCCTCCTCCCCTCTTCTCCCTCCTCCCCTTCCTCCTCCCCTTCTCTCCCTCCTCCCCCCCCTCCTCTCCCTTCTCCTCCCCTTCCTCTCCCTCCTCCCCCTCCTCCTCCTCTTTTTTCTCCTCCGCCACCAGTTCTGTTACTATCTTTAGCTTTGGCGGGCCACCCTGCCCCCCCCCCCCCACACACACACACACACACACTAGATCTGGAGTACTCCTAGCCTTTCCTCGCTTGGGTAGGCCTCCTCCCTGGGCCGGTCCGCTGCCCCTCGTGCCCTGGGCTGGCTCCGTGTCGGGGGGCTTGATTGGCTCTGTGATTCTGGGAATATCACGTTCCCTCTCTGGCCTTCAATTTGCTCTTTTTTTTCTTTTATTTAAGAGGTTGGTCTATGACTAACTGGACATCTCCAAATTCTACAATTTCTGGTTTTCAGAAGCTCAGCGAGGCCCCGCCCTTCTCCTGACTCTCTCCCCGCCCCCTCAGTTTATCCCCGCCTCCTAGCTATTAAGGCTCGGTCCCCTCAGGGGTCTCAGAAACTTCCTATGGGGAGGGAAGGGAAATCTTTGAAACTACAACTCCCGGCATGCCCCGCCGAGGAGTTCTCGCGAAGCCCGAGAGGACACGTGTGCGGAAGGATTTCGGAACCGTCGAGGGATCCCGGTGCGACAGATTTATGTGAGGGGCAGCGGGAACTGGGGAGTCGGAGTGCTCCCCCGGCGCGCGTGCGCGTGCACGCCCCCTCCGCGCGCCCCCTCCCCGCTGCCGCGCGGGGCGGGGTGTTGGCGTAGGTGGCTGTGGGGTGCGCGTCTGGGGGAGAGCAGCGTGGGCGGGCTCCTGTCGGGGTTCGGGGGGGTGTCGGACTTTTGGGGGGTCAGTCAGACTTCGGTCTGCGGCGATTGGGGGGCCTGGAATCGTGAGGCTTGGTCAGAGTCTACACTGACTGGAGGGGTGTGTTTGAAGGAGAAAGGCAGGGCCCCGTACCAGGGTCTTCCGTGGGGATGGGCCGGGGGAGGGGTCAGAGTTTGTGGGCTCCCAGAAGGGTCAGCGTTGGGGTTCAGGGTCTGGAAGAGAGAGATCTAGGGGCCTTCAGCGCTCTTACAGGGTCCATTTGGGGTTTTCAGGGACTAGGAGGTCCCCTTCATCATGCTCAAAGCGGTGATCCTGATTGGAGGGCCCCAGAAGGGTGAGGACCCTCTCTGCGCCCTCTCTCCACCCCCCCTCCGAGGATGCCCCGCCCCCTCCCGCCGGGACGGCTCCCCGTGACCCTCGGCCCCGCCCCGGGAGGGTGGCCCGTGCCCAGCTGGCGGAGCCTAAGGACCTTTCCCTAACCCAGGGACCAGGTTCCGGCCTTTGTCTTTCGAGGTGCCCAAACCGCTCTTTCCTGTGGCTGGAGTGCCCATGATCCAGCATCACATAGAGGCCTGTGCCCAGGTAATTCCCAGGCGGTGCTCCGGGAGGGGGCGCCCCTGTGCTGGGGGTCCTGCCCTTTTCTCCACGGGCCTTTTCTGAGACCCTCCCTCATCTCCGGGGCAGCGCCTGGAGGCTCCCTTCTAGACACCCGCTGCGTGATTCTGGGCCAGTCACTTCAGCTCTGCCTCGGTTTCCTCAGCTGTAAAATGGAGATTGTAAAAAAAAAAATTCCCGGGATTGTACGATGTCTCTCAGGCCCTTCACAGCACGAGTGTCAGGGTGGTTGTGGGCGTCCGGCTCGTCTGTCCGGAGCAGGGGTCCTCGAACTACGGGGCACCGCTGGGCTGAGGGCGGAGACAGCGTGTGAGCTTTTGTTCTTACTGCAGTCCGGCCTCCCACAGTCTGAGGGACAGGGAACCAGCCCCTATTTAAAAAGTGTGAGGACCGCTGGAGGTGACGCCATGTCATGCAAGTGAAATGAATTGAAGTGAGGGAGGATCTGGCAAGGTCACGGGCCTCCCTCTTCCAGAACTTTCTGGATTCAGAGGCCTGATAGGGATCAGAAATCGCCCTAGAGGTGGGGGGAGACCGAGGCCTTTTTTAAGCTAAGTCATTTAATGGGTCTCCGTTTGACTGAAGCAACACCCCTCCAGTGATTAAGGCCAAGTAAGAAAGAAACGGGGCAAAGGAAGGCCTTTCATAGCTATTTAAAAACCACTCTGGAGGGGAAGATTCTCAGGCTTTCTGGCCAAAACCCTTGCCTTGGGACTTTTGTTGGCCAACCATGAGAGCTCAAGTGGTAACCAGTAAACTGGAAGATATTGATGGAGGAAGGGAGGGAGGGAGGGAGAGAGGAAGGAAAGAAGCAAAAAAAGGAAAGGAAGGAAGGAGGGAAGGGAGGGGGGAGGGGTGGATTCAGTAAGAATGTTTGTAAAGTCACAGTGCCTGGCATACAGTTGGCACTTAATAGGTGCCTGTTGCCTTCCCTCTCCGCCCTCCTCACCCTAACCCTCCTGGCTTTCCTTACAGTGCTAGATGTTTCCTTTCCTAACCTTACCCCGTATACCTTTGAAGGTTCAGGGCATGCAGGAAATTCTCCTCATTGGTTTCTACCAACCAGATGAGGCACTGACGCGGTTCTTGGAGGCGGCTCAACAGGAATTCAACCTTCCCATCAGGTGTGGGGCGGAGGGGGAGGTTTGGCCCAGTGGGGCCCTTACGTCCCTGGGTTTGTCACCCCAGAGCAAGAGCCCTTGGGTTTCTAGGTCTGAACGGGGGCGGGCGGGAGATGTCTCCAGGGACAAGACGGATGGGGGCGTGGGCCCAAGGGAGTGGGGGGTTCTTACCAGATCTCACCCGGGGGGTCTGGTCTTCCGGGCTTCAGGTACCTGCAGGAATTTGCCCCCCTAGGTACAGGAGGTGGTCTGTATCATTTCCGAGACCAGATCCTGGCCGGGGGTCCTGAAGCCTTCTTCGTTCTTAATGCCGATGTCTGCTCGGACTTCCCCTTGGGTGCTATGCTAGAAGCCCACAGACGGCAGCCTCATCCCTTCTTGCTCCTAGGCACCACGGTAAGAGATGGAAGGGCTGGTAGCTGTCCTGAGGGGCCTGGGGAGAGGGGGGAGCTCCGCCTTGTGTCACTGACCAGGAGCGAGTCCAGGGAAGTCCCTCGAGGGAGGCCCCCTCCCGCTGTTGGGCAGTGCCCAGGGCCTGCCCCCCATGTGCTCACGTGGCTCTGTCTCTCAGGCCAACCGGACCCAGTCCCTTAACTATGGCTGCATTGTGGAGAACCCAGAAACTCACGAGGTAAGGAGAGGCCCGGGGCCCCGCCTCCAGGGGAGGTGGGTGCATTTGGTTCTGGTGGTGGGCCCCCCTCCCTGGTTCCATCTGTCTGAGTTCTTGGGCCTGCCCCACTTAACCCCAAGAGCACCCCACAGTCAAGGAACCCCTTGCAGGCAGATCCTTCTCACCACTTAGCCCACAGTGAAACCCCCGGTTTCTGGGCCTCATTTCCAGCAGGACAGAGCAGCCGTCATCGTCCTTTCCAAGCCCGCCCCCTCCTCCTTTTTTCTCATCCCCTTCAGGTTTTGCATTATGTGGAGAAACCGAGCACATTTGTGAGTGACATCATCAACTGTGGCATTTACCTCTTCTCACCAGAAGCCCTGAAGCCCCTTCGTGACGTCTTCCAGCGAAATCAGCAGGACCGGCAACTGTGAGACGCGTCCGGGTCCTTGGGGCAGCCCTCCCCCTGGTCCCCCCCCCTGCCTCCTGCTCCCTTTCTCTGCGCCGCCCTCCCACCCACCCTCTCCATCGGGTCTGCCCTGGGCCTTTGGGTCCCCCCTCTTGTCCCCCGACCCCCAGCCAGGCCGGGGCTCATCCCTCTCTGTTCCGTGGCCCTCACCCCAGGGCCAGGCCCCCCTTCTCCCGTGTGGGGCTCTCACATCCTCATCTCCAGCCCCTGCTTCCTGCCTCATTCCTTCATGTTCACCATTCTTCCCTGCTCGGCTTGTCATTCCATCTCCTTTTGCTTTTCTGTTTCTTTCTGGTGTCTTTTGTCTCTGCCATCTCCCTCATCTTTTTCTGGCCTCACCAGCTGCCTTGATCTGGGGTGAGTGTCTGTCTCTGAATCAAGGGACAGGGGGGGCTAGCAGTGGAGGAGGGCTTTGGGGCCTGTGAGGTCACAAGGTAAAGAGGAGCAGAGGTAAGGGGGGGTCCGGGTTCTCTGGTCCTTCCCACTCCAGGCTCCCCCAGGGTTGGAGCTGCATGTGATGATGGTGGGGGGAGAGTGGGGGGGCATCGTGATTGCCTCATCCCCAATACATTCCTGGGGACACGCTGTAGGGCAGCGCCCTCAGATTCAGATAAAAGCGGGGGCCGCTGAACCCTAGATAAACATGGCTGCGTCCGGCTTAGAAAACCACAGAGGAACATTACTGATGCTCTGTTGTGCTTTCATTTATTTTGCTGGTTTTCAGCTATATTTTGGTTTGATTTGGGTGCTCTCAGGAGCCCCTGTGTGGGCACAGGTGTGTTTGACATGCCTGATGTATGATACCAAGCCCCCGGGCCTCAGCCTAAGAACCCGGACCGTTTCCCTCAGAGCTGGGGGGGGTATGGTGGGGTCTTCCCCAGCTGTGGCCACCGAGGCCCTCATCCCCTGAGCCTGGCGCCTCCTTGATTCCCCTTAGGGACGGCTCTTCAGGTAGCTGGCCTGGGGCAGGGACCATCCGGCTGGAGCAGGACGTGTTCACAGCCCTCTCTGGCCAGGGCCAGATCTACGTCCACCTCACCGATGGTATCTGGAGTCAAATCAAGTCTGCAGGGTACGGAGGGTGAAGAGTGGGAGGGTGCCGTTGGGAGTGTACATTGGGGACTCCACTGGAGAGAGCTCCAGGCGGAGAGTGGGCTCAGGGCTGTCTGTTCTGACCTCTCCTCCCCTCTCACCGTAGTTCTGCCCTTTATGCCTCTCGCCTCTATCTGAACCGGTACCAAGTCACTCACCCTGAGCGGCTGGCCAAGCTCGCTCCTGGAGGCCCCTGCATCCGAGGTAGCGCCCCTCCCCCTCAGACGCCAGCTCTCTGATCTGTCCCTTCTCTGGGACGCAGCTTTTGGTGCCTTTGACCTCTGAGACCCCCTCCTCGGTACCTCCCCTTTTCCTTCTCAGGGCTGATTGGGGACATTTTGCCCCAGGCTTTCTCTTTTGCTTATAGGAAATGTTTTTATTCACCCAACGGCGAAGGTGGCTTCCTCTGCAGTGGTGAGTGGGACCGTAGCTGGCACTGAGTCCTGGGTGACTTGGACAAGCCCCAGTGTCTCTGGGTCTCAGTTTCTTCATTTGTAAAATTAAGTGATTGTACAAGAACCTCCAGCTCTTAACCTTGTGTTCTCTCTGTAGCTTGGTCCTAATGTCTCCATCGGGGAAGGTGTGACCATAGGGGAGGGGGTTCGACTCCGAGAGTCCATCGTCCTCCACGGAGCTACTCTGCAGGTATGAGGCTGCACTTGGGGCTGTGAGAAGTGAGTCCAGAAGTAGGACGCTCAGAAATCCCATGTTCCCTGGGGCAGAGAGAGGAGAGTGGACGGGCTGGTGTCCCAGAGGGACCAGGGTCAGGACTAGAGCTTACTGCTCACCGGGGCTGCCATTCATGTATCATTGGCCAGCCCTTCCCATGCAGTGGTGCCTTTGATCCTCACAGCAACCTTGTGGATAGGGTCCTGTTGTTATCCCCATTTCACAGATGGGAGTGTTAAGTGGTTTGCCAGGCTCACTGACACAGAGCTGTACCTAAGGCCCGAGCTAAACTCAGGTTTTCCTGACTCAGACTTCTGCTGAGCTCCCTGGAGCTTGAGGACCAGGCTGGATAGAGGGCACCTTGCTGCTGGCATGGAGCTCAGGATTTGCCCTTATTGAAAGCCCTCTTGAGCATGTTCTCCTATACTTTGTACCGAACCCTTGCCTGCTGTTTTCAGAGAAGGAGGAGAGTGCTTGTGATTTCTCTTTCAGACTCAGTTGGGTGATAGCAGTGGGCAGAAATCGCCATAGGCGGCACCAGTGAGCCGTGCTGTGGCCTGGCACGGGGGAAGGAGGAAAGGGAGGGGAGGGGGACAGGGAAGGCCAGGAAGGCCTTTGAGGGCTGACCTCACTGTCCCCCGCTTCCCACAGGAGCACACCTGTGTCCTGCACAGTATCGTAGGCTGGGGGAGCACAGTGGGACGATGGGCCCGAGTGGAGGGCACACCCAACGATCCCAATCCCAATGACCCTCGGGCCCGAATGGACAGTGAAAGCCTTTTCCGGGATGGGAAGTTGCTTCCAGCCATCACCATTCTGGGTACGGGGAGCAGGGCAAGGAGGGGGGAGGTGTCCCTGGGACAGGAAGCTGCCATTATCGTAGGGGCCACTCATCCTGTACTGGGGGGAGAACTAACTTAATGGTGGCTCCCTACTAGGCCATTTCATTCCACAAAGCTGTATTGCCCACTCTGTCCAAGCTGGTACTCCTATTGTTCATATGAGCAGTGGAACAGGGCTCTTTGTGATGGGTCGTTTCCAGGTGCTCATGGTCCCTGCCTTTCACTCTAACGCCTCCTCCCTCCCTTCCATGACATCTTCTGGTCCCCCTTCTACTCACTCTGCAGGCTGCCGGGTTAGGATTCCTGCTGAGGTGCTGATCTTGAATTCCATTGTATTGCCACACAAGGAGCTGAGCCGGAGTTTCACCAACCAGATCATCCTCTGAAATGGGGGACTTGGGGAGGTTAGCCCCCTCCCCTGGGAGCCCTGCTGCTCGGTTGGCTCCTGTCTCTGGACAGGAAGGAGTCAGTTGAGTTGAACCTTCAACTGACTGGTACTCTGGGGGTGTGGGCGATATGTGGGTGGCCAGGGCACTCCTCCCTTTCTATCTCCCAATAAACCCTGATGAACCTTGGAACCAGGACTGTCTCCCGCCTATGACTGGAGTGAGGGGGGCAGCTGAGTCAGGGCCCCCCCCACCCCACCCCCACATTAGCATTTAAATTGGAGTCTCTGGGCTGCAGGCTCATGAATAATGAATCTGGATTCGTGGTAAATCTCCCCCCCCTTCATCCTCTTCTGCTACTCAGGAGGGAGACACACATTTGCCTCATATCCCATTCTGTCTTCCCCCAAAAAACTTCACCCAGTAAACCACCCACACTCAGGCCCCCCATTGGTACCCTCTCCACAGCGCTGTGGCTCTGTCTCCTCGCTTCCCTGCGTCTGTCTTAGGAGCAGGGGGCACTGATTACCGAGGGTAGCGTGAAGCCTGTAGTTGGTTGGTCAGTACTGGGGAAAGCTGGGATCAGGAGAGGGAGTCCTGGACTAGGGAGTTATGGACAGGTTCCCCCTTGGTTTGAGCTCCGCTCCAGCCCCCAGCCTGCTCCGCTTTGCTAGCTCCATCTGCTACCCAAGTTGCACTGTTAGCAGAGGAGAGAGCTTTCTTTCTATCTCCATTTCTCTGTGTCCCCGTCTTCTGCTTCTTGGGCTCAGGGTGGGAGATGCTGCCATAGCTGGATGGCTCCCAGGGGGAGGTGCTTTTAATAGGGGTGGGGGCAAGGAAGGCAGTCACCCAAATTCCAGCAACCATCGTGGTTGGCTTTGGTCATCACCCCCTTCCCTGCTCTGACACTTGAGACCTTCATCTCCCCACACTGGGGATATGAACTCAGGGGGAAAAAAAACAACTTTGTCCCCACCCTCTGTGCCTGTGACCCCCATGTGCTCCCCCTTCTCCCCCTTCCCCCAGCTGTGGGTGCGGAGCTTAGTTGCCAGATGAGCTGGTAATGATCGTAATCTGCTAATTGAGAGGAATCTAATTACCCGAAGAGAATGGGGGGGTAGGGAGTGGGGAGGAGGAGGGGTACCAGCAGCAGGAGATTGTGTGTTAGTGGGGAGGGTTACCGAGATGGAGCCTAGGGCTAGACTCCGGGTGGGGTGGGGCAGGCTCAAAGACTGTAGGCCATCTAGAGGGACGCATGTGAAGCTCTGGACATCAGGCAAATGGCAGGTTGGGGGTTCATAGAAGTTAGGCTGCTGGGGTGAGTGGAAACTGTTTCCTTGGCCCTTAACCCCTGGAGGCCACATCTAAAGGGAGAACTGGAAATTTCAGCTGCTTTCCCTATCACTGTTTCTACCTTTCTGTCCCCATCTTTATCTCCTTTTCCCTCCAAAACCTAGGATTTCCCTCTCTCTTGGAAGTGGAACTATAGCTTTCAGCTTGGCCTTTGAATTTCCTCTCAGGTGCAGCACCCGTCCCCATGAATGGAGGGAGTTGGGGGGGGTGCAGTCCATGGAACTGGGGTCTTGCCTCCCCTCCTGACCCTGCTGTTCTGTGTGACTGGTAGAGGCCATGGCAGCTCCATCATAAATATGATAATTTAATTATTTTCTCAGCAAAACACCGTGAAATCCAATAAGTCTGTGTCAGGCCCTGGCCTCCGGGACAACCCCCTCTCAGCCCCCAACACACACACAAACACACACACACACACACACACACCACTCATGGGGGGAGGGGGAGAGAGGGTCTGGATTTGTGTATGTGTCGGGTGGGGAGGGGCTGAAGGAAAGGAATGGGAATGGGAGAGAACCTCAAATGTTTTCATCATATTAGTTCTCTCACTTTAGGATGGGAGTCGGGGCATTATATTCCTGTGGGGGAAAGACAGGAACTTAAATTGAAGAACAAGGCACGGAACAGAGGACAGAGAGAGACTATGTTTTATAGGAAGACATAAGGAGAGAACCGAGAAGAAAGATCCTTTTCTGGGACCCAGATTCCCTCTTGCTTCTATCCTGGGTTGAAATGAACTCCAGGAAAGAGGGATGCTGGGGTGAGGGGAATTTACTAGGCTATAAAATAGGAGGGAGTGGGTGAGTGATGGAGAGTGTAGAGATGGGGAACAGAAGATACTGAGAACAGGATTGGAAGAAGGGGATGGGTAGATTGATGAGGGGTGGAGGAGGGGAGAGGGATGCGGGGGAGGAAAACGATCTTGCTATTAGAGCTTTTCTCCTTTTTCCATAAAAAGATTATTCTGTGAAATCGGAGAGGGGGAGAGTACCAGTGCAGAAGAGAGGGATAGGGTGATGACACATGGAGAAGAGGTAGGACGGGAATTCCAGATAGATTTGGACTGGAACGGGACCAGAAATTGCCATTCTGGGCCATAGACAACCCAAAAGGTGGGACATATAAGGAGCCGGGCCAAAGATGAAGGCCATGGAGACGAGAATGAAAGCCAAGGGATGGGAAGGGAGCAGAGCCTGGCCTGAGACTTCTGGGATCCTGCTAACTGAACAACTAAGTTACTCAGAGCCAGGATCCGAGTTCCCTTCCCCCTTTCCCTCCCCCAAGCACTTAGCAGCCATTAGCCAGGGAGCAGATTGCAGCCCCCCCCTTCCCCCACCCCATGGAAGCTGGCACAGCTGGGCGCTCCTCCACATCTGCCACATCAGCACTGAACACAGCTGGATGCACCCAGAAGCACCCCCTTCCCAAAAGGAGGGAGGAGGCTGGGGAGGGACAGTTCCAGGGGACATCCCTTCCCTTTTAGTTTCTCCCCAAGACAGAGACGCCCAGAATCACAATATGATACAGACGCACTATGAAACACAGATACACCATCTGACAGACACACAAACACCATGTACTGATAGACACAGAAGTGAAAACTGACAAAAACACACAATTACCCTGACAGGCTCACACACCTTCATTGTTCTCTCCCACTCCCTGCTTCCCTCGATAGTCTGCTCCCTCCTTCAGCACCCTCTTTCCCCCCTCTGCTTCTCCCAGGATCTGGGCCCTCAGGGAGCTGAAGATGCCCTGTCCCTAGAATTTGCCTCTCCTGGTCTGGGGCTCCCCAGGGCAGTTGTCCTGGCTGGCTCTCAGAGCCAAAACTGCCGGGGGGGGGGGGGGGGGAAGGAAGGGAGAGCAGGGGAACAGCCACTTGTACCTACACCTCCTCCTGCCACAGGATGGCCAGCCTGACCCACAAGGAAAAGAGCCCCCATCTCACTGCAACACCCCCATAGGCACAGACCGCCCCCAGCCTCATCCAGTGCCTGCCCATAACTCTCTGGCGGGATTGATGGGAGCCTGAATTAACTTATTTCCTAGGCTTCTCTCACTTTTCTAGTGTGTCCCCTAAGGTTAAGCACCTGCCCCTCAGCAATGGAGGTTGTTATCCTTCTTCCAGAGGAATAGCTGCTCTCTGGAGTATGAAACAGTTCTGGGCTCGGAGCTTCCAACTGCCTCCCTCTTCACTGCCCTGCTCCCCCCTTCCTTGTGGTTCCCTTTTCTGGAGGTCCTGTTCATCCATCTATCTTGGGGCTCTGCTCTGTTTAGGCTGAGGCTGCCCTGGGAGGCTGGAAGAGGGAATTATCCAAGGTCTGTTACTTATTTTGGAGAGGCTCTCCCTTCCCCCCTTACTCTGACAGGTTCCCTATTCCATTCCCCCCAAACCTCCACATTAATTGTCTAACCCCAAGCATCTGGCCCTGTCTTTTCTTTTCCCCACCCCTGACCTCCTCCTCTCTCCTTCCCTACACACACACACACACACACACACACACACACACACACACACACAGATTAAATCAAGACCCACCTCCCTCCCCCCCATTTTCCCTTCCAGATCTTCACCATTTCCTTTTCCATCCCTCTCCTTTTTTCTCCCTCCTTTCCTTTATCCTTTCCCCTCCCTTCTTCTCCCCTCCCTTTGCTCTCCTGCCCCTTAGAGCTTTAATCCCTCCTGCTGCTTTGCTGCCTTATCTTCTCCCAGCAGCTTTCACTGCTGCAAAGCCCTCTCCCCCTCCTTCTCCATCTCCCTCCTCCCCCCACCTCTATCCTTCTCTTTTTTTCAGATTTCTTTGACTCCCTTTGCTCCCTGACCTCACCTCTTTTCTCTCTCTATTTCCCACCACCTCTGACACTCTTTTCCTTTGTCACCCCTGGATTTCACCATCCTCCGGACCCCATCTCTCTTTGACTTCTCCCCCTCTTCACTTCCATCCATCTGTCAGACTCCTCAGCACCTCATCTCTTCTTCTATCTCATACCTTTGGTTTTAACTCTGCAGCTTCCCCTCTCCCTCCACCTCTTCCTCTTTCTGACCCCCCCTTTCTGAACCCTATCTTTCTCTCACTCCATCTCTCACTTCTTCTGGGCTCCATGTTTGTCTGGATCCCATCTGTCCCTCCACTCTCTCTCTCTCTGCTTTCTTATTTCTGACTCTTCCCATCTGCACTTCTCTCTCAACCTTTTTCCTCTGCACCCCAACTTCATATCTCAGACTTGCCTCTGTCCCCCATCCCTCCCTCCACATTTCTGTGAGCTTTTCTCCCTTTGAATCCCCATCTCTCCTTCCAGATCAGCTGACCTTTCCTTCCTCTTCATCCCCATTTCTTCCTGACCCTTCCTGCACCCTATCTTTCTGATCTCCATATCCCCCAATGTATACACACGCTGCATCTCTATTTCTGACCTCTTGCCACCTGCCCTTTCCCTGGACACTATGTCTTGTTCCTGGTGTCTTTCCCCCCCTTCTCCCCCCCCCACGGTTGTCCTTGGGTTCTGGCCCTGTCCATCTATGGCAGTCTTTCTTCCCCCCCCCCCTTGCCCTGGCTCTTCTCCCCAGCTCAGCCTGTAGTCCCCTTCCCCCACTCCGGGAGTGTTGGCTGTAGCCCTTTTCAGTCTGAGTCACTGTGGAGTGGCTAGGGCTTGGGTGGGGGGACAGCGACGGCAGGCGTTAGAGGCAAGAGTGGAAGGTTCAGAGTAAGGGATGGGGGTGTTCGGGTGACGAGGTAGGGCTGTGCCGAACGAGGGAAGTGGCAAAGTGGGGGTGATGTCGGGGCGGGAGGCTGGGGGACAGAGGCTCTCCTGCCGGGACTCTAACCCTCTTCAACCGCCTCAGATCACGTCCCGGCCTCCCCGCCCCCCCTCCCCGGGACTCTCATTAACCGCTTCTCCTGCCTCGTCCGCGGCATAAATAACCCAGATAAATCAGCCGCCGTCCGCCCCCCGCCCCCCGGCCCCCGCACCGCCCGTTTGTCACCGCCGAGCTCGCCAGCCCCGCTCACCAGCCCGGCCCCTGCATGTCCCCCCCATCTCCTCCCACCCGCTACCCACTCCAGGGTACTGGCTCAGCACCGCCTCCCCCCTGGGTAGGTAGTGGGGAACACTCGGGCCCGTGGGGAAGGGAAGCCCTTGGGGGAGGGGTGCAGGGGGTGGGATTCCTTGGAGATGAGGAATTAAGAGTCGGCCTGAAGAAGGGAGAGACAAATGAAGCCCTGCAGTGAAGGGGGTTTTCGGGAGTTATTTTTCTGAGGGGGGGGCGCCGGGAGGGGGGCGATTGTTCTGGCCTTAAATGCGGGAAAGCACACACACAAATCAGGGGTAGAGGCCCATTTTGTCACATCAGGGGGCTGGGGAGGGGGGTTATAGTGCTAAGGAAGGGCTGGGGGTGGTGGAGAGATAAGGTAGTGGGGGGGGGGGGAGAATACCACATAAATTCTGGCGATTGGTGGAAGCTCCTTGTCCTGTGCTTGGGAGGGGGGAGACGGCTCCAGGGAGGAGCCCCGCGTTTCCCTGTGAGGGTTGGTGGGGTGTATCTGTGTGTATGTGGGGGGGGCAGTTGTAAGGGATTGACGTGGCTCAGGGGGATTGTATATAGCTCTTTGCAGCTGTTTCCCAGGTCACAGGGTCTTCCTTTCAGGCAGCTTGCCAGAACTGAACCACAGGTTTTCAAATGGACCCCATCCCAGCTGTGCTAGCCTACCTGCCTGCCTGACCCCCAAACCTGCATTTCTCTGTCCATTCCTCCCCTTCTCCCCACCCATTCTGATGCTCCCAGTGCTGTCACCCAGCCGAGCTGTGCAGATGTCCCTCCTCTAATCTCTCCCTCTCCAGTCCACCTTCTATTTTCCTTTAATCACTGTCTCAAAGCCCAGTCCATCATCTCTGGGGGGCCGGCTCTGAGGTGGGGTAAAGGGAGGAGGACTGGAATGTCTGCCAGCTTCCACAAGGGACCAGAAGAGGACTGGGAGATGTACCCTCTGGGCTTGATGTTAACTCCCAGCCGTAGTCCAGATTGTCTTTCAGGAGATGCTCCCATCATATAGGGCCCGGGTCTTTAAGATGCCCCTACCTTCATAACCTAGTCCAAGCCCCGATCAGTTCTAGCTGACCTTGATACCCCTTAAAGAGGTCTCCTGAGATGGTGTGTGTGTGTGTGTGTGTGTGTGTGTGTGTGTGTGTGTGTGTGTGTGTGTGTGCAAGTCTGCATTACTGTGGGGGAAGCAAAAAAAGGATTGTTGGGGGGGGGGAATGGGCTATAGGGATTGGGGAGGGGGAGGAATCTGGGCTGGGCCCCAGGGACCGGCTGGGCAATGAGCCGGGGAAGCAGCCGGGAGGCTAAATGAGGGAGATTATCACCCAACTGCAGCCGGGCAGGGAGAGAGCAGAGAGGAGGCAGGGAAGCGGAGAGAGGGGGGAGAATGGGAATGGGGGGCTACAGGGGGAAATGGGGAGCGATCAGGGATGAAGAATTAAGAAGACGGGGGCTTGGGGAGGGTGCTTTTAGAGCAGCAGCAGGGTGTGGTGGCAAATGAGGTAAATAAACAAAAGGGATGGGGGGTTGAGGATATGGGGCCATTTCTGTGGAGACAGGTGATGGGAACATGATTGGTGGTGCAGAGGTTGTTGAGGGGTGGACAGGAACTGTTCACAATTGCTTTGTGTTTTAAGATCTGGGAGCTGTCCCTTGCTGGTGTCAAGGTCTCCACCACAAACCCCCTTTTCAAACGCGGTTACCCCTCTTTCCCATCTGCATGTGGAATTTCACAGCCACATTGTGTCTGAGATAGAAGCTTTTCCTGCTTTCCCCCCCTTGGGGGGAAAAGGAGGGGTGACATGGGATTTACTATGCATGCCTGTGGGAAGAGGAAAGAGAGGACCTGAGGTTTTGGAAAGACTGGAAATCTGGGGGCCGAGTTAAGGGCATATGGATAATTGGCAATTTACATATGGGAGACTGGGAGTTTGAGCTTGAGAACGGGGAGAGGTGGCCAGGCCCCTCATTTCCTTGGCAAAGACCCAGACTGAAGTAACCTTAAAAAAGCAATTAAATCACCTTTAAAAAAACCCAGTAAAGAAAAATCAATACTGGGAGAAAGGGGAGGAGAAGGAGAGAAAAGGGTAGAGGAGGATGGTGGGGGGTGGGGTAGAAGGGAGGGGAAGCATGGACTGGGGACTGGAAAAGAGGGGGAGTTTAGGACTAGAGAAAGTCGGGGCATTGCTGGGGGCAGGAGGAAAGAAAAAAAAGGGAAGGACGCCCCATCATTCGGTCACCTTAGCAACATTTGCATTTTCCACAGCACATCCCTTCCAGCTCTCGGAAGTCCCCCAGGACGGACTCCTCCTCTCAAAAGCCCACAGTCAGCTTTCACTTGGAAGTTGGAGCCCGTGGATCTCGAGGATAGGGATCCTATAAGAAGATCATTTTAGGGAGCCAGGCATCCGGGTCCCCAGCTTCCCCCTGGGAACACTGCTGTACATCAGCTCTTTGGGCCCTCGCCTCCCTCCCTAAACGATCGGGCGGGGCACGTTTGACCGGGAGTCGGGGTCGGGGGGTTGAGAGTACGCTCGGGGAGGGCCTGACGCCTCGAGGAGGGCAGGAGAGCCGCCAGCCAGGGCTGGAACCGAGCTGGCTTGGAACACGGACCATTTCTCCGACAGGGACCCCCGGGGAGACATTCTCCTCTCTCCCGGTAGGGCTAAAGCCGGGGTGGAATGCCCCCGCCCCCGGAGTGCCCGGGCGAGTGTAGATGGGCAGGCCTGGTGCATGGGAGGAGGGAGGGGGGCGGTGGCAGGCGGGCTTTGGGCTCTAATCCCCAGCAGCTGCCGTTTCCCTCAGATCGATTCCCTTCGCACTTTTTTTTTTTCTGCTGCTGGTTCCGCGGCGCTGGATCGATGGAGCGGCCTCCCCCCCGCCCCTCCGAGCTTCCTCTCCCTGCTGCTCATTAGCGCTCCGATTAATCAGCCCCCCCCCTTTCCCCCGGGACACGCGCTCCCTCCCCTCAGAAGGCACTTGCTCCCACACACTGTTCTGCCTTACCCACTCCCGACATCCCCTCCCCAAAAAGCGCACCCCGTTCCTCTGGCCACCCCGTCCCCAGAGGGCACGTGCTAATAATGCTCCCAGGCCAGCCCACTTGCTTCTCCCCGGCCGCAACTCCCCGCGTGTCTCCCTCACCCCACAGCCGGAGAGCCAGCCCATCCCAGGGTGTTCCCCTGCCAGGCTCTGGGCCACGGCGCCTCTCTGAGCCTGGCCATCTCACAAGCGGCCTCCCTCCCCCAGCCTGGCACTGATGATTTTTTTTAGATGCGGTGGTTGTCCCTTAGTGCTCCACCGTTGGGAAGGCAGCACCCTCCCCTCCCCCGCCCCAGTCCTGAAAAAGCATCCGCATCTTTCCTGGCTCAGTCCCGCCCCAGTTACACTCCATCTCTCCCCAGAAGTTTCTCCTCACTTCCCCTGGGAGGCCCATCAAACACGCCCTCCTCCACACCCACACGCCCTCACCCAGGTAGCTTTCGCTCCCTACCTGAGCCAGAGAGCACTCTCAGCAGCCTTGCCATGCCATCTGGGGAGCCACAGCTGCTGCCAGCCATCCGGGAGGCCCCCCTCTGCGGCGGCTGCCTGGGAGGGCTGGGAACAGGGGAGGGGGGAGGGTCCGAGGCTGGGAGGAAGACCCGGCTCCTCTAGGGGCAAAGCTCTGTGGCAGGACCCGGAGGGAGCCTCCGGGAGCGAACGGGAGCTAGTGCGGGATTCCTCTTTCCCTCCTCTCAAGTTCAGGAGCTATTCAAACAAGTGGCTCAGGTGGAGCAGCTTGGCGGGCTGAAAATGGGGCAGCTGGGGCAGCTACTAGGCCGGCGGTGGGAGGGGCAGGGGGATGTCGGGGGTCCCCCGGGGGGGCCTTCGGGGTGGTGCTCATCAGTGAACCAGCGTGGGGGCCGCCCGGGGGCACGGCCTCGGGCCCAGCGGGGAATAGAGGGAGCAGGGCAGAGCTGGGATTCCGTCATGTGACTGGGAGTGGGGTGGGAGGGGCGCACCCCGAGGCTGGGGGCGCGGAGGGAGTTCGGGGGTCGTGCGGGGGGGCCGGAGCGGGACGCCCCGGGACCGGCCGGGGTCCGCTCCCGCCCCCCGCGCTCCCCTCCCTGGCCCGGCTCCTGCTGTCCGCCCGCCCGCCCGCCGGTGAAACGCTGTTGACATGTCCTGAATTATTAAGCGCGGGGTGGGCTTCGGAGCACATGCTGAGCGGCGCGGGCTGAGCGGCGTGGCGGAGCGAGCGCTCGCAGGGACACACGCAGGGGCTGACAGCTGTGCTGCTGCTGATAAGCGAAGCCACAAGGAGACGATCGAGGAGAGAGACAAGCGGCGGCGGCAGCCAGGGCTGCGGAGCTGCTGGGAGCGGAGCAGCTCCCGCCCGCCCCCTCCCCCTCCCCGGCTGGAGTTTGGAGGAGCGGCTGCTGTCGCCGACCACTTGGGGAGAAGAGCCCGGGCTGCCAGGCGGGGAGGGCACGCGGGCAGGACTCTCTGGCGGCCAGGTCCGAGCAGCCGGGCAGATGCCTATCGAGATAGTGTGCAAAATCAAATTTTCCGAGGAGGATGCCAAGCCGAAGGAGAAGGAAGAGGGGGACGAGCAGAGCCTGCTGGGGGCGGCGTGCCAGGGGGCGCCCCCGAGGGACCTGGCCACCTTCGCCAGCTCCAGCACCCTGCACGGCTTGGGGCATGCCTGCGGCCCGGGACCTCGAGGGCTGCGCAGGAGCCTCTGGGCTCTGGCTCTCCTGGCCTCCCTGGCCGCTTTCCTTTACCAGGCGGTGGGCCTGGCCCGCAGCTACCTGGCTCGGCCTCACCTGGTCTCCCTGGACCCAGCCGGGGTAGCCCCTGTCCTGGGCTTCCCGGCCGTCACCCTGTGCAACATCAACCGCTTCCGCCACTCTGCTCTCAGCGACGCCGACATCTTCCACCTGGCCAACCTGACCGGGCTGCCCCCTAAGGACAGAGACGGACACCGGGCGGCGGGCCTCCGCTACCCCGAGCCGGACATGGTGGACATCCTGAACCGCACTGGCCACCAGCTGGCCGACATGCTCAAGAGCTGCAACTTCAGTGGCCACCACTGCTCCGCCAGCAACTTCTCTGTGGTGAGTCCCACCGCCGGCTTGCCTCTGGCTCTGGGGGGGCCATCTGGGCTGGGGGGTGGGATGGGGGTGTCCCAGAGCAGGGCTCCCCTTTTCCTCTGCTGCCGGGGTCCTCGCCCCAGGTCTCTCTTGGGCTTAGAGGTCCCTCTCTCCACTCTAGACACAGAGCCACAGCTCTTCGGAAGCCTCGAGGGGCTTGCCCTGTCCTTGCTGCTCCTGCCACTGCAGCACTGCCACGGTGTGGAGGGGGCACCCTGGTACCAGGGGGCTGGCACTGAAGGGATGGGGCAGCCCTGGCTGGAGTGCAGTGAGAGGCTTCTGAGTCCTGCCACTCCAGAGAACATCTTTCCAGAAAGTCAGGGTTTGTGTCTTCTCCCCCCTCCCTATTTTTACCCTTCTTTGACTCCTGCAGGCCCCCTCCCACCTTGGGCAAGTAGCAGAGTCAAAGGTTGGGGGCTCAAGGGATTGAGGAGAGTGGGCAAGGAAGGGTTTGGGGGGCATCTTGTGGAGCTGACACGGGCAGTACCTAGAAGGACCTCGTGGGCATTTACACAGTGCCAGTGTCTTTTTCTCTCATACTCTCCCCCTTTCATGTTGTCCCCCATGCTCAGTTCTGGCTTCTTCACTCAGTCATTAACACTAACAGCTCTTTCTCTCTTACAGTCTATGGCTCTCACACTCGGGCTCACTCATTCATTTCTAGGTGCACAACTCTCCTCACACACACCCCCTCCAAAAATTCCCTTGTTCTGGCCACCTACATCCTGTGGGCTGGGCTTGATGTGTGCCCCACACTCATCTCCATCCTCAGTGTCGGGGTCCTGGAACACAGGAGGAGCAGGGAGGGCCATAGTGTCATTCCCTCCTGTGATAACCATGATCTGCTCAACTCACACGCTACATGTCAGGATCTCATCTACACACAGTAGGCTGGTGGAGCTGAATCTGTGTGTGCACACACACACAGACCCAGACACTCCGCTCCGGGAGTTTTGTGATCCCTGTTTCTCCTGTGTGGACACACACAATAACACACACACACACACACACACACACTCACACACACACACACAATAACACACACACACTCACACACTCACACACACACAGTAGGGTCCCGCTGATGATGCATGAAAGCCCTTTGCCCACTTGTTCATGTGTGTTTCTCATACAGAGGAGCCGAGATGCTTTCCTGGACATGGTGTTTGGGGGATAGTGTCTCAGGCACACAGTCCATGTTCAGCTCACACCATACTCTCTGGGTGTACTCCCCTCCTCCCCCATTTTTACTACCCAGTGTCCACACACACACACACACACACACACACACACACACACACACAATCACTCTCCTGCCACTGAATTGGCCACAAGATGAAAATGCAGAGATAATAGAACTAGGGTTCCCTGTGAGCTTCTCAACCCAGACCCTGCTTGAGCATCAGTGGGACACATGCCCCCAGTAGAGTAATATATAGCCTATCATTGCAGTCAAATGGGGACTATCCAGTGGGGACTATGTGCCATGGGACAATTGTGGAGTCACACAGACCAGGGATGTTTTGTCCATGGGTTAAGCAGAGACTGCATGGATGGGAGAAAGGAGCATGGGATGGGGGAGGAGGAGAGATTTGTTAGGGGGAGAGTGAGCAGAGTCCCTACAGGAGACATTTCTCCTTGGGGGAGATATAACAGTGAAATGAAAAGGGCTGTTCTGGGAAATTGAGGCAGCGTACTCACCCTCTCACTCTCCTTTTCTTATGTCCCTGAGTTTTATCTCCCTGCAGATATTGGGAAGAATCAGAAGGTGGGATATAGAGTCAGGGGAGAAAGTGGGGGGCACAGTTCTCTGTGAGGTTCCCACTCATGTTTGTCATCCCCCTTGGGTGAGATTCCTTTGCTCTTTCCCTGCCCACCCACCCCCCCAAATCGGGAAGGAACAGAGACTGGTCCCAGCAGGTGCTGATGGGGGCCAGAAATCAATGGAATCTTTGTGCCTACAGAGCGGGAGTTTGTATCTCAGGGCCTGAGGGGGATGGGAGGGGGAAAAGAGAGGAAAAGGAAAGGGAGGGGGAACCAAAGGGGGAAGAAAGGAGGGAGATGAAGAAATGGGGGGAAGGTGGGGGGAGGTTATTGGAGTAGAGGAAGAGAAGAAGAAAGAAGGGAGGAGGGAAAGGAGAGGAGAGTGGGAAGAAAGGGAAAGGAGAAGACAGAAGAGAAGAAGGAAGAAGGGAGGGAGAAAACTGGAGGAACGAGGGAGAACAAGGAGAGATTTCTTGCTGTGGTCTGGGAAAGGAGAGCTGGCTAGAGCATTTGGAAGCAGTGTTTTCCCCTGTTTTGGGTCAAGCAAGCTCCTAGGAGGAATTCCTTGGACTCATGGTCTGTCAGGGTGAGAGTGATGGGGAAGGGGTGTGTGGAGGATGCATTTTTCTTGGGTCCTTTTGATACTGCTAATCTGGTGACATGAGGATGATGGGAGTTTGTAGGGATTTCTTGCAGGAGTGGCTACAAGACAGTAAGGACTGGGTAAGAAACAGCAGACATGTGGGGGAAACCCATTCACCTTTGGAGATGCATTGTCCCTTAGCACTAAAAGGCCATTGTCTCTTAACACTGTTTCCTTCCCATCCCATCCTCCTCTCTTACAATTGGAAATTCTGAATCTGATTCTGATTTTCATTTTGGTTGGTAAAATATGGGATCTGTGATGAGGATTGATCTGTGATAAACATGACATCTAGAACGGGGATGGGTCTGTGGTGAAAATGGGGACTATGATAGGGATGGATCTGTGAAGGATGAATGGGATTCTGATATTGATTGGACATTGGACAATGAGATGGGTCAGCCATTTAGAGGAATGGGTTTGAGGAGTGGGTTATTGTCCTGTTTTTTTTTTCTCTTACCTTCCTTGATCCCTCTTTCCCCACTCCCCACTATGCTGTGACCTTTCCTCCGGAATCCAAGTTAATAAATGTCACATTTTCCAGCCTATTTTTACTTTGGGTAATGCTCCCTCCCCCAGTCCTTCTCAGCTGCTGCTCTATCTAGCTGCTGCTACCACTTCAATCTCTCACCCCCACACTTTGTTACCTCCCCCACTCCCCCAACTCATTTCCCATCTCCCCATTTACTTTTCCCTCCCATACTTTTACCTGTTCCCACTCTTACCCATTATCACTGTTATTTATCCTCCCTATCTAGTCTTATCCGTCCACTCTCAAGCAACCACATATTTATTGAGCAGCAGCTACATGCAGGGGCTCTGCCTCAAACACAATGAGGGATTAAAAAAGAAGACATGGTCCCTGCCCTCAGGGAGCTTACAGCCTAAACACATCCTATGTGAAATCACAATGAAAGACAACAGCTGTTATGGAGGATTTCACGAGGCAGTTTATGATTAATCACCAAATGATGTCTACACTCAGTAAGTGAGTTCAGAGAAGGGAGAGAGCCTTCATGCCTTGGGAAGGCCTGGGAAAGGCTCACTGAGGAGGTAGAAGCACCGACCTTGGGAAATGTAAAAGGATTTGCAGAGGCTGAAAAGAAATATTACTGGGAGGGGGAGAGATTTTAGAAAATGCTGCCCCCCCCCCCACAATTGCAGCCCTTCCTACTCTTCCCTTCCCCTAACAAGGCACAATTCAGTGGAATCTACCCTCTGTCCCTCTATCCTTCGGTGATTCTCGTTGCTTCCCAAGTACTGGGATAGGTTTGGCTTGGGACTGTTGTTTGGGTGGGGGTGGAACTGAAATCTAAGGTATAATAATAAAATTAAGGTGCGCCGTGATAGCACTTTCCAAGTGCCAGACACTGTGCTAAGCACCTTACAAGTATTATCTCTTTTGATCTTCACAAGAACCCTGGGAGGGAGGTGATATTATTACCATCTCCATTTTACAGATTAGGAAACTGAGGGAAACGGGATTAGGAGATTTGCCCAGGATCCCACAGGATCTGGGGCCAGGTTTGAATTCGAGTTTTTCGGACTGCAGGCTCATTGTTGTGTGTACTATGGGGCCATTTACCTGCTCCTGTAGTCTATGCCAGGGAAGATGGTTAAATTGGAGTATTCCAGTCCCTCAAAGCACTTTCCTGGCATGATGTGGGACCCAGTCAGGATTCACTGGGATTTTTAGAATGAATAAATCATACAAGAACGACAGCACCTCTTTCAAACTTCCAAGGACATTTTCCTCTTTTACTGGCCCACAGGCCAGTAAAGTGGGCAGGGCCCAAGTCATTATCACCATTTTTGGGATGAGGAAACAAGCAGGAGAGGCCCAGGGTTGTCCAGAAGCCTCACAGTTAAGGAGAGGTAGAGGAGGGATTGAAATCCAGGGCTGCTGACTTGGAGGACGGCTTTCTTTTTGTTACATCACACTGCCTTCCCAAGGTCTGTGTGAGATGGATGGAGCACTGGGCTTGGAGTGAGGAAGACCTGACATATACCTCAGTTTGCCTCCGTTTCCTCATCTGTAAAATTAACAGCATCTCTGACCCAATGGGGTCACAAAGAGTCAGACACGACTGAACTAATCTTTACAAGATGTATGACTTCAAAACTTAGGGACAGCACTCCAAGCCTTTCTGATCAAGAGCTTGGGGTCAAAGGATGGAGGGTCACTCTGGACCTGGCATAGCACTGGGAGGAGGAAGTCCATAACCACATGGACTGTAACACGGGGAAATCTTGTAAACGGGATTTGGGAGAGCTTGGAGGCTGGGTGGGCTGAGAAGTCAGTTGGAGAAGTGACATAAGGGGAGAACTCTACATTAAATATCTGTATATGGGTACACACACATATATGGGCATTTAGGTGGCACATGGGATAGAGTACCAGCTCTGGAGTCAGGAGGATCTGAATTCAAATCCAGCCTCAGACACTTACTAGCTGTATGATTCTGAACAAATCATTTAGCCGTAATTGCCTCCATATATAAAAATATATACATACATATGTATACGTGTGTGTCTATATATGTATAGCATATTGTAGTATACAGTGCATTTTATATATAGTATGTATTTTTATATAACGCAAACATTTAAGTCCAGATTGTGTTTTATTTCTGCTTCATTGCCTCTGTTGCTTTTTGGATGACCTTGGAAACTCCACTCTACCTCTGTTTCTAGAGGCATAAAATGAGGGGGTCGGACTAGATGGCTTTAAGGTCCCTTTGAGTTCTGATTGTTTCCCTTAGGTGGGGAAACTGAGGCAGGGAACAAAAGGAGTTTCCCAGAAGTGACAGGTTCGCAATCAGTGTTGGTCAACAGATCCAACCCATTTTACAGATGAGAAAACCAAGTCCCAGGAGCATCAGTTTTACCCAAGGTCAGCTGGCAAGTATCCTAGCAGAATTAGAATACAGGTCTTAGAGCTGCACTTTTAGTATGTTATTGCAGATGCCAGCTAGAGCAAGAGAAACAATTGCTTGCCCCTGTTTCTCTTCTCACCAGACTATTCTGGTACCCCTATTTCTCCTTCCTGATTTAGCCCCATTCCTATCCTTCCAATTTACTTTTTTTTTTTTTTTTTTTTTTTTTTTACTTCCCTCCTTTGACTGGCATGACTAATAATCACTCACCTGGTTCTCCTTCCTCTTTGCTAATCAGGCACAATTAGACAAGGCCACTTCCAGCTGGGCAGTCCCCCATCCCTCTCCCTCTTATCACAGGCTCCTTCCCCCCCTTTCAGGTCAGCTTCAGGACAAAGGGGACTGAGACTTGGTTTGGGGTCCTTCTCTCTAACTCTTAAGCCCCCTAAGATCTCAATTCCTTTCTTTTCTCTGTATGTCATTTCATACAGCAGCCCTAGCCCCCCCAGGCCTGGTTTGGGGTCTTTTTCCTCCAAATTTTAAGTCCCCCCTTAAGATCTCAATTTCTTTCTTTTCTCTGTCATTTCATTGGGCAGCCCCAGCCCCCTCAGACCTGGTTTGGGGTCCTTCTCTCCAACTTTTAAGTCCCTAAGATCTTAATTTCTTTCTTTTCTCTGTCATTTCATCGGGCAGCCCCAGCCCGCTCAGACCCGGTTTGGGGTCCTTCTCCTACTTTAAGCCCCCTAAGATCTCAACTCCTTTCTTTTCTCTATCATCCCATCGGGCAGCCCCAGCCCCCTCCCCTTCAGACCAGCATTGAGACAGGCTGGCCATCCCTCGGCTCAGTGTTCCCTTTTTACTACCCCTTTCCTTGCTGCCTTTTTCTGGCCCCAGTACCCCTCTGCTCTCCCATTGAGGGCCTCCTGGAGGCCAGAGAGCGGTGCAGGAGGCCAGTGGGCCCTGCTGGGTCTGTTAATCTGACCAATTGCAGCTTTTTGTCCAGGCCCCTATTTTCTGCCTTCCTCCAAAGGTGCTTTCTTCGTGTTCTTGAATCCTCCTTTTTGCTGTAGCCCCAGCTGCCCTCACCCCTCTTTCAGGGGACTCTCTGCCTAGATGGGGGGGAGGCCTTGTTCCACAGGGAATCCAGAACCAAGGACGACCCCACGAGGTCTGGATTCCTTATTGTTGGAGAGGATGGGGGACTGGAGGGAGACCTGCCTCAGAGGGTGGGAGGGGGGCCCTGCAGAGCCAGCCCTGACCCGGCCCCACTCTGCAGAGGCCCCCGCCGGCCTCTTCATTAATCAGGAATCAACTGGGAGCCCAGCTCATTATCAGCTCAGCTCCTCTATAGAGCTGCCGGAAGATGCTGATTAGTGTTTGTAGAAGTGCTCCCTACTTCTCCCCTCCTGGACCCCCACCCTACTCCCTGTCACTCCTTGCACTGCTCCCCACCTGCTTCCCCCTCCCTCTGCTACTTCCCTTCCTGTGCAGAATTAACTCCTCAAATTGTCTCCATCCCAATCCCCTTCCCCCCCCCCACCTCCTTCCACTGCAGTCCCGGGACTGATATGTGGGGAACACAAGACCTGGGCTGGGGCAAGGAGGATGGGTCGAGGGCTGGGAGGGAGGTGGGAGCTGGGGGAGAGATTTAGTTTGGAGGAGGAGCAGGGCTTTGGCAGGGAGTACCCGGCCTGTCCCTGATTTGGTAGCCAGTGACGCAAGGCAGTCAGGCTGCGGCCGCTCCGGATCCTGTCTGTGGGGGGCTGAAGGGGGAGGCCACTGGCTTTCAGGAATGAGGGGGAGCCCGAGGTCCAGGGAGAAAAACCCGTGGTTCCTCCTGAATGACGAGGATGCTGGGGCTTCCGTCCGCCAAGTGTTCCACAGTCCATTTCTGAGCTCTTCAGCCTCCAGTCGGGCAATCATCAGTGGGGAAGGAGGGAGGGTGGTCCCTTGGGGCAGGTGAGGATTGGGTGGGGAAAAGACATCCAGGCACCCGCCATGATCGGGGCTCGGTGGGTTTGGGCTTTGCCCCCAGCAGCTACAGTCAGGCTGTGCTTTTCCTGGAACCCCTCCTGAGGGAGGCAGCATGAATCTGAGAGAATGATGGAGCTGGACATGAGGGAGATGGGGCGGTGTGGGGGGGGATGAGGTGCCATGTGAGGGGTCCTTGGAGGGAAGGAGACACTTCATATAGGGAGGGCACGGGGGAGGGCTTTAGATGGGGCTGGAGCTAGGATCTGCTTTCCTAGTTCTCCCCAGATGAGTGTGGAAGTCCTTTCTCACCTGTCCCAGCCTTTTTATGCCCCCCCAGTCTGGGTTGCCCCATTTTAGCCTTCTGGGTTGGGGGCAGCCGCCCCCAGCCCCAGTGAGACAGAGACAGGCTGCAGTGAGTGAGTTCAGGGAAGAGGCACGGGATGATTAAGGGGAAATGGAGGATTGATTTAGGAGGAAAGATTAAAGCAGCTAAATCCGTGGCGCTTGGCTCAGCGGTGACTAAGCGTGGACAGGATAATAGCTTACAAATGTGTGAAAGGTGTAAATACCAGGCAGGGGGAGGGGAGGGAAGGCGGCTGTGCTGGGGGGGGAGCAGAAGGGGCGGGAGCCTTCTCCCAGGGGCAGGAGGCCGGGGGTCTCCTGGCCCTGTGGCCCCGAGATGGGTAGCCGGGGAGAGGGTCAGGGGAGAGGGCCAGGTGGGCCCTTCTTGCAGCGGGGAGGCTGTGCCTGGGGAGCCGCCTCCCAGGAGGAGGGCTGCCGAGTGACCCCCGCCCACCACCTCGGCCTCTGGACTTCCCAGGCAAACGGGCACAAGAGGCTGCTCTTCCCCTCCGGCCCCCTCAGCTGCCTTCTGAACCCCAAGACTTCCAGTCTGCCTCTTCTCCCCCTCTCACAAGCCCTGTCCCCCCCACCACACACACCTAGGGATGTCTCTCCTGGCTGTCCCTCTCCCTGGCCCCCGCCCCCCTCCACCGGCCACCTCCTCGCGCTGCTCCCCCCAGCTCCCCCCTCATGGCCGCTGTGGAAGCCTCTGGCGCTTCTTGAGCGGAGGTCACTTTGCTGAGGAGCTGGGAGCCTGGGGAATGCAAATGAGGCAACCCGGAGAGGAGAAGGGAAGGAAGGAGACAGGAGGGAGGGAGCTGCATGTGTGATGGATGTATGCCAGGCCATGTAAGTGTGCAGGAGAGAGTGGATGGATGTGGGGCCGGGACCGGGGGCCTCCTTACAAGTGGTGTTGCAGCGAGGGGCCGAGGGGCTGTCAGGGGCCTCCTTAGGCATGGATGCCACAGCAAGGGGCAGAGTGGGCTGGCAGGTCCGGAGCCTCCCTAGGGGAGCAGGGGTGGGGAGCCTCCCTCCATGGTGTCAGAGCGGGGGGCCTGGGGGCTGGCATGGCCCAGGGGCCTCCCTGGGGGGGCAGGGGGGGCTGGCAGGTCCAGAGCCTCCCTAGAGGGGCAGGGTAGGAGGGCAGGGCCTTCTGAGGCATGGGTACCACAGCAGGGGGTAGGGTGGGCTGGCAGGGCCAGGGCCTTCCTACGGGGGGGGGGCAGAGGCAGGGACCTCCTTACACATGGTGTCACAGCGGGGGGCCAAGGGCCTCCTTAGGCATGGGTACCATAGCAGGGGGCAGGACTCACTGGCAGGGGCTGGGGCCTCCTTAGGGGGGGCAGGCCTGTGGTGTGGGATTACAGGGATCTTGTAATGTCTTGTGTAACCGAGTGAATGTTGGGCTGTGGGTTTAGGTTAAATGTGGATGTGTAGAAGGCTGAGTGGGTGCCCAGAGCCGAGGCGGGAGTGTGGATCTTGGGGCTTGCCGGAGTTTAGTTGTGTAAGGCTGGAGGGGGTTTGGTCTGGAGGCGTGGGGTTGGGTCAGGGCGAGGTGCTGCAGGGATGAGCAGTGTGGGCACTGAATGGGGGCTGAGGGGTCTCGTGTGTGTGTGTGTGTGTGTGTGTGTGTGTGTGTGTGTGTGTGTGTGTGTAAAGCTAAATGGATGTGGCAGCTTGGAGAAGCTGGAGGAAACCTGGCACTCCATCTTGTCCCTGTCATGGTGGGCTCTCCTTACCTCCCAAAACAGAAGGGGACGTTTTTCTCTTGAACACTCTACCCTGGACCCCCTAGTTGTGCCTTAGGCAGCCCTTTCTCTCGCCCACCTCCACAGTGTGACACACTGAGGATGGCTGGTAGGGGTGAGTGAATTTAAGGAAAAGGATCATTTACAAGAGAGGTCCATGTGAAGAAAATGGAATTCCTGAGTTTAGTAGAAGAAGTAGTGGAGACTTTGCAAGGAGCTCCTTCCCCTCCATCCGTCCCCATCCCTACCCCACTTTGGGTCCATCCATCTTACTCCCAGGGTTCCTCATTCCCCCCTTCCTGGAGTCAGCTCATTTCTAGTAGGGGTTCACTGGAGCCAGTTTGGGTAGTAACCTGCCCCCACCCCAATATCATCATCATCACCATCATCACTTTTGTCATCTTCATCTCCTACCGGTTCTCCTGCTCCCAGCTTTCTAATTTCCATCTCTTTTTTTCTAGAGATCACCCGCAGGTAATAATAGCGCTTCCACTACTACTCACAATTTACATGTGCTTGAAGACAAAGACAGCTTCTTCGAGACACAATTACCCCCCTGTGGGTGGCGGGGGGAAGCCGGCAATCCTTTCCCTTGTACTGGGGAATATGGGGTAAAAGCTGAGTGCACGGGGGGGGGGGGGGGGAGCTGTGAGGGAGGCGCGTCCTCTCCCGCCTGGAAGGACTGGGAATGGGTTGGAAAAGGTTGCTCCTAAAGGCCGGTGTCATCATCCAGACCCAGGTGTACCTTGGGAAGGGTGCTAGGCTTCCTCCGTGATTAAACACCTCATCCGTAATTCTGATCAGCTCTGCTCCCCGAGTTCTGCCTGTCTCTAGAGAAGGTAAAACTGAGCTGGGGAGCTGGGGAAGCTCCGGGTCCCCTCTGCGCCCCAGCTCGAAGGGATCCGAGCCCAGGCGGAGGTTACACCGCTGCCCCCCCTCCCCAGATCTGCCCGCAGTCTGAAGGTTTGGGCTCCCGGGCTGGGGAGAGGGCGTGAAGGTCAGAAGCCGGGTGTGGAGAGCGGGGCAGGCGGACCCTTAATGGGGGCACTGGGCTTGGGGGCAGCTAGGGAGAGTCTGAGCTCCTTGGCGGAGGCAGAATGCCCAGAAGGCAGCTGTGATAAAGCCCGGCCAGAAGATTAGCTCTGGGATTAGCCCAGTCTCTGCGGCTCCCGGGCTGCCGCTTATCTCCAGGAGGCTCGGCCCCCTCTCCCCACCGAAGCTCTGAGCCCTGGCCCCACTAATTGCCTGTTAACCCCGTGGGCTCTGTGACTGAAGGGGGGGGGGGGCGTCGGGAGAGCAAGAGCCCCGCCGAGGGCGCGGGCGGAGAGCGCCTTCCCGGGAAATGGGAGCCCAGTGGCTAGATAGAGCCCAAGGGACCGCCAGGGCCGGCACCGAGTTTAGCTCAGGACAGATCTCTCCAGATCTCAGATTACTGTCTCTTGTTGCAGAGTGGGGAGGAGGGAGCTGGGAGGCTGGGAAATGTGCCCGGGCTGTCAAGGGGAAGGAGGGAGGAGTGGCAGGGGCGGAAGGGCTGGAAAGGCAGGCTAAGGGACGGGCAGGAAGGTGGACCGAGGTGGGGGGGGGGAGAGTGTCACACAGGCACGGACCCACAGACAGAGGTGCAGAGATGCAGAGGCCAGGGAGACAGAGCAGAGGGTCAGAAATCAGGGGGCAGAGTAGTGGAGAGCAGAGGGTCAGAAATTGGGGGCAGACCAATGGGGAGCAGAGGGTCAGGGGGACAGACTGATGGGGAGCAGAGGGCCCGAAATTGAGGTTAGAATTAGGGATGTGTGTAGGCAAGGGAGAGGCAAGCAGAAAGGAGAGAGGTGTATACGGAAGGAAGGAGGAGGGCTTCATGCTGGAAGGGTAGAGGGGAGGTCGAGGAAGCGAGGGGAGGAGCCTGCAGGGGACTGATGGGAAGAGAGCTGCACCCTTGTTTTTGGCGCTCTGGCTCAGGACCCGTGCCGGCACCCGGGAGTGCTTTGCTTGGCCCCCGCCCCCCTTCCCGGCCCCACCTGGGGCAGCCTGTGGCCAAGGAGACGCGGGCAGCCGCGGATCTTGGGGGACGGAGCGGCCGTGCCGTCTCCATGGAAGAGGCAGCGGGCTGTGCTGCCACCAGAGTTCTGCCACTTAGGAGCCCGCGGCTCCACCCGCTGCCCGGCCGCCCCGGGGGCTGTTTCCGGGGCAACGATGTGGTCTGCCTGGCAGTCATTGTCGCACGGAGGGGGGCGGCGGGTGGCTCGGCCAGCTCCTTCCCTGTGGACTTCTCCGCCCCGTCTGTCTCCCCCCCCCCCCTTCTCCAATCCATTTCCTCCAGGGTAGGGGAGACGCTGGGCTGGGCTGGGGGAGAATGTATATATCCTAAACTTACTGGGTTTGGAGCTGGAGGCATCAGCTCCAACTCAGCATTTTAGGGAGGAAAATAGGGACGGGAGGGGGCAAAGGTGATGTAACTGGCTCAAGTAGCAGAGCCTAGACTCTCTTTAAGCCTTCTGCCTCCACATCCAGCCCTTTTCCCTGAGAGAGCCAGTGTGCCAGAGGTCCGGGGGAATCTGCACGGGCCCCAGAGCCCCTGGGGGAGGATGGCAGTTAAGTTTCCTCTCACTGACTTTGTACAGGACGGGGCTGACCTCCCTCCCCCACTGTCCTCCCCCTTCTTTCCCGTCTGCTCCCTTGTCCTCTCTTCTTTCCTCTTCTCTCCCCTTCCCCTCTTCTCTCCTCTCCTCCCCTTCTCTCCCCTCTTTTTTCCCCTCCTCTTCTCTTCCTTCGCTCTCTCCTCTCTTGTCCCCTCCATTCTCTCCCTGCTCCCTTCCCTCTTCCATCCACTCCCCCTTCTTTTCCCTTTCTTTCCTCCCTTCCCTCCTTCTCCTGTCCTGTCCTCTCTTCTCCTCCCCTCCCCTCCTCTCCTCTTCTCTTCCATCCCCCTTCTCCTCTCTTCTGGCCTCCTCTTTTCTCCCCTTTTCTTGTCCTTTCCTGTTCTGTCCTTCCTCTCCTTCCCCCTTCTCCTCCCTTCCTCTCCTCTTCTGCCCCTCCTTTTCCCTCCCCTCCTCTCCTTTCCCCTTTTCCTCCCTTCTCCCCTGCTCTCCTTTCCCCTATAACAAAGCACTTTTAAAAATGTCTCTGATTCATTTTTCTTGTATCATTTTGCACTATAGTTATTTATCTGAATTTGCTTGTCTCCCAGGGCCTAACACTGGGCTCTTTATGTGCTATAAATATGTATAGTCAATAGAACACACACCTAAAGGGAAGAGGAGTGAGGGGAAAGAATGAATAGAACTGATTTGGGGGCAGCTAGGTAGTATACTAGATAAAACTCTTGTGTCTGGAGTCAGGAAGACTCATCTTCAAACACTTTCTAGTTGTAGGACCCTGTTTGCCTCAGTTTCCTCATCTATAAAAATGAGCTGGAGAAGGAAATGGCAAACTACTCCAGGACCTTTGCCAAAAGAACCCCAAATGGGGCGATAGAGAGGGACTTGGTCACAGTGATGGACCTGGAAGGAACTCCTTGCTGGGTAATAGGGAATGGTTTAACAGGGACTAACAAAGGAAGGGCCAGAGAAAGGGATGAAAAGGTAGATTAGAGAGAAGGGAAGAAGAGTAATGGTCAAGATTCTGTCCCCTCTCTTCTCGCTAAAGTGAAAGGTCAGCCTATGGTTAGGAACCTTCTTGAGATGGCACTGCTGGCTGTGGGCAGGGGCTGTGAGGCTCCCGTGATAGGGTGAAAAGTGTTTTGTCAATCCCAAAGAATGAATTCCAGTTGATGTTGCTAGGGTTGTTATTATAATGTTTCACAACAATCTACTACAGGCTTCCATTCCAATCAGGTGATGACTTCTCTCCCAGATCCCTCTACTGCATTCCTGCTGAGCTCAAGCAGTGTTTATGGAGGGATATGGGGGTGTTCTGGTAAATGTTGAACACTATATTCCATTGGGGACATACTGCACATACTTTTAAGATTAATTGGTATTATTAACATTTTATCCATCACATCCTTGTCTAGACAATCAACAAAATAATAAATCAAGCCCTAATTTGTGGAGATTGATTTTTGAGATATAAATGCTAGCCCTGAAAATTTAACAATGGACTGAGGCTGGTTGGAGTTGATTCCAGCACACCCCGAAGCTATGGGATGGAATGCAGGAGCAGGATGCCTTTTAGGGAAGGCCCCCAGGTGCCAGATCTGGAGAAGATAAAGCTGCAGAATCTTGGCGATTGAGGTTGATTATTGGGTGGAAGGCTCGCTAGTTCCATCACCATCACCTGAATTCAGGCTCTTGTCAACCTTCTCCTGGGCTATTCTAATCCCCTCCTAAATTGTGTCCCTGCTGCCATTATCTCCTCCCTTCAATCCATCCTTCCCACAGTGGCCAAAATAATCTTTGTACTGCACAGGGCAGAACATATCATATGACTATTCAAAAATCTCAGTGACTCCCCATTACCTAAAGGGCAAAATACAAAATGCTTAGCCGGGTATTTAAAGCCCTTCACAATCTGACTCTACCTTACCTTTCCATATTTATTTCATGGGATGACTCCACGTTGCAGTCAAACTGGCCATTGCCTGCCCTTGCTTTGCTTTTTCCCACCTTCATGTGTTCACATCTCTTTCCATCCTCTGCCTCTTGAAATTCTTCTCGATTCCAGGCTTAGCTCAGGGCCCCCCTCTTCCATAGATTCCTTGATCATTCTCATAGGTCACCCTTTCCTCATAGTTTTACACAATGTCTGGGTCACCTGTCACTTCGGTTTTGGCCCTTACCACTTCTTCTGCCTCGTCTCATACTCACAGAAGCAGGTATCTGATCCCTCTCCCCTTAATAACCCAATATGTTCTCAATATGTTTTTGTTAAATTTGCCCGGGTTATGGATATGATGATTGGAGCTGACTTCTCTGCTAGCTGACAAGCAGACCTTTTCCTTGGGCTCTGGGAAGGGGGTGACTGAGGGTCATTTCCCAAGGTGCCTCTGTTCCTGCATCAACTAGGATGATGGCTAAGGGGAGTATAGTGTCCTCGTATAAGCAATAGATTTCCACCCAGAAGAACTGAAGACAGGGGATAACAATAGGACCTCTCATTTCATTGTTACAGGGAAAAACTAAAGGAGGGAATTCTCTCTTCTAGTGCAAGTTTCTGCATTTTTAGAGTCCTCTAAGGATTTCCCAGAGCAGAGATAATTTCCCTACAGCAAAATACACTCCATCCACTAACTTCCTCTCTCCCTCATCGCTCAATGCTCAATCCAAGCTCTGTTCCCTGTCCCTAACTTTCCCTTCTCTGTCTGTGCTGTATCAGTGCCATCTGGTGGATGCTGGGATAATTCCTTGAGCAAGGAGAATTAAGGATTCAGAGAATGGTAATGGATGCAAGGAAATTGGGGGGGGGGGCAGATAAGAAGGTGGGACCAACTAGGGGGGAGGGACTATCCCAAGAGAGAGGCTGGTTTCTCCTTTCTTCTCAATAGCTTGGATTACCTGAGCCCCAAGGAGGGATGGCAAGTGCTGTGGCTTAGGAAACAGAGTTCTGGGACTGGAGTTAGCAAGTCCTGACTTCAAAACTGGCTTCAGACACTCGCTATGTGTGTCACTGAATTCTGTCTGCCTCAGTTTCCTTATCTGTAAAAGGAGCTGGGGAAGGAAATAGCAAACCATTCCAGTATCTTTGCCAAGAAAACCCTGTGGAATGCATGAGTTGGACAGGACTGAACAAAAATATTTGTCAAGGCAGGGTTGGACTGCGGAGAAGCTCAGGGCCACTGTATCCTTGCTGTATGTATGTATGTGTATATATATATACATTTTTAATGGGCAGCTAGGTGGCAGAGGGGATAGAATACTATATATATATATATATATATATATATACATATATATATATATATATATATATATATATATATATATATATATATATACATTTTTAATGGGCAGCTAGGTAGCAGAGGGGATAGAATACTTTGCCTGGAGTCAGGAAGGCTTATCTTCCTGAATTCAAGTCCACCTTCAAACTCTTACTAGTTGTGTGAGCCTGGGCAAGTCACTTAATTCTGTTTGCCTCAGTTTCTTCATCTGTAAAAATAGGAGCTGGAGAAGAAAATGGCAAAGCCATCCATGAATTTTTGCCAAAAGGCCCCCCGCAAATGGGGTCATGAAGCATTGGCCATGACTGAAAAACAACAACGAACTTTTAATGGTAACCTCACTTTCTCACCTTCCCCCCCAGGTATATACTCGTTATGGAAAGTGCTACACTTTTAATGCTGATCCCCAGAGTCCTCGGCCCAGCAGGGCAGGGGGCATGGGCAGCGGTTTGGAGATCATGCTAGATATTCAACAGGAAGAGTACCTGCCCATCTGGAGAGAGACCAGTAAGAGCAGAAGACGGGGAGTTCCCCTACTCATGGCCCTTTCATTGGTGGTGGGGATGGGGAGAACCTTGGTCTTATGTAATGGTTGAATGCTGTGTTGGGGGTGAGGGAGATTGAGAATGAAAAACCAGAGCAAGGTTTCTGGCTGGGGGGCTCAGAGCAGAGAGAACGCATCCACGGGAGTTTCGCTCGGGCATCTCTTTTATCTCTGATGGGGGAATGGCCTCTGACTGGGGGCCATGGCAGGAGAGCGAGGCGGCCAGCCACAGAGCCCGGACCCCAGAGGATGCCGAAGCTCAAGAGAATTCCTGGTCTCCTCATCTCTGGGCTTCCTTCCCTGCAGATGAGACATCATTCGAGGCTGGCATCCGGGTTCAGATCCACAGCCAGGAGGAGCCTCCGTATATCCACCAGCTAGGTTTTGGGGTGTCTCCGGGCTTCCAGACATTTGTGTCCTGCCAGGAGCAGCGGGTAAGCATGGCGGGGAAGAAGGCGAGGGTGGCCAGTGTGGAACAGCTCTGCCCCGAAAAGCCTCTGATCGTCCTGGATTCTCCAAGCCCAGTGTGCACCAGCCTGCTCTGGCAGCGGGGTCTGGGACCTGAGGGGCGAGGTCAGATGGAAGGGGCTGTGTTTTAGGACTGGTGTGTAGAGCTCCTGGTCTGCAGAAGGACTCTGAAAGTCAGAGGATCTGCTTCCAAATCTCACCTCCAATAAGTGCTGTCTATGTGACTCAGTTTTCTCATTTGTAAAATCAGGTTGGTTTAGATGGCTTCTGATCTAGTCCTAGATCCATTGTGGCCCTCTGATCCTCCTTTATTTCTCAGCTGACCTACCTGCCCCAGCCCTGGGGGAACTGCAGGGCTAAGAGTGAGGGAGGGGAGCCAGAACTCCAGGGCTACGCATCCTACAGTGTGTCAGCCTGCAGGCTGCGCTGTGAGAAGGAGGCTGTGCTGGCTCGCTGCCACTGCAGAATGGTTCACATGCCAGGTGGGTGCCCCCTTAGCAGCTTGTACCCAGGCCCTGCGTTTGTGCATGTGCCTGTGCCATTTGGGGGTAAGGCTTGGGTGGTGGGGAAGGGACTGTGGACTCCAAGGACGATCTCCTCTCCCCAGGCAATGAGACCATCTGCTCCCCCAACATCTACATTGAGTGTGCAGACCACACTTTAGGTAGGTGCTGTCTTCTTCCCTCTCTCTCCTCCCTCTACCTCCATTTCCCCATTTCCCTCTATCCCTTCTCCCCATCTCCCAGAATCATGGAACTGGCGGTATCTCAGAATCCTCCTAACCTTGCCTGCTGGATAACTCTGGGTTACCTTCTTGATAACTCTGCTTTTGCTTGCATATCTCCAATGGCAGGGAGCTTGCCACCTGATAAGGTAGCCCATCCCCAGTTAGATACACTTATAGAAGTTTCTTGTGCCTCCTGAACAAAAATGGCTTCCTTTGACATCCTACCCATTGGTTCTGCTTTTACTCTCCAGCTCCAAGTAGGATCCGTTTTCTCTCTTTCCCATAATAGGATACTTGAAGACAGTCATGTCTCTTCCTAGTTCCTCATCATCCCCCACCCCGTCTACCTTCCCCTTCCCTTCTCCTGTTTACCTTGGCCCCCACTAACCTCATACCTCATCTCTCTATCTCCTCTCTACCCAGTCCCCCCTTACAGGACCCTTCCTGGCAGGGGGGTGTCATTTAAGTCTGTGGGATTTAGGATGGGGGCACAGCGTGGAAAGCCTATTTGACTTTGCGAGTCAGGAATCCGGGTTCTGCCATGGGCTTGCTGTAGGACAAATAAATATTTTAGCCTTCCTGGAGGGAGAAATCTACTGTTGGAAGCATCATCTCGTATCCATACGGGGCAAACCCTATATGCCGTGCAGACCCTTTTCCTGCTTCTTTTCCTGGTCGCTTTGCCATGAGTGACATTATGTGTCCCCTGGCCTGGCTCCCTCTGTCACACTGGCTCCTACATCAGCTCCCGTTCGCCCCACAATCTCGCCTTCCCCTGAGAATCCATGTGGCACATTGACCATCTGAGTGAGTCTGGACTGTGCTAGGTTGGGGGGACCCAGACTAGGGTATATTTGGAATGCTCAGATTGCTGAGAAGTGTCTCAGGGCTGAGATAGCTCCAGGCTGGAAGGATCTTAGACCATTAAGATTATACGGGATGGAAGGGGTGGGCAAACAGAACCCAGGAATGGGAGAGTCATACACAGATCTTTGTTGGGGGAGGCCTTTTTCTCATGAAGCTACCTGTCTGACAGGCCTGGTACAAACCCACCTCTGCCCGCTTGTTCCCCATTAAAGTGCTTACCTTCTCTAGTCTGTCCCAGATGGAACTGTTGTAATTGCAGACTCTCTGGGTGGGGGATCAGGAGGCCGCTGTGCTTGCCCCCTGCCTTGCAACCTGACCCGCTATGGGAAAGAGATCTCCATGGTTCGGATTCCCAACCGAAGTTCGGCCCGATACCTGGCCAGGAAGTACAACCGAAACGAGACCTACATACGGTACTGGAGTGATGGGGGGCCCAGTATGGTGAGGAGGCAGGGGAGGCTGCAAAGGTCTGGAGGGGGCTGAGGGCGTGAGGGAGGAGTGGAGGAAACTGGGAGGCTTCCAGAAGACTTGCACCCATTAGGTCCAAGAAATGGGGCAGGAAGGGAATATAAGGGTAAGGGTGAAGGGTGAAGTGGTTGCTATTTTGTAACTGCGTCCAGCCTCTGCCCACCACAAAGCTAGGCCCATAATGGATATGCATTAAAGGTAGAATTTAAAAGTGTTTCTCAAAACACTGCTCCAAGTTAGACAATGTGCTAAGGGTGTGAATGAATGAAGGAGCAATAAAGGGGTTGGCAATAAGACATAACCCCTGCCCTCGAAAAGTTGACCATCCTGTTGGGAGGGCAAAATCAAAAGTAAATGCTCACTTCATGGAACTGACTGTGAAACCTGAGAGAAATCGAGAGCAGACATTGCTGTGATAGCCAGGGGAGTTTCATGGAGAAGGTAAGGCCGGGGTGGAAGGATGGGGGAAGGCATTGTAGGGACGGGAGCAGTTCAAGCAACAACAGGGAGGTTTGTGATCATGCTTGTGGGATAGTCAAGACTGGAACGGAGGGAAGGATGCTGGAGTAGGGATGCTGACTCGGGCCCAAGTTGGAGACACGGCAGGACAAAGAATTTAGATTTCACGTGTTGAGTAGAAGGGGCCAATGCAAATTCTGGAAGGAATGAGGGAGGTGGTATTTGGGACAGCAGAAATGAGAAGGAATAAGGATTGTTATCCAGCCATCAGAATTGTGAGGGACCTCGGAGGTCATTTAATGCTTTACTCTCAGGTGAGTACGTTCTTGGAGAGCGTTTGGGGGCTGTGGCCCGTCTCTTTTTATGATGGGAGACCCAAGCCCACCTGGGTGATCCCCGAGGGGAAGGCGGGAGCTACCAGCTCTTTGCCCTGAGCTCTTGCTGAGGCTGGCCCACTCTAGCTTGGGGGGGGGGGGGCAAAGCAGGGAGACAGGTGTAGAGGGCCATTTCTCCTGCATCTCTTGTCCATGTTCTTTACCCGACTCCACTTCCAAACTGCTTCCTGTACTGAATCTGTTGAATGTTTTCACAGAGAGAACTTCCTGGTCTTGGATGTTTTCTTTGAAGCCCTGACCTCGGAGTCCGTGGAGCAGAGAGCAGTGTATGGGCTGTCTTCCCTCCTGGGTGAGACCTGTTCCCTCAGATGGCCTGGCAGGCTTTGGTGCCCTGCTCTCCCCTCCCCACCCTTCTGCTTCCTAACCACCTGCTCTTTCTAATGCACTGCTATTTCTATCCCCAGGTGACATTGGAGGTCAAATGGGGCTCTTCATAGGGGCCAGTGTGCTCACCTTTCTAGAAATCCTTGATTATATCTATGAGGCAAGGATGGGGCCCGGTGGGGAGGAGTATTCAGCCCTCAGGGTGAGGAGGATGAAGGATTCAGGACTGGAGGGGAGGCAGTCACCGGGAATGGTGGGAATCAGCTTCTGATCCTGAGGAAACCAGGCTTTCCTGGATGTCTTCCCCTCATCTGTTATGAGGGCCTCTCGGCTCTGATTCTGTGATTCCCCCACCACCAGGCTCACTCCCCTTTCTCCTGAACCCTGATTAGGTGTCCTGGGACCGGCTGAAGAGGACGTGGCGCCGCCCCAAACCACCTCTCAGGACCTCCACAGGAGGCATTTCTACCTTAGGGCTGCAGGAGCTGAAGGAGCAGGTAAGGGGAAGCACCCAAGATCTTCTCCCTCTGCAGGGAGTATTCTAGTGCTGAGCGCTCCCCCCAGACCCCTCTCCTCCCATGCTAAGGGTGTCCTCTGACTACTTGCCCTCATGCCTGTTGCCCTGCAGAGTCCGTGTCCAGGACGAGGCTGTGCTGAGGGTGGGGGGGCCAGCAGTCTGCTCCCCAACCACCACCACCCTCACGGCCCTCCCGGGGGCCTTTTTGAAGACTTCGCTTGCTAGGAAGGTGCTCTCAGAGGAGGGAGACAAGGGTCTGGTCTCCTACACGGCTGCACTGGGTGGAGACGGGGACTCCCTTCCCCGGACCCTGCTCCTTCCCCCTTGGGGCAGAATACTGTGACTCCCAGGACTGAGGGGGCCAGTGGGAGCTCCTAGCGAATGGCAGGGAAATCAGCTGCTACCCCTCACCTCTCCAGTAGCTAAGTCCCGGCCATCAGCTTCTTTCTCTCCTCTCCCCACTTTCCCTCAAATCCTCACTCCCAGGAACCCAGACTATCTGCCCCTGCCCCGGACCCAGCTGAGGGTGGGAGGGTCAGGACTGGTTCAGGACCAGGGTAGGGAGTGTCCCTTGGCAAGGGCATGTGGTGTACCCTTCCTGGAGAGTGCAGATCCTTGCTGAATAAAAAACAAAACAAACCCCTCTGTATATTTGTAAATAGCTGGGAGGGTGGGGGGAGGGAATAGGGATGGGAGAGGGCCAGCAGTGATCCCAGAAGGGTGCTTGGGCTTAGCGTGGGAACCTTGAGACTAAGTAAGTATGTGGGAGAGGGGATGAAGGGCTTCTGGGCTGGCCCTGGTTCAGGCCTCTTGGCTCAGCCCCATCCTCTGTTAGGGTAAATGGGAATGGCCCCAGCTGGCCTGGTCTGCCCCCCAAATGCACCCTCTGTCCAGCTCCCGGTCCTTCCCTTCTTAGGGCCACCTTTCCATGCTCCCTTAACTTCCATTCTTTCTTCCTTTCAAAAGACCCTAATGACTTTCTGGGTGGAGGCCCGTCAGACCTGGCTAAGCTTGGTTGGGGGGCAGGAGGAGAGTCCTTTCCAGGACCCTCTACCACCGCTCCCTCCCCTACTCCCAACCTGGGGTCTGATTTTCTAAATCTGTGAAACAAACGGAAATAAAAAGTCACAAAATATCGGATGTGTGTGTGGGTGTGCGGCAGCGCCACAGTGGGTGGACCTGAATGATTTGGGGGGGCACTCTGCGGATGAAGATGGTTGGAGGAGAAGAGGTCCTGGGGGGAGCAGGAATAATAACCAGGACGCACACCTACAAGATCAGCTGTTTATTAAAGGCAATCAGCTTCATCAGGGGATGGGTGGACTTCGGCTCTAGGGCCTCCTGACCATCCATTAAATTCTATTTGTAAGCCAGGCCCTCGAAGCCCAGAGTGACTCTACCCAGACTTTCTCCTACAGCTCCCCTCTCCCCCCGGGGCTGGACCTCCGTGGGGGGAGGGGTGCTGGCGTCGAGCAGATTTTCCTGCATAAATATTTAAAAAGGCCGCGGCCCAAATATCGGAACCGGCAAGGTGAGGCGGAGGGCGTCAGTCTCTCCCCCAGCGGAGGCTCCCGCCCAGAAATCGCTGCTGCTTGCTGCTGGCTCTTTCCAGCCCCCAGGCTAAAGGGCCCCCTCCAGGGCTAGGCCCGGGGGCTGGAGGCAGAGCAGCCCTGCATTTCCGAAGGGGAGGGAGGCGGCCGGTCGGCTCCCGTGGATCAGGTGCTGTTCCCTTGCTCCTGCTCGAAGAGCAGCATGGCCAGCTGGGCCCGGGAGCCCAGGCCCTCCAGGACGCTCTGGCGGCAGAGCTGCTCCTGGTGGGGGCCGGGCTGCCCCCCGCAGAGCTGGTGTCGGTAGGGCTGCCGCAGGGCAGGCTCCACGGCCCGCAGCACGTGCAGGCCCGAGAACTTGAGGAACAGTTCGTACAGATCCAGGCCCTCGAGCAGCTCCTCTTCTCCGCCCCAAGCCTTGGCCAGCTGGCCCCGGGCCGCCACGTAGTCCGAGTTGTAGAAGCAGGCCTCGCTGGCTACGTGGCGGTCAAAGTGCCCCGTGTCCCGGCCCAGCTCGGGGGCCCCCGGGCCCTGCGGGGGGGCCACGGCGGGGTGGAAGGCCTGGAAGTGCATGGGGAAGAAGGCCTGCCAGCCGGCAATGGCGTGCATGCGGCACCGGTTCAGGAAGTCGGAAGTGAGGACCGTGGCTGGGCCGGCCAGCAGAAAGAGCGTGTCCAGCGGGTGCTTCTTGGAGAGCAGGTCCAGCAGGCGCAGGGGCGCGGGCGCCGCCGTCTGCACGCTGAGCCAGGGCACTTGGGAGCCGGGGTACCGCTGCTCCAGCTCGGCCACGCGGCTCTTCACCGGAGCGAAGACGTCCGCGTGCGTCGCGTGCTGGGCTTGCTGCGGTTCGTAGAGCAGCAGCAGGGTCAGCGCCACGGCCGTGTCCCCCGGCTCCAGCGCGGCCGCGGCGAAGGCTTCCAGGAAGTGGGGCGCCAGGTCCAGGTCGGCTGCCGCCAGCGGCAAGAGCACGGTGAGCCGGGACGCCTCGGTCACGTAGGGCACGGGCAGGATCTCCACGCGGCTCAGCGGCCTCAGCAGCTGCACTCGGCGGGTGAGGTGCCTGCGGGCGCCCTCCGGGGTGAGGGCCTCCAACTCCAAGTCCAGCGTGTACTCCATGCCCCGGGTCGGGTCAAAGCGCCGGTAGCCATTGAGCAGCTGCTGCTTTCGAAGCTGCAGGGCCGGGTAGTACCGTCGGTTCAGCTCTTCCAGGGCAGCCCCCAGCACGTCGGCCACGTCATCACGGTCCGCTCCTCGCAGAGGACAGCTGGGAGAGCCGTCCGCGCAGGAGAAGACTCGGTTCTCCGTGAAGTAGTCCCAGCTCAGCACCTCGAATCGGGACGAGGGCCGGAATGGGGCTGGGATGCCTAAAGGCCACGATGCCTCCTGCTCCCCGTCCACAGAGAGCCGGCTGGTGTTCTGAATCTCCAACTGAGCGGGAGGACAGAGAAGGGCGTCACAGGGCTTCCCACCATCCTCCTTCCCCCACCCATTCACCCCGCGGCTTCTGGGCCCTCACCTGCAGCTCCTGGATCTCCTGATAGGTGCGCTCCAGCTCGGCTCTCGTGAAAGCCTTGTGCAGCTTGTACATGTGCACGGGGTCCCGCACTGGGTGGGCAGTCAGGGCACTCTGGAAGTGGGGATCCCCCTCCTGCAGCGTCTCCCCGGAACCGCCCAGTTCCACGGAGTTATAGTGCACGCCCTGGGCCGGGGACAGGGGAAGGAGTAAGAGGGACCATTTCTCTCACTCTATCCCCTGACACTCCATGCTCCCCCCCTCCCCTTCCGGAAGGCCCTCCCGCCCAACTCCCCACCTGGTGCTCGCCTGTACAGCTGACCCCGGTGACATCAAAGATACAACGGCCCAGCCATTCATCCGGCCGAGAGCTGACAATGTCATTTCGGCAAGTCTCCAAGTGCGGTTGTAGTTGCTGCAGGAGCATGCGGGATAGCAGCACCCCAAAACCACTGTGACAGTATCGGCTGGAGGTGGATTCTCCCCCGATGAAATCTTGAGGCCGGCCCAGGTAGAGCTGGGAGGCTGTGGCCAAGCTGAGGTGACCAGCCAGCCGGGCTAGCCTGTGGGCCTCCGTATAGGTGTTGTCGGGCACCAGGAAGAACCAGTCAAACTCTTCCCCATACTTCTCCAAGAGGTGCTGAAGAGCCAGGTGAAGCCGGCCGATGGGTCCATCCTCCCCTAGCTCCACCACCGACATGCCCAGGGGCTCCCTGCGGCTCTTCGTGCCAGTCAGGAACACCACCTGCTCCAGCCAATGTCCCAGGGTTCGGTTCACTGCCACACCCATGGAGGGCAGGGTATCCTGGGTGGTGAGCACAGCCACAAGCAGCCGCTGGCGGATGCCCAGCTCCGTGCTGATGTATCGGGTCCTAGGGCAGAGGGAGGTGCGATCACAATGACAGCTCCCAACTCCTGACTGTGATCTCCTTGGTGGATGGAGCTCCCAATGTGGGAATTCCTTCCATCAAAGCAACTCCAAGGTGGCCGGTGTTCTTAGCCGCTCTAGCTAACAGCCATAGAGATCTTGGGGAGGTGAAGTGTGAGTCAGAAGTGGGATGTGGAACATTAAGCCTTCTGACTCTAAGGCTGGCCCCCCAGCCACTAGGCCGGGCTGACTCTCAGGTGAGTGTGGCAATCTGTTTACAGAGTTCAGAGAGGTCGGGACTTGCCTGGGATCACCCAGCTCCCAAGTGTCAGAGCCCTACGGCAGCACCTCTAACCGGACGGACGGGAAAAAGATAACTCCCGGGCAGGGAGGAGTCCCTCCGGAGCCGCAGGACAGGAGGGAAGGTCATTTTGGGAGCAGGACTGGCTGCCTCTCACCTCCCCGCGGGGCCCCACCATTCCTCAGGGATGTGGGGCCATAGGAAGTCATTGGGGACTAAAGACTTCCTGGCCCAGGCCGGCCCCTTCCTGCCCGGGCTGGATCCAACCCCCCGCAGTCCCGTCCGCGGCTCCCTCTGCACTCTCCGCTGGCCTGGGCTCCGTCCCGACACCGGGCGGTTTCTAGTTGAGGGGTGGGGGGTGGCGGGGCTGCTGGCTCGTCTTGGGGCGGGGCGGAGAGGTGTTCCCTACCGGACTGCTTTCTTGGGGATCTGGCTGGAGTGCGTGGGGCGGTAGGGCACCACACGGGGTTCCCAGCTCTCCGCGTCTTCGGGCCGCTCGCGATCCGGGCTGGTCTGCACCGAGTTGGGTCGGCGGGCTGCGTTGGTGTAACCGCGGAGGGGCAGGTCGGGGTCCCCGGGGCGGGGCGGGCCCGGGCCGCAGGGCTCCTCTACCCAGGTGACGCTGAGCAGGCTCAGGGTGAAGCCCAGAGAGATGCCCACGGCCACGGGCCCCGCGGGCCGCAGCACCGACAGCAACAGCGAAGCCCGCATGGCCCCGGCCCCGGAGACTGACTCAGCTCCGACTCAGCCCCAGCCCGGCCCGGCCCCCGGAACCCGGGGAGGGGGAGGTGTGTGCCCCGTTGAGGAGGGGGCGCGCTCGGCGGGGGGTGCCCCGCCGGGGGGCTCTCGGCAGGGGGTGCTCGGCTGGGGGCCGGAGCAGGGGCGCGGGGATGGGGGCGGGCCCGGGGCCGGGGTGCAGGGGGGTGGGAGCGCCGCGACAGCGCGATCCTCCTCCGTGGGGCAGAGCCCGCGTCCCGCCGCCGCGATCCGTCTCGACTCCTACTCGCTCTGACCAGAACCGCGGGGGCGCAGGCAGGTCCAGCCTCTCCCGGACCGGCCGCAGTCGCCGCCGCCGTCCGACGTGTCACTGAACCGGCCCCGCCTCGGGGGTGGAGCCGAGCGCTCCCGCTCCGACGGGGGGCGGGCAGCGGGGCGGGACAGAAGACCGCCGACCCCCGCCCACTCCTCCGCCCGGAAGTGCCCCCTCTTCTGTGCTCGGGGGCCGGCCCTGCCAAGCCCGTCCCCTCCCCCGACGCGGACGGTGCGTGCAGGGTGGTGACGTCAGGAACAGCCCTCCTCCGCCTGGGTGGTGCGCCCGGAGTGACGTCAGGAGCAGAGACCGGAGCTGTCCATCAGCACCAAGAGGCCTCGGGCGGGCTGCTGGGCATGGGGCCGTGGCGCCGGGCCTGCCTGAGCTGGAGCTGGAGCTGGAGCTGCAGCCCGAGCCCACGGGAGCCACGGGAGCCACGGGAGCCACGGGGCCTGAGTGGGACCCAAGCGAGGAGCCGGCGGAGCAGCGGCAGTGCCGTGCAGGTACCAGCCCTTCCACCCTGTCCCTCCACAATGCACTGTTTTCTCCACCTGGGGTCCCTACCAACACACTCTTGGAGACCCCCTTCCCTGTTCCGGAACTCTCCGGCCTCGACCTCCCCAGCCTTAGGCCCTTCGGCACCCGGCCCCTTTGCCCCAGGTTCCTTCCTCCCCAACATTCTCACCTCCCACTATTATTTCAGCCCCTGGTCCTCTTTATTCTACAGCCCAGACCCTCCAACCTCAATCCCTTGAATCCCTTACCACTCCTTACTTTGTCTCCCGCCTCCTTTACATCCTCTTTCACAGTTCCTCTGTTTCCACTCCCTCCATCTGTCTTCATCTTTCTCTCCTCGGCCCCTTCAGGCACCAGGAGCCTTCTCTCCCCTCTGCTCTGCCCCCTCGGTTATAATGGCCTTGGAGCTGGAGAATTTGTGTGCATCTCCGGTGGTCCTGAGTGATGGGCTTAAATGCTCTCTTCTGTGATGGAGACGGTCCCACTGAGTCCTTTTCGAAAGCCTCCCTTCAGCTCTCAAGCCTGGCTCCCATCCTGAGGACACTAGGCTTTTGTGACCCCCCCACTCCCTCTCTGCCAGGCTGCCCCAGGTGGGTGACCCCACCCCTCTTCCTTCCTTGGCACCATGTCCGGCACTGTGGAGACACTACGGTTCCAGCTGCTGCCCCCTGAACCAGATGAAACTCTCTGGGGTGTTTCCTGTGAGCAGCCCGTGGAGCGGAGATACCAGGCACTGCCCTCCCTCGTCTGCACCATGTGCTGCCTCTTCGGTGTTGTCTACTGCTTCTTTGGTGAGGCTCAAATCCCTGGGGAACCTCAACTCACATCCTGGGATAGACGATCCCTCCCCCAAGATCCCAAATACCTTTCCCTAAGTCACCTTAAGCTCTCTCATTCCTTTCTTACACTCCTTCCAGGACTCCCATCCCCTGCTATTCCCTGATGTCTCTGTTTGGTGCTGGAAGAGAGGGACTTTGGGGGTTGGGGTCGGAGCTGGGGCAGGGGACAGGTTTGGAGGCGTCTCTGCATCTTCCAGTCCTGAGAGTAGCTGCATGTATGAAGCCAAGAACAAGGCTGCTTCTTGTTTATGCCGCCTCCTCCTCCTTTTTTTTTTTTTCCTTCTGTGAATCTATCCCTTTTATAGATTCTGCGACTGAACCTCTTATGATGGAGTTGTAAAAGGACTGTAGGATGTTACCCAATCTAGGGGTGCTGCTTCTAAAGTAACCTGGGAGTTCATTTGGATGGGAACTCAGACTACCCCCTCCCTTCTTCTATTTTCCCTGTCCCAAATCTAGAGATTTTGACTTCTCGAATGGTCCATATCTGCATCCCAAATTGTGTGCTAAAGGATTCAGCACCATTGGCTTCCAGATGACACATGACACCTTACTAAAGAGATAGCTTGACTAGGCACCTACTTAATACCTCTGATATTAAGTGAGACCTCAGTTTCTTCATCTGTAAAATGAGAAGGTTGGATTACATGAGCTCTAAGGCAGTTTCCAGCTCCAAGTCTGATGCCTTTACAATTTCCAGATCCAGAAACCAAAGATTTCCTGTGTCTCTTAAACTCTGACCCTTTATCCCGATCTTCCCACCCTAAATGCAAAAACCCCATCGTTTCCTGGTTTGCAATCTCTTTCTTTAATCTTTATTTCTAATCATTTTATCAGTGGATCCAGAATTAGCTCTTAGATCTTGCTGAATTCAGTCAGCTTCCAGGACTTCTTTGGTCCAGCAGAAGGTACGTTTGCTCTTGGGCTTAGGATTTTTGTTTTTTCATACTTTCTAAGTTTACCAGGTTACTGAACCACAGCTCAACTCATGTTTCTACAATCTTCCTGATTCCCAATCCTGCCTCGATTCTGAGAATTGCTGCCTCTAAGTCTTAATGGCCACTTCTATTTTCTTTTGCAATTGCAACCATAACTTGAATGCTCAATTCTGGTATCTGCTTTCTTTTTCCTTTCTAACCTCTGTTGACATAAAATAAAGATTACAAGAGTCAATTTCTAGATTTATTTAGGAGGGGAAAGTATATACACAAATTAAGAACACACTATTGTTCAGTTGCTGAGTTGTTTCTGACTCTTCATGACTCCATTTGGGGCTTTCTTGGCAAAGATGCTGGAATGGTTTGCCATTTCCTTCTCTGGCTTAGTTTACATATGAAGAAACTGAGGCAAACAGGTGAAGTGACTTGCCTACGGTCACATAGCTAGTAAGCATCTGAGGCCAGATTTGAACTCAGGTCTTAACTCCAGATTCAGTGCTCTGGCTGCCAAGAATTTACTAGGGTAAGGTTATTAGGATTGTAAACTAAAAACTATTCAGTCCTAACCTGGGCAGTACTAGGTGGTAAGCTATTTTACCTAGTCCATGTTTTTCTGGGTCTAGCTTGAAAGGCAATTTCATCTAGCTCTAGAGTGTCTGGCTGCCTTATGGTCTTGTTTGTTCAAGAAAATGATGTCCTTTGTCAACAGAAATCTCTCCACTGACTTAGAATTTGCCTATCTCTATGGACTTTTTGGGTCCCTAAATTTTTACTGTGTAATTGTTTATCTCCCTTCTATATCAGAGTTATAGGAATATAAATTTAGAGCTGGAAGAGGGCTTAGAGATATTTTAATTCATCTCCTTTCCCCACTCTCTAACTTAAAAATATAGAAACTGAAGGCCTGAGGGATTAAACCCAAGGTTGCACAGGGAGGAAGTAGCAGAGCTGAAATTTGAACCCCGATTCTCAGACTGCACATCCAGCCCTCTTTCCACAGCCTTTTGATATCCCTAAAGAACTAACATAATTTTTTTTTCTATCACTTCTAAAATAGAATATGCCATCACTCCAGACATACACAAAGATAACTTGTCTGTCACATACCTTTGCCTTCAGGGCTCTCCAGTTTGGCCTTCATTTTATATATCCTCATTACTCCTTGATCTGATCCCCATTTCTATGACACCCCCATGGCCCCTGTTTGCTGGGGGCCCAGTCTCTGATCCCATAACTCACATCTCTGATTTCTCCACAACCTTTATATCTAAACCTGCTATAACTCCTCTGTGACCACTTTATCCTGGACCATTTTCTGATGTTCTAAAGTCATGCGACCCTATTTCTTGGGCCCCTAATGATTTATATATCTGGCCCTTATCAATTCTGTTGCTCTTATATTCCTTCTTCCTACCCCTATGCCCTTCACCTTTCTCTAACTTCTCTTTTTTTGACCTCTTATAGACTCCATCTCTTGGATTTACCATCATCCCATCTCTCAGACCCTCCTCCCTCCGTGTGGCAGTGGCCTTCATTTCTCTGCATCCCACTACTTCATTTCTTTGGACCCTCGTGATCTCTAGGTTTCTAACCTTTTCATAACTTTTATGGCTTCTCCATGTGAAGAAAATCCCCACTTTTACTGGATTCCACCTTGATAATGAGGGAGATAAATGTTGTTGGGAAGGATCAGAGGAGGAACTCCCTTTGGGAGTAGAAGAACCTGGAAGAGAGACTGAAGGGAGATCAGGGGAAGGATATATTACCCTGTGTGAGAGAGGGCAAGGGCATGTGGTTAGTTAGCCTAGGAGACTCTGCTAGCCCATTAGGACTAGATTAGGGGAACTTTGGGATAAAATTATTGAGATCTGTAGCTTGACAGTTACTCTGTGGATTGGTTTTATTTCTTCCTGCTTTGTCCTTAAAGTTTAGTAAAAATCCAGCTTCTGCTTTGGGAGCAGTAAAGGGGAAGGAAGGCAGAAGTTCATATTTAGGCCAGGAGAATTTGGAGCAACTAGAGTATTTTGGAAGCCAGATTGGAACTGATGAATGATAGTTCAGAAATCAAGGCCAAGGTATGAACCAGAAAGGGAAGAAAAGTTCAGAACTCTGGTATGGCTGAGAAAGACGGTGTCCTTCCTGCCCGGGTCTGTTTCTTACTATCATATCCCAGTGACCATCTCCATGAGCCCTCAGATTTCCCTTTGACCCTCCTCCTCCTCCAGTTGCCTTAATGTCTTAGGCTCTCCATGACCTACTTCTCTCCGATCCTATTACAGTATTTATCTGATCCCACAATCCCTTCTTCTGATGTCCTGCTAGCTTGTCCTTCTGACCTGTCACCCTGACCCTTTTTGACCTTCATTCTCTGACCTGTTTCTCATCTCTATATCCCTTTCTCTGATCCCCCCATCTTCCTGCCATCCCATGACCCTCACCTCTTGGACCTGTACCATGACCTTGGTCTTAGCCCCTTTTCTGCCCCCTACCCGTGTTCCCCACAGGTTACCGCTGCTTCAAGGCTGTGCTTTTTCTCACGGGACTCCTGTTTGGTTCAGTGGTCATCTTCTTGCTCTGTTACCGAGAGCGGGTGCTGGAGACGCAGCTGAATGCGGGGGCAAGTGCGGGCATTGCGCTGGGCATCGGCCTGCTGTGCGGGCTGGTGGCCATGCTGGTGCGAAGCGTGGGGCTCTTCCTGGTCGGCCTCTTGCTCGGGCTGTTGCTAGGGGCAGCTGCCCTCATGGGCTCCGGCCCCTTCTACCAGCCGGGCTCTGTATGGGGGCCCCTGGGGCTGCTGCTGGGAGGGGGCCTGCTGTGTGCCCTGCTCACCTTGCGCTGGCCCCGGCCATTCACCACGCTGGCCACAGCTGTGGCCGGGGCTGCCCTTATCGCCGCCGCTGTGGACTACTTTGCCGAACTGTTGCTGCTGGGGCGCTATGCTGCAGAGAGGCTCCGGGCGGCCTCGGTGCCTCCGCTCTGCTGGCGGAGCTGGGCCCTCCTGGCTGTCTGGCCCCTGCTCAGCCTGATGGGCGTCCTGGTGCAGTGGAGAGTCACAGCTGAGGGGGACTCCCACACTGAGGGTGAGACATGGGGCTGGTGGAGAGGGCAGGCAGGTGCCAGGGCAGGGGACTTGGTGGAGAGGATGAACCCATTAACAGTGGGGTGGTGGAGGGGCTTACACAGGAAAGGCCCAGAATCGTAGATTTAGAGCTAGGAGGGACTTTAGAGGTCCAACTCCCTAGAGAGGCCTGGAGGAGACGCTGACATGCAAATCAGACAGTGCAGGCCGGGGGGAGGTCTGGAGTCCATTGTTGGGGGGGGGGAAAATCTCACCAGATTGGGCAGAGGGGAGGTAGCAAAATGGAGAAAGACCCAGGAGTATTGGGATGTTATCCAGGAATGGACAAAAAGGCTGGGTGGGAAAATTTAAGGTTATATTTGTATCCTGGGGATCAAATATAGAGGGACTGAGGGAGGATGGGGATAAGTGGAGATGAAGGAGGGCAGAACCTTCCACATTGAGAGGGGAAGACAATAAGGGATGGAATAAGTTGGGGAAGGAGTGGCCTAGAGGAGACGTTCTTCTAATGACCCTTTGAAGAGGGAGAGACAGAAATAGTGCATTTGATTTATATACAGTAGGTATACTTTATAAGCATAAAGCACTTTCTGAAGTAGGGAAAATGAGTATTTTCATTTTGTATCCGTCTGAGGTCATATAGATGCTAGGAAAGAGCTAGGACTAGAATCCTGGTACTGAAATGAGAATCCCGATGCATCTTCCATTACCTCTAATGGGAAGATGAATTGGGGAGCACATCAAGGGTCAAAAAATCAGGAGTCAAGGGTAGATTTTGGGAGCTTGGAGTTCATTATGTAGGAAGCTTCAGGAGTGGTTTGGGAGTGAAGAAGAGCCTGGGTGTCCAGTAGTCACTGTTCCTTCCACCTCCTGCCCTCTCAGTTGTGATTAGCCGGCAGCAGCGGAGAGTACAATTGATGCGGATTCGGCAGCGTGAGGAGCGGAAGGAGAAGAGAAGAAGGAAGAGACCCCCTCGGGCTCCTTCTCGGGGGGCCCGGGCCCCACCAAAGCCCGGCCCTCCAGATTCTGGCTATCGACGAAGGCCTGTGCCTGTCAAACGCTTCAATGGAGACGTGCTCTCCCCTGTGAGTACCCCTTGCCTCCACCTCCCTGCTTGTGGTGGCTTTGCTTGGCCAGGATCTAGGTCAGCTGCTTCTGGGTTCTGGATACTATGGACAGAGCTGGCATTTTGTTCATGGCACCTCGGGTCAGTTTTATAAAGTTGGCTCTGCTTGTTCAGATTGGGAGACTGGGTCTTAGACCTGTGGATTTTAGGGGTGGGTGGAGCATCATAGGAATGGGAGTTTTGGGGAATAGATCATGAGGTCTCAAGGGTGTGGATTTTGGGGTGAATCTCAGATTTGTCATTTCTTTTACCTAGAGCTACATTCAGAGTTTTCGGGACCGGCAGACAGGGAGTTCTCTGAGCAGTTTTGTGGCACCCCCAGTAGACCTGGATTATGAATGTGGTTCCACAGTGCCGCTGACTGCTGGCTCAGGACCCCCTGTTCGAGTATAGCTAACCCTCATCTGGTCAGAGAAGACCCTGAAATTTGACTCTGGACACTTCAGACACTGATGCTGCCAGTTAGGGTGAGGGTGGGGACTAGCTTTGTCTTTGTCCACTGGACTGGACAGGACCAGGGCTTCCTTCCCTGCCCAAGGGCTGGCCTCCCATCAGAGCTCCTTTGGAGAGCCAGGATCGATCAGCCTGAGGGTAACCTACTCAGACCCCTCCATCAGGGGTTACAGAGAGCTCACTAGGTCCATATGAGCCCCCAAAGGAAAAGGATTTGCCTTTGGGGCTGAACTCAGGAGTCACATGTTTGTATGCTGGGGGTGTGTGGAGGGGACACATTGGCCCCCTTGCCTTAGATCTCTGGTGGGGAGGACTTCCTTCTGGGGGGGTACTCAGCCTCTCTCTCTCTCTCTTTCTCTCTCTCTCTCAACTTGGTCCTAAGGGCCATCCCCCTGCATGCCCATGTTGGTGGGAAAGGCCCACCCTGTCACCTCATCCCAATCTATGGGCTGGGGCTGCTTTCTGCACAAGCTCTCCATTCAGGCTGCATCCTTTTTGTCTGGGGCCGGGCTGAAATGCCCTTTGCCTCTGTGTCCCCCAACCCTCCTCATCTTTTGCTAGATGCCGGTTCCAGTGGTGTTTGGTGGAAGGTGGGCAGGGGTCTCTGGAATTGTTCGGGGTGGAGTGGAGGGAGAATATGGGGTGGAGAGATTGGGTGGGTGGGTTTTGGGAGCTTGTGCACGGTGCATGTCTGGTACTTGTTCCACTCCAGACACCTCGTGCTTTTGTTTCCTCTTCCTCCTTCTTCTCCTCTGCCTCTCATTTTACATTTTTTATAAATGTGCCAAATTGCAAGGCCTGAACCAGGAGTGGTTTCCCAGCAGCCCGGTGGGCGGGGGAAGGTTGAGCATTGAAAGTGGTGGGCCCTGTCAACATGTGTGAATGGTCAGAGCAGTGACCCAACGCCACAGAGAGACTAAGGGACAGGTAGGAGGACTGGACTGGGTTTTTATTTCCTCCTTCATCCCACCCCATGCTCCCCAGACCCAGAGGCTGTTTGGGCTTCCCATCTGTCCATGGGCCTCCATCCTGTGTCTGGGGCTGGCTCTAGCTACCTGCAGAGGAAAAGATTCTTTATCTCCAGGCTTCCCTCTTTCCCTCCTTCATTCCCTTTGACACAATGGGTTATACACATAGGAAGACGAGGGTTTCCCCTCTTTAGGCCTATTGAGGCTCTCTAAAGAAAGAGGGAGAGGTGAGGAGCAGGTGCAGGCAGGGAACTCAGAATGGGGAGACTCCCACGTGGAAGGTGAGTTGTGAAACCTCATAACCAAGCTTGGCTTCCAGGATTAGGCTCCCAAGTGTCTGCAGCTCACACACCTCCCCCACACCTGCCTCCACACCCTTTCTGAGCACGTACCCTATGTACTGCTTCAACAGAGAGAGACAAGTGGGAAGGGGGCAATGGAACAAGGTTAAAGTTAGAAGGCTGGGCTTAAGGGAGCAGTCATGGAAGATGTTGCAAAACAGAAAAGGAAAGGGGGTTTAGGTGGCTAAGGGCTTTTCTCTGACCTCTGCCCCTTCTCTAAAGCACAAAACACCTCTCTCACGTACTGCCCTTGTCCCATCCCTGTCCCTCCAACACTCCTTCTGAAGCAGGGCCTTCCACTGACCCTTGTCTTTCTGCTGCTCCCCCAGAGTTCTCACCTGAGCTCTCCTTCCCCCAGGCCAGCCAGACCCCTCACTCACTCTCCACTAGCAGATTCGTATTGGCGCTGTCCCCTCCAGCCTGGCAGCAGTAGGTGCCCTCATCAGTGGGTTGAACGTTGTGGATGATCAGACTGTGGGTGACGCCATGATTTCGAAACTCATACTTTGGCCCGGGCGGCAAATCGACCCCACCCAGCATCCACCGAACGTGGCCTCCTGCCCTGGACACTGTCACTTCTAAAGCTGCCCTCCGGCCAGCCAAGACGGTCTTCTCCCGAGGGGGTTTCCGACAGATTTGGAGAGGCAGGGCTGGGAGTGGAGGAGAAAGAGTGAATGTGTAATGTCTTATTGAGAGTTCTCACACTAGGAATCATCATGATACTCCCCTTTATCCCTCCTGCCCCTCTTTATAGAGCTTCCAACTCTAGCCTTAAGAATGTCTCCCTTTCTTCACCTGCCCTTGGGTCTCTAGGACTCAGTTTCCCTACTTGTAAAATGAGAGGACTGGGTCAGATTAGCAAGACTTCCAGCTTCTTGGGCTAGTGACCTCTTGGAGACAACAAAGTACTCCATTCTCCTCCCCCCTCCCCCCCCAGTGAGGCATTACAACAGCTGACTGATTCAGAGGGTCAGTAATTTCAGGTGGGTAGCAGCACAAATCCTCAGATCTTAGTTCGCAGCAGCTTCTTCCCCTCAGCCCAAGCGGGCCCTTCTTACCCTCGACTTCCAGTTGGGTGGAGGACTTGGCTTGCCCAGCCTGAAACTGGATTTCCCCAGAATCCTCAGCCTGCAGCTCACTCAGCAGCAGGGAGTGCAGGTTTCCTGGGGGCGGACAGAGGAGGGAATGAGGTTCCTCGGTGATCATGCGCAAAGTTGGGGAAGCCCTCGGGAGAACAGGACCCATGCCGGGGGAGGCTCTACGGGGCACTGAGCCATCCAGTGCTGAGGGGAGGTGGGAACTGTAGATGGAGGGAGTGATCGTGGACACGGGACAAGGCAGAGGGATACTGGGAGGGGAAAGGGTGAGGAAAGGCAGGGCCAAAGCTGAGTGGGTGTTGGGGAGTGGGGAGGAGAAGTTGGGGCACAGCGAATTCGGGGCTGCGGCTGCCGGGGTAGGTGGGGGTGGGGGACCTGTTTTTATCAGCCCTCACACCTTCCTGTCGGATTCGGACACGGCCCCCAGGGCGCAGGATGCGGCCTCCCAGCTGCCAGCAACCAGGGATACCGGGCTCGGACACTGTACACTTGAAGGCGGCGCCGTCGCCTTCACGGGCCCTTACGGGCTTCAGTTGGAGGATCACTGACACCTCCTTCTCTGAGGGGAGGACCACGGAGGGATGGGTAGAGGTCCCGACACCGCCCCCTCCGCCTCCCCAGCTACCCTGCCCGCCCGAGAGACAGCTGACCGCCGGCGCCCCCCCCCCCCTCACTGGCACACTCCCCCTGACCTCCCTGGGGGCCAGGTTAGAGTCCCCCGCCGGGCTCCCGAAGCACCGGCTCCCCTCCCCAGCCTCCCCTCCCCCTCCCGGACTCCCGCAGCGGAGCCCCGGTACCCACTCCGCACGGTGAGGTGGGCGGTCGTAGCTTGGGCGTTCCCCAACGAGCAGCTGTAGATGCCCGCGTCCGCGGCGCTGCAGCACCGGAGCTGGAGGAGCCGGCGGGAGCCGAGAGCCTGGATCCGGAGCCGGGGGCTGGGTGACAACTCCTGGCCGTCCTGGCAGTGGCAGGGGGCGCGTGGTCAACGCCGAGGCCGCACCCCTCCCCCACCCCTTGCGCTTCTGGGGGGCCGAGCCGCTGCAAGCTCCAGGTGCCTCCCAAGCCCGGGAGCCGTCTAGGTGGTCCTTCCAAATCCAACTCCTCCGCGCTGAGATAGAGCTCCCCTTCCCACCCGCAGCATCAGTCTGTAAATCCGCCCCACCAGCGGGTTGGCTGACTTCCTGGCGCTAGGAGATCCCGCGACTCCCCCCTCCCCTTCACTCCAGCTCTCGTACTCTGGCTGTGGGCGACCTTAAAGCCTTCTCCCTTCCTAAGACCGGCTGTCCCGATTACCTAGATTTCAGGGCCGCGAATGTAGGTATTTGGGGCAATGCAGCTCATTCGTGGTCCTGAAACGCTCCTCTTCCTTTTCTACCCCTCTCACGCCGCCCCCTCCCCCACACTGGTCTTGCCAAGGGCACGGGATTTATGACAGCATGGAGGGGGCTTTGCAGACCATATACAGCCCTGCCCCCTTATTTTCCAGACGAAGAACATGAAGGCCAGAGGAAGGAAAGGACTTCCCAGAGCTGTACAGCTTTAAACGAATATATACAAACACACACGTACATTTATAGTCATATGAAAGACATAAATGTACACACATACACTTAAACATATAAAGGCATAAAACACATTCATAATCTCATATCACATCAACTACATGCTACATACACAATACATTTAGAAACATACAAATGACAAACTCATGGACACATAAGCTATAATCATATGAAGGCATATAAACATGCATTTGTACACATTTCTGAACATAGAAAGAGCACATAAACATGTCACACAATACACTTATAAACATGTAAAGACATAGAGCTTATAAACGGCTTTCTGACAACAAGACTACTCAGCTGGCGTGGGGACAGGCTAGGTGGGGGGACCAGAAGCATATTGGTTTGGGAGCTGACCTTATCCCATGTGAGGTCGGCTTGGGTCCTGGACAGCTCACACTCAAATGTGGCTGAGTCACCTTCTGTTACTTCTAAGTCCTGGAGCCCCTTCACAATAGCTAATGGTATCTCTAAGGGTGAACAAGAGAGGGGGAGATGGGCAGAGAACAGAAATAAGGAAGTGATCCCTAAGAAATGAGGGAGGCTGTCAGTGTGGGATGGTCACTAGAGGGCAGTAGGTGTTGAGGCAATGGCCAAGAGCGTCTGGGGATGGTGGACAAGAGTGACCACAGGGAAGAGGGAGAGAGTAGGGGCAGAGATCTGGGTGGGCTAACACCCAGAAGAGACGGACCTTTCACTTCTAGCCGGGCTGCACAGCGCAGCGTGTCGGTGGTGAAGGACACGGTTCCGGTGTCGGCCAGGCCAAGACCACTGAGCACCAGTGAGTGGTGGTGGCCCTGGGCACTGATCTGGCAGTTGCGACCAGGCTCCAGTCGGACCCCTCCCCGGGCCCATTCTCCAATCACCCCAGACTGGGACAGCTCCAGTTGGAAAGTGGCCCTTCCCCCTTCAGTGACAACCACATCCTCAAGGCCATGGCGTACCTTCAGTTGTTCAGCTGTTGAAAGGAAGAGAACCAATACATGAGTAGAGTCGAGGTTCCCACCTGTGTGGTATGTGGATGGAGACAGCCTCCCTGCCTCCCACAACGCCCTCAGTTCCATGGCTTGGCCCACAAGGAATCTTTTCCTGAACTCTTCTTGTTATGGGCAGGGAGGTACCAACGCATACTTTGCTTGGCAGAGGCACTGGTAAGGATACTCGTTCCTACAGCCTTCTGCCTCCTACCCTGACTTGGTCTGGAGAACAGAGGGAGGAACATTCAAGTTTCAGAAAAAGGATTTGTGGGGGCTACCGGGGCCTTGCTTGTTGCAGGATGGACTAGAATACAAATAAGATGCATAGACCTGGAGAAAAATGTTTGGGAACAGGAATCAAACTCTTAATTCACCCTGAGGAAGGTGTCAGGGCTTATGGGTAATAATCCACCTATTAAGCCTCAGAGAAAATGGAGGGACTCCTGGAGAGGGGGATTCTATCAGCTCTCCTGAAGAAGTACCCTAGATAAGGATGATGTAGCTCTTCCAGAGCTAGGCCAGGAAAGGGGTGAGCGTTTGAGGAAGTATTAGGAAGTGGGCATCGAAAGGGGGGTTTTATGGAGTACTCACGCCTCACAAGCAGCCGAGCCTGGGTACGGTCATGGTGGCTCTTGCAGCTGTAGACGCCTTGGTCACTCACCATGACTTTGCGGATGATCAGGCGATGCACTCGGCCATCCTGGACCACAGAGAACCTATCGTCTTCAGGAAGAGGCTGTCCCCCTCGAAACCAGCTCACTACTCCTTTCCCACCAACTCTGCTGGTCTCCACCTCCATACACAGCTCCTGGCCCTCTTCAGTTCGAATGTCCTGTAGCCTCCGCAAAAAGAGCAGCTCAGCCTCTGAAGAAGAGGAAGGGGAAAGAATCCCTAATATAGAGGGATAACTGTAGGAAGGGTTGAAGATGGGAGCAGAGAGAGGAAGTAGACAAGGAGCTTCTTTAAGTGGTACTATTTCCTTCCAAACTTAACCCTCAAAACAAACTCTGAAAGAACACTCATCATGGAGTGCAGAGTCCTAATCCCCAGTCTGGGCTCCACCATGTTCTAAATGTTCTCAGTTTTCTTATCTGTAAGATGAGAAAGCTGGAGAAAATGATCTTTAAGGAACATTATGGGTCTATCTAGCCAGTTTATCATTCTGGGTCTGAGTTGGGGCAAAAGCGTTGGAAAGTAAAGGAGAGTAGTGAGATAGTAGGGAAGCTGCAGGGAGCTTTTGCCTATTACCTCTGACATGGAGGCGGGCCGTGGTTTCCACATCCTTGGTCTGAGCTGTCACCATGCCTGAGTCACTGATCCGGCAGCAGCGCAGGGTCAGGATGTGGTTGGGCCCATTCTGGTTTATTTCTACCCGGCTGTTAGGGGTAACTGAGGTCCCATTTAGAAGCCAGGTGAGCTCAGCATCTGGTGGGGAAACCTCACAGCGGAATGTAGCATCATCACCCTCTTGGATGGTCAGTGGAGTCAGTTCTGACACTAGCTTCACCTGAGGGGGTTCTGCGGGGAGAAGGGGAGTACTGTCTCTTGGGCCAAGGCAGTGAGAGAGTTTCCACTCCCTTCAGTCTTCCTGCTCTCCATCCATCCCCACATCAAGTCAATCCCTTCTCTCTCTACATCTACTCTCCTCCCAGACCTTTTCTTCTCCACCCCAGGCAGTCTAATCTCAAGTTCTTGTAGCTCTCCTCATCTCCCCAACTCTGGTCCCCATTTCTTCTGAAGGAGAGAAGAACTCCTTGTTCTTGTTTATCACTTCCTATTTTGTGACATCCCTTTTCTCTCTACTCCCACCCTCCTCCCAGACCCTTTCTTCTTCCCCCCAAATCCAGGCAGTCTAATCTCAAGTTTTTGCAACTCTCCCCACCTGACCCCCATTTCTTCTTTTTTATTGTGTGATCTTTGTAAAAAAAAAAAAAAAAAAAAAAAAAAGGAAAAGAAAAAGTATAAATTGCTTCCTAGTAAATTTTTGTGATAACTCTTCCTACCCTTAAAAAAAAAAAAAAAAAAAAAAAAAAAAAAAAAAAAAAAAAGAGCTGCAGATGGGGGAAACAGGTTAGGATCAGAAGGGAGGAAGGAAAGGAAAACTGAAGGGAAGAATGGGATTATTAGAGCCAGTGGGATGGGGTGGGGAGTTCAGAGAGCACTGTGGAGGGTCCTATAGGGAAGACTCATTACCTTCCACATTGACGACGAAGATTCGACTGTCCTGGGGGGCATCACAGAGGTACTCGCCGGCATCCCCGCTCCGTGCCCCCCGCACCCGAAGCACCCGCTGTGCCCCGGCCTCCTCCAGCCGCACCCGCCCCCGGCTGGCCAGCCGCTCCCCGTCTTTGTACCAGCGTACGGCCCCCCCAGGCCCCGAAAGACACACTGCCAGCTCCAGGTCCCTGCCCGGGGCGCATCGAACCCCAGTCCGGGCCGCCTCAGGCGTCAACACTCTCACAGGAGGCTCTGTTGGGCCCGAGCCCGCGGTGTCATGGGAAAGGCAGGGAAAGGGATGGAGAGGGTAGGAGCAAAGGTGAGCGTGTGCACCGAGGCGTATACGTGTGTATGTTTGGGGGGACGACCTGGCCCCCTGCTCCGGGGACTGAGAATGCCCATCCCCGGGGGCCTCTGCTCCCCCTCCCTCAGCGTTCCCGCTCCCCCAACTCACCAGTCACCTGGACAGGGAAAGTGAGGGTGGGGGCTGCTGGGTCCGATCCGGCCCGGCACGTGTAGCTCCCGGCATGAGAGGGATGGGCGGCCTGGATGAGGAGCAGGCGCCGAGGCCCCTCGGCCCGAAGCTCCAGGTTCCCATCCTCCAGCACCGGACTCCCGTTCAGGCTCCAGAACACCGGGGCGCTCGCCCTGGACAGCTCGCAGCTTAGGACCAAACGCTCCCCGGAGGACACGGACAGCGGAGACGGAGCCCCCTCGGGGAGGAGGAACTGCACTGGCGACTCTGTTGGTGGAGCTCTGAGTGAGGAAAACGTCGGCGGCGCCCCCCTCCCATTTCTCCCTCTCTCCGCTTCCCGAGCCGAGCGCTGACCCGCTAAGCGGACGTCAAAGGTGACGGCTTCATCCCGGGTCTCACAGACGTACTCTCCAGCGTCCTGAGGCTTGGCGTGGGGCAGGGTCAGGGTCCGCACCGGCCCCTCGGCGCCCAGTTTCAAGTCTTCTGATCCCTCCACCTCGAGCCCGTCCTTGTACCAACACACGCGGGCCCCCACAGGGGCCACTTCACAGCGAAGCTCCACTCGCCCCGGGGACCTGAAGTGCAGCTGCAGGAAGCGGGCTGACGGGCGCACTATCCTTTCGGGGGGTACTGGTGAGAGAGAGGGCATGAGGAGAGGGAGGGGCGGAAGTGTAGGGAGCTTCAGGCTTCCCCCACTAACTCCCATCAGACACTGGCCCCCAGATTTTCAAGTAATCGAGTTATTCCCATTTGACAGACTGAGAAACTGAGGCCCAAGAAATGTTGGGCTCCTATTCAAGGTCATATAGCTAGAGTATGACTACTTGAAGTGGTGTTTTGCTAAATGTTTAACAACTGGCTCTCTGGGGATATATATATACATATATATATATATATATATATAATTATATATACACATATATACATACACATATATGTTTATATATGTATACATATATAACTATGTATGTGTATAGATACACTTACATGTATATGTGTGCATATATAATATATACATAATATATACACACATATACATGTAAATGTATTATACACATACATAGTTATATATGTATACATATATAAACATATATAGCCACACACACGACAAATTTTTAAGTATAATCAGCATGTGAAAGCCATTTGATCTTTACAGATGGGGAAACTGAGGTGCACTTCATCAAGATGTGTTAAAATTAGGGGAATAGAGTGGATAGCCTCTGAGGCACTTTTCCCAGCTGTAAACAGATAATTCTGTTAGATTCCAAACTCCAGGGACTCACTCAAAATCCCACATTGGCACTGAAGTCAATGCCCAAGTCAGGGTCGGCCTGGAGATCCAGTCCTCTTTCCCTTACTACACTGGGCTGTCTCTCTAAGACATTGCTGGGGTTTGGGCTCAGGTAAAGGAGGAGGGCTAAAAGCCTGGGTAGATTCCTGTTAGTGTCCTTTGGAAACTTGTTGGATGTAATGCTGGAGTTAGGAAGCTCAGAGTGTGAATCCTGCCTCAAATGCTAGCTGGGTGGCCCTGTGTCCAGGAGATGCTTAGTTAAAGTGGATGGTATTCTTCCCAAGGTGGGAAGGATCTCTTTCCCTTAAGTGCTAGCCAAAGTGTTTTGGAGAAACCAAATTCTGCTAAGGAGAAGAGATGGGACAACACCTCATTGGCTGTGGGGGTACCAGTCAGTCAAAGTGGAGTATTGAATGGAAAAGTAAAATGAGGTATTTTATTGAGGAAGCAGGTATTGAAGAGAGGAAAATGGGAGAGAAGTAAGCAGAAGTGGGGGTGGGATTGGGACTGCATGTCTGGGAAGGTTTGAGTGGTTGGGGACCCCTTCCTTGCCTAGTGAACTGGATCTGGCCTCTTTAGGCAGGAGGTAAAAGGCAGGACAGGCTCTGACCTACAGATCTTTTCCTTCATCTCTCCCTGACTCTGAAATGCTCCAGAAGCCATTTTCTTAGGAAGGATCATGTCACAGAAGGTAATCTAGGGTTTAGCTTCAAGAGCTGCATCTCTTCTCATCTGGGCAACTTCTTTACAGGAGATGGTCAAGGCCACTCTCTACCCCAGGATGACAGAAGGGAAAGTCCCATGGAATCTTGCAGTTGCCTCCCTCCCTCCCTGCCAGACCCCTAACCTGTGACAGTGACCACAAAGAAGGCCGAGTCATCCCCTGCATCGCACACAAACTCGCCTCCATCCCGGGGCTGGGCTGCAGGCAGGACCAGGCGGCGGTGGGACCCCTCACTTTCCAGGACCAGGCCCTCAGTCTCCTCTACCTCCAGCCCATCCTTGTACCAGCGCACAGGGGCTCCGGCCCGGGAAAGCTCACACATGAGGACCACTCGCTCGGAACTCACAGCAGCCACAGACACCTCATCCTGGGGGAACAGGATTCTCACTGGAGGTTCTGGAGGGGGGAGAAATACAGTCATTGCTGGATAGGAAGCCTCAGAGAACCAGTCTTACAAAGACTGGAAACAGTCCCAGAATCAAAGAATCTCAGGGTGGCAGGGACCTCAGAAATCATGGAGAAGTCATGTAATTCCTGCTGCCATGTCCCGACAAATAGCCATATCCCCTGAGTGAGGGTCAGATCTCTCCTTCTATTTCTGCAACTCACAATGCCAAAATCAACCCATTCCACTATTTAATGGTGGTCCAAGTTTTTCTTTGACTTGAAAGTGTCAAAATATTTTGAAGATAACTGTTTCCCAGAATGATGGCACAGCAAGCTCGCTGTGCCTGGAGCTCCATATAACAATGATCCTTTGTGTCCTGCATGATTTCACCGTCTGGCAAAGTATATTGTTTGGATCAGCACCAGGTGTTCACTGAGGGATTCAGCTCCCACTATTTCCTGGGGCCATTCATCACATGTTCACAATCTCTGTTCCTTGTAATTGCCAGGTACCACATTTCTGTTCTCATCACTGAACTCCACTTCTGTACCCCATAGAGTAATCATAACCCCAAGACCAGAGACAATGACTGTTCCCATGGGACCCAAGAATGACCGTATTATCCCAAGATAGGCAACCATAAGAATTATCTAAGAATGGTTGTGATGGGGACCAACCTCTTTCACGTATATAAGTGGCCCTAAAGCCTTCCTTCTTAGGAGGGAGGGCTTCTGTCCTAACTCCAGCCACCCACCGACTAGAGGCTGATTCTTGTGTGTATGGGGGCTCTGATGCAGCTATGGGTTGGACCAGGTAGCCATTGAGACCAATTTTTGATATCCGTGAGCTATCCAAATTCAGTACCCCCAGTTTCTCCAGTTGATCCTGCAAGAGTAACAACGGTCCTTAATCTTCCCCACTCTCCTACTTCCCCCAAAAGCTTTAACCAGTCTCACCGGCTACACTCATGCTTACATTCTGCTCCTCACAGATAGGCTGGTCTGATCCCTTGATTCCCCCAAGTGCCATGAAAAGGCTTATATCACATGAGGTGCTGTGTTTAGTGGGGAAATTGTAGGATTTGGAAATCCTATGTAAAACCTGAATCTGAAGCCTGGCCCTTCCCCTTCCTCAAGGTCATCTATGTGACCTTGAGCCACGTAAACTCTAATTTAGTTCCTCATATGTAAAATGAGGGTGAGAAGAAGGGGGGGGGGTTGTTCTAGATAGAGGTCACATTCTCTGCCAGTTTAAAGTCCTATAGTTCTCTTCTTCCCTCCTCAGCTGTTCCCCTAATCTCTGCTGTGGGGTTTGTATCTTCCCAAGTGCTAAGTGCTTTTTGCTCCTAAGTGCTCCATTCTCCCGGTTACACAGAGTGGGAGAAGCAGAAATCCCAGGTGCATGGAACTTCCTCCATTCTCTAGTGCAGTCGTGTCTGGTCTCTGACCTGTGACAGTGACGTTGAAGAATGCTGAGTCTTCTCCAGCCTTGCACACAAACTCTCCTCCATCCTGGGGCTGAGCTGCAGGCAGTACCAAGCGTTGATGGTGCCCCTCACTCTCCAGAACCAAAGTCTTACTCTCCTCCACCTCTAGGCCATCCTTATACCAGTGTACAGGGACTCCGGCCTGGGACAGCTCACATTTCAGGACCACCGGCTCTGAGCTGAGGGCTGCTATGGACACAGTGTCCTGGGGGGATAGGATTCTCACTGGAGGTTCTGCAGTAGGGGAGATATGGCCACTCGGAATCACGGACATTGACTTCACATGCACTATGGGAATAGAACAAACTCTTGGGGGAACTATTGAACAGGGATCCATCTAGGGCATCCTTTGCTCAAAAGCTTTGTGACGTGTCTCAGAGACAATGCTTGGGACAATGTGAATGACACTCTACCCCCAGGAAGAAATGCAGAATCTCTAAACTAGAAGGATCTTCACAACACACCAAAATGGTCATTTAACAGGAACTTATTACTTCCTGAGTCAGCCCATTTGGAGTTTTGTCTAATTGTTAGGGAGTGAAGTTAAGAAGTCAACAAGGGTTTATTAAGCCCTTACTTTTTTCCAGGCACTGTGCTAGGCAACAGGGACATAAATATAACCTATAAGATGTTCCCTGCCCTTAACAAGATTATGTTTGATGGGGGAAGAGAGCACTTAAGACAGAATAGAAAAGCAGAGGAATGAAGGATGGCTGATCTGACCCTTCCCTCAGAATGGAGAGTTTTGCCTTTTAGAATATCTTTGAAAACTGGACTCTGAATAGTACAAATTCAATAAAGAATTTCTGCTTGGTAAAAAGAAGGCTAGGTTGGTTTTGGAGATTGCCAATATGTGGATATCCAGCTTGTCGAATCGATCGTATTTGCCAAGAGTCTTCAGATTGCCATCCAGACCACTGACTCCCAGACACGGTTATTTTGTACAGTCCCTGATGCATCCCTTCCCACCCCTCTATGACTGAGATGCTTGAGAACTGTACCTCCCTCAGGCTCTGCACTCCTAGGCCCCCCAGTTCAGAGCAATGGAGTAGGGCTGCCAAATTCTGATACCCCTCCATACAACTTTCCCACACAGGGCAGCCTCAGCAATCCTCCTGCCATCAGAGTAAAGCTGTCAAATGTAATTTACCTCTATTTCTAAGGAGCTAGTGTCAGCACCCATTTTGCTTGAATTCCCCTTATTCTGCTGCCCAGAACATAGCCCTGCTGGGTCACCTGACCTGTTACAGTTACAGTGAAGAAGGCAGAGTCATCCCTGGTGCTGCAAACAAACTCGCCCCCATCCTGGAGCCTCACACAAGGCAGTATGAGCCGGTGTTGGAGTCCCTCACTCTCCAGCACCAAATCTTTACTCTCTTCCACTTCCATCCCGTTCTTGTACCAGCCCACCAAGGCTCCGGGCCGAGACACTTGACATGTCAGGACCACTCTCTCTGAGGTCACAGCAGTCAGGAATACCTCATCTTGGGGTTGTGTGATCCGTACAGGGGGCTCTGAAGTGGAAAACACACAGTCATAATCAGGGGACGTGGTAAAATTCAAATAGGATCGAGCAGTTTACAAACCTTAAGGTGATCAATGTCAGTTATCATCATCATCATTTTTAGTTTCCAGGCACCAGCCTGGGGATGACTTAGTTTCCTGAGGCTTCTCTTGTACTCCTGCTGAGCTCAAGCAATGTTTATAAAGCAGCAACATGGGGGTGTGCAAGTAAATGTTTTACAACTGGGCTTATGTGAAAGAGATTCAGGGGTTTTAGGGGACTACCAGCTCAATGTATTGCGTGATCTGAATCAGCATAAACTTCAAACTAAGGCCAACAAAGAAAGCTGTTCTGAGCCTTTTTGCTGGCTGGCTGCCACGTCTGGAATGGGTGGTGAATGCTCACCCTCCTCAGCTGGGATCCCACCTTCCATACAGATGAGGCCTTTCTCTCGTTTAGAGCCTCCCTCCTCCTCCAAATTCTTTCCTTGAAATGCTCTCCCATTTACAGATACTAAATACCTTGTATGTACAGAGCTGTTTACATACTGTCCTCTTTAGAAGGGAAGCTTATCCTTAGAATGAGAACAGGGGATCTATTTTTTTTGTTTGCTTTTTTTTTATTCCCCAGAGCACAGCATGGTACTTAGCACATATTAAATGCTTAATAGAAATCCTTGTAGATGAATAGTTATGAACATCTCCATTGCCCATAATAAAGACATGAAGGGAGACTGACCTGGTTTTGTTCATCTGAACAGAACAGCACCACCCCCCTGCTATTCTGGGTAATTGCCTGCTCTTTTCTTGCAGAGGACCAAAGACTAGGACCCACTAGCTCCTGCAGCAGCCTTTTCACTATTAGCTGACTAGTAAGTCCAGGAAAGTCTGGATTTTGGGGGGATGTGTGTGTGTAATACTTGAACTCAAGATCATGGACATTATTAGAATCATGGGCAGAAGAAACAAGAAATGTTTATGCTAAAGAACAGACGGCTCAGGGAGAACATAAGAACTATCTTCCAGTGTTTGAAGGATTGTCATGTGAAGGAGGAATAGAATTTTTGGAACCAGATGATGGAACTTAGGGAAATGGGTGCACGTTGTGGAGAGGCAAGTTTTGGTCACCCAAAGGAATTGTCTGAGGAGGCAACATTCCTTTGGAAGGTAGTGGGCTACCCCCTTGCCTGAGATCTCTAGGCAAAGGCCGGTACAGCTATGGACTTATCTAGATGAGCATTGAAGCCATCCAACTCTTGAAATCCTATGAGCTATCATGCTTTCCCCAAGTCTCCTTCTTTCCAAATTTAACACCCCCAGTTTTTTCAATTGATCATGATATGGTACAATTGTATTTTGATCATTTACCTGGAACCTCATTCCCTCTCACCGCACATCTTGTTCATCAGAGATAGTCCATTACAGGACAAATGAGCCCATCAGCACTATCTGCTTGCCCAAGAAGTGCCAAAATCCTCTCTTTAGCTACTTTTCTTACCTCTGGTGTCCCAGAGACCCTCCCTTGTACTAGCGAGCACTTCTCTGCCCAGAAGATCCCGATCCACAGCTGGAAAACAGCACCACACCAGCTGGGCAGTCTCCATGATGCTCTCATACCCACCTGTGACAGTGACGTTGAAGACAGCCAGGTTGTCACCTGCCTTGCACACAAACTTGCCCTCGTCCTGGGGCTGGGCTGCAGGCAGGATCAGGTGGCAATGGGGGCCCTCGTTCTTCAGTACAACGTTTTCATTCTCCTTCACCACCACTCCGTCCTTGTACCAGTGCACGGGGACTCCAGCCCGGGATAGCTCGCATCTCAAAACCACCTGTTCTGAGCTCTCGGCAGCCACGGACACGTTGTCCTGAGGGAAGATGATCCTCACAGGGGGCTCTGCAGTGGGGAACAGTAAAACCTTTCAGATATATACCGTCATCACATGGAGACTTAGGGTTATATTCTTTTGTAAACACTCATTAACGTGGTCACAAATATACTTGACTGTGGATGGAGACCTGGAGTTTGGAGTACTGACCCCATGGCACTGTCCTCTGACAGGTATGGGAAAGGGTGGAGGAGGGAAACTACAAATTTAGACTGATTTGAAGCCCCTATGAAATATGTTTGAGACCATGTTATCTTGGGTTTGCACACAAATTCCTGGCTAGGAACATGAGCCATAGAGGTAGTCTTTAAGAGATAGTTCCAAGACTGAAATACAGAGATATAATTCTGGGCCAAGGGTAGCTTTTGTTGGGGTATGGCCAGGTAAGTCTGTCCCTCAAATTTAAACATTTAGCTTGATGCAAGGTATGGAGATTTTGCTTCTGACTTTTCAATATAGATAAAATGATTATTTCCCCCTTTCCCTTCCTCGCAGCTCCTGAGGTCTGGGTATGTAGGTACAGCCATTTTGTGTCTTTCAGTAGATTTTCAGCTCTGTCCTTGTTCTCCCTTACAAAGGCCAAGTCTAAGTGTTTATCTTTTTTAGTACTGAAGACTGTTAACTAGGAGTTAAGTACTTTGAACTTCCTCAAGGTGAAATTAATTCAGTGACAAACAAGATGAGTCAGTTCTAGGACATATTAACAATCAGAACTGAATCCCAAATGTAGCTCATTGGGAGAGATATCATCCGTACCAGAATCTGCTCATTTCACCTACAGTTGAAAGCAAACTACATTAGTGATGGTAATTAAGAGCCCACTTGGAATCCCTTCCCCTTTGACCACAGGTGATCAGTAGGGGCCACTGCAAGGAACCAATAGGTCAGAACAAAAATGCAGGATTTGGAAGGTGAAGACCAGGCCAGAGTTTGGAGGAGATGGAGACCACAAGAGCAAATAAATACATTGTTGAGAGGGAAGGGAATGTGTTTGTTTATCTGCCCAGAGAGTGGAGTTTCTAGAATGAGTTTGTGGCACAGAAAATTCAGGGATAGGATAGAGTTCATGGGGCACAGTAACTATCAGATATCTTTGTAAAAGCTGTTTGGTTCTCTGGAGTCTCTCTATACCATAAGACCAAAGGGTTTAAAGCTAGAAGGATTCTTGAAGATAATCTAGTCCAGGTGTTCTTAAAATTTTTTTCCATTCGTAACCCCTTTTTGCCTGAGAAAGTTTTATACTATTCTAGTTATATAGGTATATAAAATAGACATGCAAATAAAGCATTTGCTGATAATAAATCATAAATTCATGACTGCCACATGCACTTATGCAACCCTGTGTGGGGTTGTAACCCACAGTTTAAAAAACTTTGAATTCTAGTCCAACCCTCTCATTTTTCATATGAGGGAAACTGAGGACAATAGAAGTGGCGTGCCTATAGTCACACTGGTAGAATGTAGAGATAGATAGATTTGGGCCAGATAATAAGAAGTGCATTTGTAATAGTCAGTCTTCTTGTCCATAGTGCTGTAAGTTTTATAAGGGCAGCTACTTTTCTTTCTTCCCTTTTATATGCTTTGGGATTTAGCACAGTGTTCTGAAGAATAAATCAAATAACAAGCATTATTAAGGGCTTATTATGTGCAAAACATTGTGCTGAGTGATGGGAATTAAAAAACCACCATGCTAGGACTCATATTCTAAGGGGGGGAGACAAAAGGCAAATGACAAGATATAATCAAAATATGTACAATATAGATAGAAAGCCATCGAAGAGAAAGGATCTAGCAGTGATAGGAACCAGGGGAGGACTTCTATAGCATGTGTGACTTAAATTGGTCCTGAAGGAAGCCAGAGAGATACAGATGAGGAGGAGGGGCATGGTGGGAAATATACTAAGTTGGGAGAAAGAGTCCTGTGTAAGAATCAGTAAACAAGCCAGTGTAGATTGATCAAAGAGTGTATGAAGGACTGGGAAGTGCAAGAAGGCTTGAAAGGTAGGGAGGGACCATTAGCAAGGGACTTTAAAGGCTAAAAGTGACTTTATATTTGATTCTAAAAGCAAGAAAGGGCCTCTAGAGTTTAGTGAATAGGGGTATGATAAGGTCAGACCTGTCCTATGGGAAAATCAGTTTGGTAGCTCAGTTGAGGATACGTGGCAGTGGGGAAAGACTTGGGGCAGGAACCGTGATTTAGGAGGCAGTAACAATCTCCTGTAATATTGAAAGACAAGACAATATTGCAAGCAAGAGTGGATGGTCAGTATGAGTGGAGAGAAGATGATATATGTGACTGAGATAATGAAGGTAAAAATGACAGAGTTTGAAAGCAGATTGGCTGTGTGGGGTAAGTCAGGGATGGTACTGAGCTTGTGTTGAGCATGGATGACTAGGAAACTGAGTGAAGCTCTCAACAGTAAAAGGGATGTTGTGAAGAAAGTAAAATTGGGGCAAAAGATCATGAACGGGTGAAGTTAGGAATAGATATTTGTTGAGTTGGCTGTTCAGTGAAATAGTTCCTTATTAAATGATGAGTTCTCCTTTAGAGAGTCAAAGAAATTCTGGATGACTACCATCCATCAGATGTGTTGTGAAGGGGACCCTTGCATGGGAGATACTTCCAAGATTCCTTCAACTTCTGTGATTTTAGGATTCTTTGTGTTAGTGTGCAATAGTGAAAGGATGTGAAGTTGTTTTGTTTCCCAATCCTTCCTGCCTCACTCTCCTCTGTCAAGCTTCCAGAAGCTTGACGGGTATGGGTGGTGAGAGATGGACTGGGCAGAGGATGGGCTGACAACATGTACCTTCAGTAAGACCTTCCAAAAGGGACCCTTGTGCTGAGCAGGCTAGGAGGTTGCTCCTACTTTACCTAGCCTGGGACCCCGAGACTACAGCCCTCTTGCTCAGAAACCAGCCCAGTTGGGCCCTCACCTTTGATGGTGACCATAAAGAAAGCCAAGTCATCCTCTGCTTTGCACACAAACTCGCCCCCGTGCTGGGGCTGGGCAGCAAGGATCACAAGGTGGCACTGGAAGCCCTCATTCTTCAGCACAAAGGCGCTGTTTTCTTCTACTTCTACTCCATCTTTGTACCAATGCACAGGTGCTCCGGCTCGGGACAGCTCACAGGTGAGCACTACCTGTTCTGGGCTCATGGCCTCGACGGAAACCTTTTCTTGAGGGTGCACAATCCTCACAGGGGGCTCTGCAGAGGAAAGGCACACATACACATATAGATACAAACACAGTCATAATGGCAGTCACAGATGCAAAGCTGGATTACCCGATAGGCATCCTATGGGACCTCCCCACCTGAAGTGACGGGCCATTTTATTAGGTTTCACCCTGCCTGCCTTATGTTACCAAGTGAATGTACCACCTACCCATACCACTCTGATGACCTTCTCTCTTTGGTTAGAAGTCCCAATAAGTAAATTTTAATGTACTGTTAGACCAAATATAACTAACTACATACAAATACAATTTTCTAATGTATAAGTTTGTCATTGCTGTTCATTCAGTCATTTTTCAGTCTTGTCTCACTCTTTGTGACCTCTTAAGGTTTTCTTGTAAAGATACTAGACTGGTCTATTCTTTCCCTCTCTAGTTCATTTTACAGCTAAGGAAACTGAGGCAAATGGATTAAATGACTTGTTCAGGGTCACATAGCTAAGAAGCAGTTGAGGCCAGATTTGAACTCATGAAAATGATTCTTCCTGATTTTAAATCCACACCCTATCCACTGAACCACAGGCTGCCTACCTATAAGTAGGAATCATAATATGTAATTGTCTAGACCAGAGGTGTCACACTTATACCATACATATGTAACCCATCAAAAGTTCCCAGTGCAGCCTGAACCGGATCAAAGATGAATAAAAATAAAATAAAACAATAGATAATATTTAATTTGTGATTTTCCAAGTCAGCATGTGGCCAGCAGGGAGCTCTTTCTTTTTTGAGTGTGACCCCACTGAAAGAAAATTGTCTTATTATCCAAATTCTGTTATGAGGTTGGATGGCCATTGAGTGGGTTCATCACTATCATAGCCATCTTGGTCGGGCCTGCAGATGGATAGAGAGCTGGGCCAACCGAATGGGACAAACACAGTGGGCGAACTTTGGGGAAACTGCACAGCATTTTCAACAACCCCAAGGTTCTGTTTGCAACAGAGTCTCATCTTTTAAACTCCAACCTCCTTTTGGGGAAGCCATATGGCAGTGAGTCATAGAATGATTCACACTCTGAGGAATCAAAAATGTGGGTCAACAAAAGGGTGATGGGGAGAGGGTGTACGAGGTGGGTGTCAGTGGGCTGCACACAGAACCTATGGTGAATCGTGTGTGTCAGAAGCAGCCTAAACCATACCATCGACGACCTGCACGACAGAAAAAGGGGGTGGGCGGTCAGAAGGAAAGACAACCCAAGGACAGCCACCTCAGTACAGTCAATCTACATTAGGGGACCCAAGGCTCTCACTTACGCCGAGTCCCCCCTTCACCCCAGGTAGGATTTCTGGGAGGGCATAGATAGGAGTCTACCAGAATGAGAATGAAGGTATGGATGGATTACAATCTGTATTATTGAATGGAACTCCAACATTGATCCTAGCGCTCACTCCTGGAAATACTGAAGCCTGATAACATATAATAGCCTCTATAATTAATGAGTTGCTGAATTCAGGCACATTGCCACAGTGAAAATCATTAGCCTCCACTGGACTGAGACTTAGGCAGTGATGTAAGTTCCAGAGCAGGGCATTCAGGGATGGGGGAGGGCAGCACTCTCACCTCTCTCTCCTTTTGTCTCTCTGCCTCTGTCTCTCTATCTCTGTTTCTATCTCTCTCTCCATCTCTGTCTCTCTGTCTCTGTTTCTATCTCTCCCAGTGACTTTAAAGTTGGTTAGAATAAATGGGACCTTCAGATAATTTGGGCTCCAACCTGACCCCCTGGGTAAGCTGGGTTTCCTGGTATAGATACAGAAATGCAGAGGAAATGAGAATTCACTCCAATTTGCTGAGGCCTTGAGGCTTGAGGGCCGCGCTCTTTTGTTCCTTGTTTTTGCCTTGGTATCCAAGGCCAAGGAGACTGGGCAGGTTTAAGACCCACCATTGCCACAGGACAGGACAGGCTGGAATCGGGCCTGAGCAGAACCGGCCACACGAGAAGGTAACTTTCCTTTTCTACTCTATACTGGGCCTTTACTTGTCAGCCCCTAAAGCTGCTGGTTCAGGGCTCTGTGCCCGTCCCAGTGCCACACTTACAGGCTGGGAGCTTGAGTACAGGCCTCCTGCAGATGGAGGCCGAGTTTTATAAAAAGCTTTCCCGTCCTTTGGGAGAAAGCGGCTGAGGGCAAGTCCTGAGCTGTCGGGCCTGGTCCCTGTGTCCTGCCCCTCGCTGAGGTGGGCAGACAGAGCTTCTTGCTCTGCTTGGACCATCTCCCTCCCTCCCTGGAGTGGTCACGCAGCTTCAGACACCCCCATTATAACACCTTTCCCACTGGAAGGGCAGTGTTGCTGTAGCCATGGGGAGGGCATGCCGGACTTGGGTCAGCGGGGGTCAGTTCGAATCCTGAGCCAGACACTAGCCTTGTGATCCTGGCCTCAGTAAGCTGAGGAGGGGACTATCCCCAAAACTAAGGCCTGTTGTAAGGAAAGCATTTTGTGAATTGGGAGCTATTGGGACGATTATTTCCCGGGAACACTGATTTTGAGCCGGAGGGAGCTCAGGGCCATGTGCTCCCGCCCCTCCGTGTGACAGATCTGAAAAGTGACACCCGGACAGCTCCGACCCCTGCTCCCTGGCACAGCACTGAGAGGCCAGTCCGGGGCCTCCGAATTCTCTCCGCCTGCCCGAGCCCCGCAGCTCAGGGGCCCTCCACTGGCCATTCCCACCTTGCACGTGAAGCGTGGCAGAGACGTGTACACCGGGGCACAGGAAGGTGATGAGGGCCCCGCTGTCCTGGAGCCTCCGGGCCTGCAGCAGCAGCCGGTGCTTGGGGCCTTCTCGCTGCACCCGGTACCCCCGGGCTTCCTCCCTGCGCCCGCTCTCTGGCGCCTGCAGCTCTGCCCCGTTCAGGAACCAGGCGCCGCGCACCGAGGCGGAGAGTTCGAGGGAGAAGGCGGCGTCGTCCCCTTCTTGGACGCGTACATCCTGCAGGCCCCTTAGCACCCGAGCTGTGGGCACTGGGAAGGAAGGGGCAGTCATGGTCAGAGGGGGCGTGGGCCCGGGCACAGCAGGGGCAGTCTGAGCATGAGGATGGAGCAGGGGGACGGCAGGGGAGCGCAGCGAGACCGCGGGGACTCACCCAGGTGCACCGAGCCGGGAAACAGGACGTGGGGGCTCTGGCCGTGCTCACTGACCACCGCCAGGCGGAAGCGGTAGTCGCCCTCGCTGGGCACGCTGTCTCCTGGCACCTCCACGGCCCCCGCTGCCTCCGTGGTGAGGCACTGTACCCAGGCGTCCGTGCCCACCTCTTGCCGTTCCAGCCGGTAGGTGATGGCCGTGTCAGGGGCCGGCATGGGGGGTTTCCAGCTGAGCAGGGGCTGTGTTGCTGCACCCTGTACCCAGCTCGACTGCCACCGGGGGGTCCGGGGGGCACTTGTTTCACACCTAATGTAAATGTGTCAGGTCCCAGCGCCTTCTCAGTGACTGCCTCCCGACCCACCCGAGCGCTTCCCTGCTTCCCCTGGAGCTCCAGCCTGCCAGACCCGTGCCCTCCGGCTCTCTCTCCTGCCCTCCCCTGCCTTCTGATAGCTCCCTTTGCTGTCTCCTTCTGGCACTGCTCCAGCCCACTGGCTCCCCTCAGGCCTCTCACCCTCCTCCCCTCCCTCTCACCCTCCTCCCCTCCCTCTCACCCTCCTCCCCTCCCTCTCACCCTCTTCCCCTCCCTCTCACCCTCCTCCCTTCCCTCTCACCCTCCTCCCCTCCCTCTCACCCTCCTCCCCTCCCTCTCACCCTCCTCCCCTCCCTCTCACCCTCCTCCCCAGTTCTCCAAGCCCTCATCCCTTGGCCTTGCCCATCCTTACATTTGACCCTCAGCCTGGAGGAGGTGTGGGAGGAGCCCAGGCTGAAGGTGACCACACCGGCGTCCTGGCGGGTGACCCCCACCAGCACCAGGCTGTGTGTGCGGCTGGAACTGGTTTGGATGATCCGGGGCGAGGCCGGCAAGTCCCTGCCGTCCCAAGTCCAGTGCCCGAGGGCCCCGCTCTCTCGAACCTCTACCGACAGCACGGCGTTCTCTCCCTCCAGCACGTCCAGCTTCCTGGGGAGCCGCCTGGTGATGGGCCCTGGGACACGGGAGCAAGGGGGGGGTGGGCGCGGGCAGCTGAGCCGAGTCCGCCCCCCCTGTCTGTCCCCCCCAGCCCCGAGTCCGCCCCCCCCCCCGCCCTGTCTGTCCCCTCCTTGTCTGTCCCCCCCAGCCCCGAGTCCGCCCCCCCTTGTCTGTCCCCCCAGCCCCGAGTCTGCCCCCCCCCCCTGTCTGTCCCCTCCTTGTCTGTCCCCCCCAGCCCCGAGTCCGCCCCCCCCCCCGCCCTGTCCCCCCCTTGTCTGTCCCCCCCAGCCCCGAGTCCGCCCCCCCCCCCCGCCCTGTCTGTCCCCCCAGCCCCGAGTCCGCCCCCCTCGCCCTGTCTGTCCCCCCCTTGTCTGTCCCCCCAGCCCCGAGTCCGCCCCCCCCCCCCGCCCTGTCTGTCCCCTCCTTGTCTGTCCCCCCCAGCCCCGAGTCCGCCCCCCCCCCGCCCTGTCTGTCCCCTCCTTGTCTGTCCCCCCCAGCCCCGTCCGCCCCCCCCCCCGCCCTGTCTGTCCCCTCCTTGTCTGTCCCCCCCTTGTCTGTCCCCCCCAGCCCCGAGTCCGCCCCCCCCCCGCCCTGTCTGTCCCCTCCTTGTCTGTCCCCCCCAGCCCCGAGTCCGCCCCCCCCCCGCCCTGTCTGTCCCCTCCTTGTCTGTCCCCCCCAGCCCCGAGTCCGCCCTCCCTGTCTGTCCCCCCAGCCCCGAGTCTGCCCCCCCCCGCCCTGTCTGTCCCCTCCTTGTCTGTCCCCCCCAGCCCCGAGTCCGCCCCCCCTGTCTGTCCCCCCAGCCCCGAGTCTGCCCCCCCCCGCCCTGTCTGTCCCCTCCTTGTCTGTCCCCCCCAGCCCCGAGTCCGCCCCCCCTGTCTGTCCCCCCAGCCCCGAGTCTGCCCCCCCCCGCCCTGTCTGTCCCCTCCTTGTCTGTCCCCCCCAGCCCCGAGTCCGCCCCCCCTGTCTGTCCCCCCCCCCCGCCCCGCCCATCCCCCATCCCGCTGACCTCGGACAGCCACGGCGGCCACCGTGCGCACCCGGCCCCGCATCTCGCACAGGTAGATGCCGTCATCGTCGGCCTCCAAGTCGTGGATGACGAGGCGCCGCACGACCCCGGCCTCCCCCATCTCGTACTTGGGCCCGGGCAGCAGCCGCTGGTCTTCGCGGTACCAGGTGGTGGCGATGCCCCGGGAGGGCACCTGGCACTCCAGCACAGCGTCCCCTCGCTCCTCTCCCTCCACGTCCTCTAGGGGCACCGTGAAGCGCACTCGGGGCTCTGGGACAGAGACAGAGAGACAGAGAGACAGAGACAGAGAGACAGAGAGACAGAATCAAGGGCTGCTGAGAATGCCCCCCACCCCTGGCTGAGGCGCCCCCTACAGGATGTCACACACATCTACATTGGGGACAGCCAGGTCTCCCCGCCAGACGAAGGCCCTGAGGGCGGGGCCGGGCCCCGGTGGCCCCGCCCTGCAGCCCCTCCCCCGTTCGGGCCGCACCTCTGACGTGCAGCTGGACGGCGCTGAGCGTGTGCCCGGCGCTGTTGCGGGCCGCGCACACATAGAGGCCGCAGTCGGCGGGCTGGCAGTAGAGCACCTTGAGCACGAAGCCGCCGTCGCGGTCCCGGTAGAGCAGGCGTCGGCGGCCGGCGCTCAGGGGCCGGCCCTCCCAGTGCCACTCGGTCTCGGGCTCCGGCTTCCCGGTCACGTAGCAGCGGAACTTGGCGTGCTTGCCCTCGCTCACCCAGAAGCTCTTGGGGGCGGGCGCCTCGTTCCCCGCCGGGCGCCCGCGGCCCTGCCGGGGAGAGCTCCGGGGGGGCTCGGGGACGGGCCGGACCTGGAGCAGCGCGGCGGCCAGCGCGCGGCCCTGCTCGTTCCCCGCGTGGCACACGTAGACGCCCGCGTCGGGCAGGCGGACGGCCCGGATGTGCAGCTCGTGGCCCCCGCCGGGGCCCTCTGTCACCCAGAAATGGCCGCTCTCCCAGATGTCCTCCAGGGCCCGGCCGTCCTTCTCCCAGTGCACGGCGGGCTCTGGCCGCCCCCCTATCTGGCAGGCCAGCGTCACCTCCTCACCCTGCTGCACCCACTGGGACCGCGGCCTTTCCAGGAACACGGGGGCCCCTTCCCGGAGCTCTGGGAGCGCGCCCGGGGGCCCCTGTGTCGGGGGCCGGGTCTGGGCTGGCTCTGAGGGCTGGGAGGTGGAAGCTGGGTCTGGGGGGCTCGGCGCCTCGGCCGGGGTGGGGGGGCTCTCCCGGCCTGGGTCCGGGGTGCCCTCCGGGGGCTCTTGCACGGCCAGGGCTGCGGCGGCGTAGGCCTCCCCGCAGGAGTTTTGGGCCCGGCACACGTACACGCCGGCGTCCGCGGCCCCAGCCGCTCTCAGCAGAAGGCTGTGCTCGGCCCCCGCAGTCTGAAAGCTGAGGCGGCCCGACGCCTCCAGCGGCCGGCCGTCCTTCTCCCACAGCACCGTGGGCGGGGGCGAGCCCGCGAGGCAGCACCGCAGGGTGGCGTCGGCGCCACTCACCACCCGGAGCGGTCGTGGGAAGCGCAGGAAGCGGGGGGCACCCCCGAGAATGCCTCTCCCTTCCATGGCCGCGGCTCTGCTGACCCTAGGGTGGGAGAGGGGTCTGGGGAAGGGAAGGGGAGAGGGAGGGATGGGGGAGGAGGGATTCCTGGCTCAGCAGAGGCCCCCCTAGCTTGTGGGAATCAGTCCCCCACGGTCAGGGGGCTGGCCCACCCCTCACCCGTCCCTCCCACACCCTCCCCTCTCTCCTTACCCGCTGGTCCCAGCCGGAGATGAATCTCAGGGGAGGCTGCTTTGGGGCCTCCCTCTCTCTCTGAAGCCGGGGAGCAGGTCCGCCTGCCGCCTGTGCAGACAAGGGCCCCGCCGGCCCTCCTCACTGCCTTGGCCTGGGCTGCACTGACGGGGCTTCCCACAGCCCCCTCCCCACAACCGGGCCCCTCCCTCCCGCACTTCCAGCCTGAGTCCCCAGTGGCCCTGCTTGGGCCCAGAGTGTCCCAGACGCCGCAGCTGCCAGCCCCAAAAATAATCTCTGATGACACAGCTGGATGATAAGACACTAGCCTGGCTCCTGCGGGCTAAGTTTAGAGCACAGAGACCACCCCCGCCCCCTCGCTCTTCCCCACAAGCCGGGGGAGCAGCTGCAGGCTGAGAGGGGCCACAGCTGCCATGCCGGTGAGGTTTTCTGAGGGACTGAATGGCTCTCTGGTAGGGGCCAGAGCCCCTTTTAGGAACTGAGAGTCCATCTTCCAGCCCCGCTCCCCACCGCGGCCCTGCCACACTCCGGGGCGGCCTCGGGAAGTCTGCAGAATTGGGGAGGGGGCGCCTCTCTGGGGTGACTAGGACATCGGAGCGAGACATCCCCCCTTACCCCACCCCCAACATTCCAGGCGCGGGTGGCGATAAGGCTCAGGGCCACAGACATCTGCGTCAGAGATAGGCCTCAATGCCAGCCAAGGACCGCTGGGCGTGGGAAGCAGCAGAGAGGACTGGCAGGGGAGAGTGGGGGTGAATGGGGCGGGGAGGGCAGGAAGGAGAGGAGCACCCTCTGTGAGTGGGCATAAGAGCAGGACCTGGGAGCCAAGGGCAGCAGGAAGTTCAGGCTGGGCCGTCCAAATGCAGCCGCTGGCCATGCTTCCTCTGTGGCTCCTGCTGCACGTTCTGCTGCTGCTGCTGGGTAGGGAGGGTGGGCACACGTGCCAGGGCCCAGAACTGGACAGGGAGCTGGTGCTGGCCAAGGTGAGGACCCTGGTGCTGGATGCTCTGGGCCCTCCCACTACCTCCAAGGAGCGGGGAGAGCCTGCAGCCCGGCGCCTGCCCCGCAGACATGCCCACCCGGGGGACCCCCGCAGCAGGAGCATGGAAAGCAAAGAGGAGGACCTCTCACAGGTCATCCTTTTCCCAACCACAGGTACCGTGAGTGGGTGAGGGGGCCACAAGAGACAGTGGGCATCTGGGTGCCCCTTCCTTTCCCATTTTCCTCTCTCTCAGCCTCCTGACCTCTATCTCTGGGTGATGAAACCTCAGAAAAGGATCAGTGTGCAAGGGAGGGGAAAGGGGGGCGCGGTTCAAGGAAGATTTCCTAACATTTAGAGGCACATTTGCCACCTTTATCCTTCCTTTCCTCCTGACCTCCCCACACTTGAGCATCTCTGAGTTTTTTCTCATTGCTACCGGAGACTGAAGCAGAGAGAGAAGAGGTTTTCTCCGTCATCCCTGCACCACTTTGAACATTCCCTCTCCCCAAGCCTCCCTTGCCCGCCTCCTCCCAGCTGCGACACCCTCTCTCCTTGGGCCCTCTGTCTCCACAGGTCCCAGCTGTGAGGACGGAGCTGCAGCTGGAGAGGCCGAGGGCCTGTTCACCTACAGCTTCCAGCCCTCCCTGCATATGCGAAGCCGCCAGGTGATGGCTGCCCAGCTGTGGTTCCACACCGGCCTCCCCAGGGCAGGTGCTGAAGGAGGCAATGCCTCGGGCCCGGCCGTGACGCTGCTGGCCATGTCTTCCGGGGGCCCCATGGAGGTGCCCACCTCGCTGGGCCTGGCCCCACCTCGCTGGGCCGTGCTTCATCTGGCAGCCCCTGCCCTCCCACTGCTGACCCACCCCCTCCTGGTGCTGCTGCTTCGGTGCCCCCGCTGCCCCTGCCTGGCCCGGTTGGATGCCACCCCCTTCCTGGTGGCCCACACCAGGGCCCGTGCAGCCAGCGTGGGGGAGAGGACCCGCCGCTCTCTGCCGCCGCCCCCCTGGCCCTGGACCCCAGCTGCCCTGCGCTTGCTGCAGCGCCCGTCCGAAGAGGTAGCTGCCCACGCTGACTGCCACCGGGCTGCCCTCAACATCTCCTTCCGGGAACTTGGCTGGGACCAGTGGATTGTTCACCCGCCAAGCTTCCTCTTCCATTACTGCCACGGGAGCTGTGGGCTGGTGCCCTCTCCAGTCCTGTCTGCTGGGGCCGCCCTCACCCCTTCTCAGCCCCTGCCCCTGGGCCCAGGGTCCCGGCCCTGCTGCGCTGCTCTGCCCAGCACCATGAGACCCCTGAGGGTCCGCACTACCTCGGACGGGGGCTATTCTTTCAAATATGAGATGGTGCCCAACCTCCTCACTCAGCACTGTGCCTGTGTATAGGGAGGACCACCCCCTCCTGCCAGCAAAACCAGAGCCAGATAGTCAGAGAGGAGGCCAGGGCAAAGGAGGGAGCCCCAGTCCCTAACCCTCCTCTCCTCTGCTGGGCCCTTCCTGTCCAAGGTCACCCTCATCGATTGTAAACAGATTAATAAACAGTTCAGCATAACTGGCTAGAGACAATGGCCAGGGAGTGACCCTCCCCCCCTTCCCAGAGGTATGTGGGGGAGAACTGGAGCATAAAATTCCAGGGATCGCATTTGGAAATCTGACTTGTAAATCCCCAAATCGGGAAGCGCTTGTTATGGTGGCAGAGAGCAGAACCTAAAGAGCTTTGCTCATAGGTCTGCCAGAAAGATGCATCAGTAGGCCTCCTGTGGTCACCTAGGTGACAGATAGCATCAGCATTAACACCTCCCCCCTCAGTCCTTTTGCCCCACGTGGTCCCACAGAGACATGTGGTCTCTGTGGCAGAGACCTTCCTGTTCAGATATTCTTCAGACCTGAGCACCTTCCCATTCAGGCCCTGCCTTAGAACAGGTATTATTGAAAATTTTAGCAGACCTCATTTAGCCCCAAGAGAAGATACCCATGGATAGAAATTAGCTGGTGCAGAAGGCTGTGGATTTCCCCCAAGCTTGTCCCACATTGTTCCTTCCTGGTTTCTGCTCCAACTCCTTCCCAGCTAAATAGTGACTTCTTGGGGTTGGGAAAGCTGCCCTGTGTTCACCAAAGCTGTTTGGCCCCATGGATATGAGAGATGGGCATCTCCCAAACCCCTAAGGCCTTTCCTCACCCCACTGACCCTCAATAAAGGAGGCCTGTCTGCCTCTCTGCCTTTGCCATGATGTATGAACAACCAATGTCTCCTTGAAGGGAAGCTTCAGTAACCTGACCTTGGAAGGGGAGGGAGGGAACAAGTATTTATGAAGTACCTACTATGTGCCAAGCGCTGTGCAAAATACCTTAAAAATATCTCAGCTTATCCTCATAGCAACTCTGTAAGGTATGCTATTAATCCAATTTTACAGTTGAGGAAATTGAGACTGACTTCTGGAGGTAACATGGTTAGAAAATATCTGAGGTGGAATTTTTTCCCCCACTTAACAGTATTTTTTTTTTTTCCAATTACATGGAATGAAAGTTTTCAGCATTCACTGTTGTAAGATTTTGAGTTCTGATTTTTTTTTCTCCTTCTGCCCTCCCTCCTCAAGACAGCAAACAACTGGACATAAATCACACATGGACAATGATTTAAAATATATTTCCATATCTGTCAAGCTGTGAAAGATAAATCAGAACTAAAGGAAAAATGAGGTGGGATTTCAATGAGGATCTTTTTGGCCCCAGCCTAGTGCCCTTGGAGATCACTGAGTCAGGATGACCTCAGGAACTCAGAGACATTATTTCTTGATGCAGATTTTGGCAGAGGGACTCTTGCCATTGTAACACTGAGGGATTATCAAAGAGAGGGCTGAAATGAGGATCCTGTTCTGGAGTTTTTTAGTCCTTCTTAAAATGAAGGCATACCTTTGAGAGCCTGGGTTCCGAGCATCCCAGTGGCCACCACTCCCTTACTTGGGCATCAGTTTTCATAAAATTCTCCTGGTCTTGCACTGACAAAAACTCTTCTCCCCTTATGTCAAAGACCTCAGATTTTAGATTCTCTTCCCAATAAATAATGAAGGGAAGATGAGGCACAATTCCCATGGCTGAAGTCAAAAAGGCAGAGCTGTTCAGGCTAACCTTAGCTGGGGCTTGGCCTTTCCCTCTTGTGCACAGGGTCATGGCATTGAGAAGAGGAAGGGCAGCAGAAAGGTCATCAGTCTAAAGGCCTTCTCTTTTCCTCCACCTTGTAGTGTCAGGTGCTAGCACTTCTAGCACCATTTGGGAGAGCTCACTCATCATCCAAGGCAGTGGTAGAAAACCAGGCTCAGTTCTGGGAAGGAGAAATACCCATTCCAAAAGAAAAGCTATTTATGTACCTGTCCTACAGAGCAGCAGATTCTAACTGTTCCTTTCCCGGGCTCTGAGGGAGAGAAGGTCACCAGAGTCCAAACGACTTATTTTACAAGTAACGAAACTGATGGCCAGAAAGGTGAAGCTACCTGTCTAATCAGAATCCTCTCCCTGTCTATTCACCACTTCTTCAGTGTTAATTAATGTTGACATCTTCCAAAGGCAGCCTGCTTCCCTTTCTAACTAGCACTGGGTGTTGTGGGGGGGTTGAGACAGAAAACAGATGGCACCAACACCTGGGTGACAAAAGGAATTCATCAGACCTGTGCCCTAAAGTGAAAGCCCTGGGGGAGTCATGAAGTCCAGACATGAGGTAATGGCTCATTAATTGCTCTAATAACTTGATTCTCTCTGTGGGTCACTTTGCCATCCGATTTTGCCAACCATAACAAGTATCCACCTGCCAAAAGCCTCTTTCCTAGTGTCAATCACCTACCCATCCTGTAGTCCTTTACCAGTCTTCATAATTATCAAACAAAGGCAACTCAGACAGGGATTGGGGCCACACAGTAATCCCATCTGGCCTTTCCCTTCCCATGGGTGCCACTGGGAATGATTCCTGGGAACATTAGAATCCATACCCTGGGGAATTTGTGCCAGTCAACAGGAAGCTACTGGCCAGGAGGAAACCTCAAGATTTGGGGATATGGCCAAAAAAAGACCTCTGACATAGAAGTTAATAGGAACAGACATAAGAGAATCTCTTCCATATCCTCAGAGATGCAGCTGCTCTCCACACATTTCCAATCTTCAAGCTTTGGCCGTCCCCCATGTCCAGAACGTTCCCCTTCCTCACTTCTGCCTTGGTTTCCTTCAAGGCTCCTCTCAAATCCCCGCCTCTGAAGGAGATTTTTCTCAGTTCTCTCAGCTGCTAGTGCCCTTCTTCTCTGAGATGTCCTTTCATCCATGCGCTCTACATCTCATATGTACCTCATTTCAATGGTGTATTAAGTCCTTTGAGGACAGGGACTGTGTTTTGGCCTTTTTAATCCCCAGAGCTTCAATACAGCGCCAGGAACATTGGAAGAGCTTAATTAAATAAATGCTTGTTGACTGACTGACACTGACAGGAATCAGCTGCAGGAAATTGCCTATGAGCCAGTTTGTGGCTGATGGAAGGAAAATATTTCAGATCTCAGCCAGGAAATAATGGATGGACAAATCGGTCCCTTGAGAGTTGGTGTAGTGAATTCTGGTTTCCGAGAGCTTGAACTTAAAATATTGAGTTTTAGAAAATGGAAAACTGAAGATGAGACTACTAGCTCTATAGTGATCCCTCTGAAGTACAGTTCATTTTAACAAGGGCGCTAGCAGGCAGTCTCCAACTATTTTTTTAAATCACCTCTTGACTGTAACAATAGCCTATAAGGACATCAGAGGATTGCAGCTAGGTCCTAAAGGGCAGGTAGACAGAGTTTTGCTTTTTTTTTTTTTTTTGATTGGGGTGATAGGCAAAAGGGCATTCATTCTAGAGCCATCAGCTTTTAAAAGCAGTGCTGATTATCCTAGAATGGATCAAAATCACACTTATACATTGCTTTAAGGTTTACAAAGTACTTTACAGAGTTTCTGATTTTTGCAATTAATTATTTTTTCAAATTCATATCTTCTTTTTCTTCAATCCCCACCCTCCACTGAGGATGTGAGAAAAAGGCTTTGCAACCCCCGACTGTGATTTTAATGGTGTAGAGTTCCCAGTGTGGAGCCTATTATGCTGAGAAGGCAAGGGGCCTTCCCTGGGTCAGTGTCAGAAGTGGGATTCAGAAGGCAGGTCTTTGAGAATCTAAGTTCAGTTTTATCTTATCCTTTGTCTGCCCCCTACTATATATGACTTGTACTGGGATATTATTGTCAATTTACATATTTAGTTGCAAGTCTGGCACGCAGGGAGGCCAATTACTGACTCTCTTTTTACAATTAAATTACACCATCCAGGAGGTGGGGGGCTTGGCTATCTGCATATTGTTCTTCCTAAAACTCAGTTGCAGTGGAGGTATGATTGCTTAAGAGATGGACATCCTTTCCCACTCAATTATCCTTAAAAAAACAAACAAACAAACATCTATCTATCACAAATTAATCCTGAATTTTAAATAATGAAGCAGATAGTCCTAAGGAAACAAATGTTTCCAGACAAAACCGGTACCCTTCTTCGGATCCTGTTTTCTGTTATCTATTGATTCCAACCTAATTTTAATGTGTAGACATCAATGAGAAGGCTCTTTGGCAATTTAAATCATTATGTTAACTTAAGAGTCAACATATTTCAGTGCAGGGATGATCCTGGGGATCACTCAGCAGTTTGAAATTGCACCAAAATCTTCAAGTTTTTCTTTGTAGCTATTGGCTCCTATTTTTCTAAAGAAAATCCTTTCTATATGTTTCCAACTAGTCAGGTTTTTTTTTTTTTTTTTTTTTTTTTTTTTTTTTTTTTCCCCTTTCTCGACCTCTTGATTCCTATTTCTTCTTCACAATCAGCAGGAGTAGAGATGTTGTTCAGTTGTTCTTGGTGACCCCATGTGGGGTTTTCTTGGCAGATAATGGGATGGCTTGCCACTTCCTTCTCCCAAACATTTTATTAGATAAGGAAACTGAGGCCGGCAGGGCTCAGTGCCTTGCCCTGAGTGTCACAGCTAGGAAGGGTCTGAAGCCAGATTTGAACTCAGGGAGATGAGTCTCCTGACTCCAAGCCCAGCCTCTCTGGCATCAAAGCATGACAGCACTATCCATCTAGAGCTGGCAGCTCATCTAGCCCAATCTCCTCTTTTAGGAAACTGAGGCAGGGACAGGTTTGGTGCCTTGCTCAGGGTCACAGCAAGCTTCGGAGGAAGGATTTGTGCCCCCGTATTCTTGGTTCCAAGCTCAGGCCTCTGGCCTGTCTGACATTCTGCCTCATTTATTAAAAAAAAAAAAAAAAAAAAAAAAAAAAAAGCCATGATTAAATGATTGTTGACAAGCTCATAGGCTCAGGGGGAAGGATCCTTCCAGGTCATCGAATGGGAACCCTGAACCCCACAGTCTGGGGGAAGGCCCAGGACTCCTCCCGGGTCATGAGATCCTCCAGACTCCCCTGAGCGGCTTCCAGGGGAGCCTTGGCTTTCTCCTGGCAGGTTTTTCTGCAAAGCTCCAAGAAGCTGTGCTGGGGTCTTGCTATGGGGGGGTGGGACCCTTGTGCAGGTCGGCTTGGCCTTGGGGTAGCCTCAGACAGTATGTAATTCTCTTGGAGAAAAGACTCCTAAGAGCAGCCAGGTGATGCAGTAGGTGGAGTGCCAGACCTCAAGGCAGGATGGCCCTGAGTTCAAATCCTCCCCAGACACTCAATAACTATGTAGATATGACTACATGCAATCTCCCTTCTCTCATCTGTAAGATGAGGATAATAACAGCACCTCATGAGGAACAAATAAGATAATCTCTCTCAATATCCATCTACATCTATTAATGCTTTGCAAACCTTAAATCACTAGTATACAGATATTAACTATTAACTATTCCTATTCCCACCTGTCAGTAGTTTCCAATTGATGGTCTGCTTAACAAGCAGCAGCTGTTTCTGATACTCAGCTTGTGGGAGTTCAAAAAGAAATGAAGACTCTCAGTCTACATCTGAAATTGTTGCACATTTTACCTCAAAGGCAAAGTTACTTCCAACCACATTTGAACAGGACCTTGAATAAGAGTTTAAACCCAGCATGTGAAGCAGCCTCCTAACGAGTGAAAGGGGTGCATAAAACACTGTTCCTCTTCTCAAAGTTTCCCAAGTAAACAAGGCATACACTTTAAACAGAGAACAATAAAAGAGAACAAGGGGGAGGAATAAGCATTCATACAACACCTGCTATGTGCCAGGTGCTTTACAACTATCTCCTCACAACTCCTGATAGTTGAGGAAACTGAGGCAGGGAGCGAGCAGTTAGGTGACTTGTCTTGTAACAGCCTGCAAATGCCTGAGGTAGAATTTGAATTCAGATCCTTCTTGACTTTCTAGTGCCAGCACTTTACCCATAGGGCCACCTAGTATCTAAGTGGCTCATGACTTCAGGCTAATTATTGAGCCCTGGGAAAGGCCTTAACTTAAAAAAAAAAAAAAAAAAAAAAAGCCAAGATTTCCCACGGGTCTATGACGGCTCCGGAGGACAGAGCCAGGCTGACAAACTTTGTGCAACTCCGACCCAATCGTATCCAAGATTTCCCTCCCTCGTGGTCATCTTTCAGAAGGAAGGTTAACAATCACGGGCTAGGTTTTGGGGTAGAAACAATGAATGTTGTACTAGTTACAGGAAAAACAGATTCGGAATGGGCACTCAAGGAAGACTTCCCAGAAGTGGGGCTTGACTTAAATACCTTGAAAATTGAGTAGAATTTGCCAAGAAAGAAAATTCAAAGAAAGCCTCTTTTTCCTCCCTCTTTTACATCTGAAGAGCCAAGGATAAATGGCCTATTACAAAGCTGTGTCAAACAAAAGGATTTGGGTATATTGATCTTTGGCCACTTCATAGGGACATGGCAATCACCGGAAAGCGCGTGTGCCAAATGAGTGGACGCCTTTTTTGTGGCCCTGTGGTACCCGGGGTCCCCAGTGCAGATGCCAGACTGGGCCAGGATTGGGGGGGAGGGGGGGAGAAGAGGCTGTCAGTCCCTGTCTAGTCCCCAGTGATTCATATCGGAGGCAGATCCCAGACCAGCCAGCAGGCAAAACTCGTGCTTGGCTTTGAAAACCGCAGGAACCAAAAAGCTTCACTTCGGCCGGATTCCAATCTTGCGTTCCGGGTTCAGTTCCTGCATTCGATTCAGCGTCCATTAAATGGCTATGTCTGCGCCAGCTGCTTGCCCCTCTATGAGACCTGGCCTGGTCCCACCTCAAAGGCAGAGCTGGCTCTAACCACAGGGGGAGCATTTATTAAGTGCCTTTGTCTACACCTGCTTTTCTGCAGCCGATGAGACAAGGAAGTGGCACAGAGGGTTCGGCTAGGAGTCGAAGTTTTAGAGCAGGAAAACTTAGCCAGGGTCTGCCTAGCGCATAGTAGGTGCTATATAACGTAAGCTGCTTTCAGTATTATTCCCCTTTTTACAGTCCAGGAAGATCTGAGTTCAAATGCAGTCTCGGATACTTCCTAGCTGTGTGACCCCGGGCGCTGCACCTGCCTGACTCAGTTTCTCCATCTGTAAAACAGGGATAATAACGGCATTCACATCCCAAAGTTGTTGTGAGGAGATAATTTTTTTTAATAAAATATTTACCAAAATACTTTATTTATTATGGGGGATCGCTAGATAGAATCGCAAGATTGTGTGGGAAAAACTCAACACTTTTCCCCCCAGGACTGGTGACGCTTGGATTGGACAGAAAAAAGGGAACTTTATAGTTCTTTACACACTGAAATATCTGTTGATGACCTTTTTCTTTGCATAAAACCGTCATAACCTACTTATCATAAAACCGTTTATTTTTTCCGAACAGGAAGCCCAGACAGCAAAGTTGTTGCTGGAAAGCATTCCCTCCCGGGACCCGAATGCGAAATGCCCGAACCCAGACCACGCCCTCCCAGGGAGTAGAGAGCCGCGCCGTCCGAGGCGTGGAAGAGACGAGGAGGGGTTCACTGATATTTTGCTGGTTAAAATTCTAGTTTGAAGTCTCTTTTAGGTTTCTGTCTTATCAGAATACTAGTGTGTGCTAAGAATTAAACCCAACACTCAAAAACCCAGAAAAATATTCAGAAGGAAGGGATACAAAGTGCAAGCGAGTCAGAAACGAGTCCTCGCGCAGGCGCACACGGGAGAGGAGGCCCAGGTGGCCAGGCCGGGGCCTGGGGTCATCAATCTCGGGCCCAAGGCTCCGCCCCCTGGAGGGAGCAGAAAGAGCAGGCGCGACAGTCCGGCTGTCTCAGGCCAGCCTCTTCCTCCGCGGACTCGTACGCTGCTCCACGCTCACCGCTCCGCGGGACCGAAGCCGGGCTCCGCCCCCTTTTCCTCTTAATCGCCGAAAGAGCCGGAAGTTTCTAAGCTCAACTTCCGTCCCGGTGGTGAGGAGCTTCCGCTTTTTCCCTCCCCAGCACGGGTGTCCGGCAGCCGATCCCGTAGGAAGGGGTGAGCCTCGGAAGGATCGTTCCGGAGTCTCTCGAGGCCGGCCGCGTGCCCTCTTCAAGGGTCCTGGGCCGCTGGCGGACCCGGCTTTGCTTTCCGCACCGCACTTTCTCCTCCTTCCTGGAGCCGTGAAGTGTCCCTTTGCCAGGCCCCCTCCTCCGCCTCAGCTGACCTTAGTGAGGTTGGGGGAGGGGGGGCCGGGGTGTGATCCCTCGATTCTTCCCTCTGACTTCCCGGAGTCATCTTCCCCCGCCCTTCTTTTTTCGGCTCCGCCCCCAAGCTCCCCGTTGCTATGACGACGAGTTCCTTAGTGTGGAAACTAGCGGGACTGCTGCAGGACTCGGGTAAGGGAGCTTCCGGGTCAGGGGGCGAGGGCCTGGGGAGGGGGAAGGAAGGGAGTGTGTTGTAGCTGGCGTGACTAGTTCCTCCTGGAGACCCCGAAGCTCGAGACTTGGGTGTCGGCCCGGAATGGGAACACCTGAGTTCAAATGCTACCCATGCACTTAATCATGCCAAGTCTCTTCCCTTCCCCCTGTCACCATACAAAGGTAATAGTGAGAGCGACCTACCGCATGCGGTGTTGTGACAGCCCAGCGACAGTTTTAAAGGGCTTGTTTAGTACAGTGCCTGGCACATAGTAGGTGTGCCATAAACGTTAGATGTTAGGATTCACATTTTTTCAAGAGATTATCCTGGCACTTTAGAAACGTTGTCTATCACTGAGTAACAGAGTTGTAAACACAGTGCCGAACACATAGTAGGTGCTTTGTGAGTGTTAGCTATCATCGTTATTACCTAGATAATTGCAAAAGCATAGTAGGTACTTTATAAACATTAGTTATCATTATGGAGATTGTAAACGCTTACTTAGCATGGTGCATGACACGTAGGAGTGTTATAAGTGTTAGCTATCAGATGCCCGAGACAATTGTAAAAGCTTATTTAGCACAGTGTGTGACACAGGTGCCAGCTCCACCGTTATCATTACGGAAATAATTGTAAAAGTGCTCATCACATAGTAGGTGCTTTAGTTAACTATTATTGTGTTATGAGGCGATACAATCACAAAAGGGCAGAGAATGCTACCTGACACGTAGTAGGTCTCCTTACTCTGTAACCTGATAGTCTGCACTCCCACTCACCGCCCTGGCCCCCTCCCAGCTCGGGCACGGCCAGAGGCAGTCCCGCGGAGCTGGCCGTCGCCACCACCGCCCCCTGCGGGCCGCGGTCTCGGGCCTTTCCGCCTCTGCCTCCCCTGACCAGGTGCAGCGTGCTGCGCGTGCAGCCAGCGTTGTGTGGCTGCTCCTCCTAGGGATGTTACCGGTGCTGGGGCCCTGGGGCACTTCTTTCCTCTCCCCCTCTCCCCAGTGCTCTCCCAGACTCAGCCTCCCCTCCTGGAGCCCCGCCCCTCCTGGGAGCTCCGCCCCTCGGGGGCTGCTTTCTGCCACTGTCTCCTCTGATAGGAGAGCGGCCTTCTCCTGGAGTCTGACCCGCGCCCGCTGCGGAGGCGGCCCCGTCCCGGCTCTGTCACTGCCGCCGGCCCCTCCCAGCCGCCCACTACCTCTCCCGGCTGTCACCAGGGGCCTCTTTTTCCCAGACCCCGTGCCCCGCCCCCCATGGCCCTCCCTGCTGCCTCTCCGTGGGCCATGCATGGCCTTGCAACCTTGTCGCTCCCCCAGACTCAGTGACCCCCTGCCTTTCGGACGTTCCTTCAGGATGTCTGGCAGACTTCCCAGCGGAAGTGGTTATCCTTCTTTCCCCTGGAGCCCCTCCCCTCCTTTGCCTTCCTGAGGGTCCTCCCATACCCAGGCTAGTGCACGGCGAGGATCCTCTCCTCTGAGCGGCCTCCCGGACGTGGGGGGTAGTGACTGGCAGGGCCCTCCTTTCAGCCACGCCCCCTGCAGGTACCTCCGGCTGCGGGTCCACCACTCCTCCAGCCTCCCTGGCCCCGGGGCTCGCCGGCCTCCCGTTCTGGGCCAGGCAGCCAGAGGCCCCCCTTCCACAGGAAGCATTCCCCAGCCCTCTGCCTATGGGCCAGAACTTGAAACGAGGAGCTCGGGTACTCAGTCCCCACCTTTAAAGGAGTTCGCACAGTAGCTCACGCCCCAGAGAGCACGTGTAGCCGGGAGCCTCAGCGAGGATGGCCTGGGGAGAGCCACTGTCAGAGCGGAGTCCCGCTCCCGCTGCCGCTGGCCGGAGACATTGGGAGGAGAGCGCTCAGAACCAAGGGGAGAGAGCGGCCTCTAGGAAAGCTAGCCGGCCCAGGAAAAGACTCAGGCCTTTGAAGGAGAGAATAAAGGAGGTGGACTGGCTGCATTTGGGGGTGAAAACCCCATTAAAAAGGAGGTGATCACGCCCCCCTGACTTCTCAGGAAGGGAGATGAAAACACCAGAGGAAATGGAGAATCACATCAGATTAGCAGGTCCTGAAGGGCTGGCTCTTAAAGCGGGTGTACGCAAATCCGTCGGTGTGGGAGGTTTTACATAGACCACATAGATTACATTAGCACATAGCAGTATACCACAGGCTACAAGTGATGTCACAAATAATGTCACAAATAACATGAACCAACATGAGGAAGGACACACGTCTGGAATCTAGCCCGGGTCCTGCTGGACGGGAGCCTCACAGATCCTAGACTTGGACTCCACCTAGGTCAGTGCCCTCATTTTGTGGGGAGGAGGCTCGGCTCGGGCAGCCCGGTAAGAACGGCCCGTCGTGGGGCCTGCGAGGGCTAGGCCGGCGCTCACGGGGTCGTTCCCAAGCTCACACTGTCTGCCTTCTCTCTCCCCTCCCCGAAGGTGACCTGGTCCTGTCTGGCTGCAGCACGCTGACTCTGCTGACCTCCACCCTGCAGCAGCTGAATCACGTGTTTGAGCTTCATCTGCGACCCTGGAGCCCCTTGCAGGCCGGCTTTGTGGCCCTGCCCTCCCACCCTGCCGACTCCCCCACTATCCTGCAGCTCCAGTTCCTCTTTGACGTGTTGCAGAAGACGCTCTCACTCAAGGTTTGGGTCTGAAGGGAGCATGTGGGGGTCGGGAGGCTGGGAGCTCCACCTGGCTACGTTCTCAGGGGGCTGGGTCTGCAGAGGCTGCCTTAAACCTGTGGGCCCGAGGTCCGGATAGCAGTGCGTCCAGAGAGGGCGACCCTTGTAATGAGGGGGCACTGTGCTGAGGGAGAGGCATTACTCCCCACCTGAGCTCTGTTCTCTTCTCTCAGCTGGTGCACGTCCCAGGCCCTGGCCCTCAAGGCCCCATCAAGATCTTCCCCTTCAAGTCCCTGAAGCAGCTGGAGGTAGGAGGAGATGGGGGGGGGGGGAGGTGATGGTGTATGGCTCAGCTCAGAGGGGGGGTCCTTGGGAGGGTCCTGTCCTCAAGTCCCTCTCTGCTATCCTTCTGTTTGACTGACTGAGTCCAGCAGAACGTGGCTCTTGTGTGTTCGATCCCCTCCCATCCTTGTCTCCCTCCCTGATTTGGAGCCTTCTCCCCAGCTGCGAGCGGTCCCTCTGCACTGTCTGTGTGGCCTCCGTGGAATCTACTCTCAGCTTGAGACTCTGGTCTGCAGCAGGAGCCTCCAAGCGCTAGAGGTGAAGGACAAGGAAGGCTGAGGCCAGGCTGGTCCTGGTGGGGAAGGGTCTGCGGGGGAGGGGCTGCTGGCACTGACCTTTTCTCCCTATCTCAGGAACTCCTCTCGGCTTGCGGCGGTGACCTCTGCTCTGCCTTGCCCTGGCTCGCTCTGGTTTGTGCTGATTTTAGCTATAATTCGTTGACTGCCTTGGACCGATCCTTGGTGAGTGGGGCAAGGATTTACCAGAGGGCCTCAGAGGGAGGGGGAGCACGTAAGGCACCCCGAGTGATCTTCCCGACTCGTTTCCCTCAGCACCTCCTGTCAGCTCTTCAGGTTCTGAATCTGAGCCACAACCGAGTCACCGACTGTGAAGACTTCTTGACTGTGAGTCTGGGGCTCGAGGGGATCTCTGCATCCCTGAATGGGGTACTTCCTTCTGCCTGATGCAGCCACCTTGTACCAGATCTCTGCCCAGTTAGGCTGTTTTGCACCCCCCCCCCCCGTGTGGGCACGCCCTTACCCTGGTCTGATGCCATCTTGGTCCTGCAGGCCCTGTCTGAGCTGCGGCATCTGGATGTCTCTTACAACCGCCTTCAGTCGGTCCCCGTGGTGAGCCCCGCGGGGGCCGTGCTCAAGACAGTTGTGCTGAGGGGAAATGAGCTTCGAAGCTTGTGCGGTGAGCGGCCCACCAGTGAGAGGGGCCAGGCTGGTGTGAGCCTGCTGCCTGGGTGGGAGGGCCGGCCCCGAGGCCAGTGGGGCTGGGCAGAAGTGCCTGACGCTACTGGTCTCCCTGCTCAGGGCTGGATCAGCTGAAGGGCCTTCGGCATCTGGACGTGGCGTACAATCTGCTGGAACAACACAGGGAGCTGATGCCCTTGAGGGCGCTGCCCGAGCTCCAGAGAGTGAGTGGGGACCTTGGGGGCGGGGAAGGAGTGGGACCCAAGCACCCAGAGTCCACGCGTGGCTGCCAGAAGGCAGGAGTGGCAGCCATGTCCCTTTGGCCTCAGAGCAGTTGTGCTGGCTGCTGCTCATCTCCTTTCTCGTCCACAGCTGCACCTGGAGGGGAATCCTCTGTCCTTTCACCCCAATCACCGAGCAGCTACCGTTCAGTGTCTGTCACCACAGGCCAGAGATGCTTCTCCTCCTGGGGTAAGCTGTCCCCCTTCCCTCGTCTCCCCCCATTCTGGTTTTTCCCTTCATTTCTCCAAATTTTTAAAGCAGATTTTCTTTTATTGGTCTCTTCTGTTTTCACATTGCCATCGTTTCTCCCCAGTTTTTTTTTTTTCTTAAACCAAGGAAAGGATAAAGAAGATAAAAATCTATAAATTTAACATGTCAAAAAAGTCTGATGTCATATGCCCTGTGTGATTGAGCCTTTGACTTCAGGCTGAAAGGAGGAGGGAGATGTCTTCTCCGAGCTGTTTTTGGGATGAAATACTTCTTTTTAATTTTGTAACATTCAGTTTTGATTGTTATTGTTTGTTGTTGGAGAACTTGTGTCTACCTCTTTTACTTTGCATCCATTCATGCATGTGTTTCTCTGTGCCCAGTCTCACTTGTTTCTTACATCACCAGTCTCCCACTGAATTCAGGTAGTGCATTGCTTCACCTGTTTCCAGTAAGTAGGCATCCATGCTGCTCTTAAGCTTTATAAGTCTCAGAGTCATGATGCTCTGCTGTTGTTTATTTGATCACATTCCTTCCCTTCTTCCCCCAAGAGAGGTCTCTCCTGTCACAAATTAGAACAGTCAGGTAAACCAAAGGCAGGAGGCTGAGGTCACGCTTGGGCTTCCTGAGTCACGATGGTCATCGGTCCCTCCCAGAGCTGACATCTTCAGGGTTATTGTCTTTTGTGGTCGTGTTAAGTGTTCTCGCACACCTGCTTACTTTGCTTCCCCCAACTTCCCTTGCTCCCTCTTGTCCCCTGGGTTGTAGAGCCAGCCCTGAGACCTAGGGAACATGAATGGGACCTGTTTTCTCTTGGGCCTGTTCTTGGTGTGTCCTGCACTGCTTCTCTTGGCCTGCCCTCTCTCTCCTCCCAGGGTCGGGGGCAGGATGGGGTGCTCCTGTCCCTTCCACGCTACCTCCCCCTTTCCAGCACGTACTCACTGGCACTTTTTTCTTTCAGTTTCTTCTTGATGGGGAGCCCCTGTCGCCTGCTGACTTGCAGGTCAGTCTTGCCAGGAGCCAGCAGGGGCTGAAGGGCTGGGGCAGGCTGGTTAGAGGGTGCTGGAGAATGACCGGGGCGGGATGGGCAGGGAAGTGAGGGCACCTCCCTGCCAAACCAGCAGCTGTACTCCTGTTCCTTACCACGATTGGGCAAGGAAGAAGAAGCACTTGATCCTCTGTTGTCCTTATAAAAGTGGCTCTCTTTGTGTGCTTCCAGCCTCCCACATCTTCTGGGCTTTACTCCTTGGCCCTCTCTCTAGCCCCCACAGTGGGAAGTGCCTCAGAGACCTCTTATGGCCCTGACTTGAGTGACAGCCCCTCTTCGGGAGGTGTTTTGGGTCGCCTCCTCCCTCGTAAGGCTAAGGTGAGCTACCCTGTGTCTGTGACTGGGGGGGACTCAGGATTCTGGCATTGTTACCCTGCCAGGGATGAAAAGTATCCCCCTCACCCTTGGCAGGTTTCTGGGTTGGAAGAGGGTGTTGGTACCTAGAGACAAAGGGTTTGGTGTTCTGGGGTCCCTCTTTACTCACAAAGGAGCTTCCTTTTGTCATCCTCAGAGCCGAGTCCGTGTGAGGCGGGCGAGCATCTCAGAGCCAAGTGATACTGACCCAGAGTCCCGAACTCCAGATCCCTCGCCTACTAGTGAGACCCAGCTTTTCCTTTTTCCTATTTCCTCCAGATTTTCACTTTTGTGACTTAGTTAGTTGTGCCTTCCTTATTAGTCTCCTCCTCACCCCTCCAGCCCTTGTCTAGTTTTCCACTTGGGAAATGCATCCTTCACTAAAAATGCATCCTTCTGTGGTGCCTTCCTGATTGTGGTGTGTGGCTGGCCCTGGCTTCTCAAGTCCGTGCTCATGGGGACGGGAAGTTCTAATACGTCCCGCCAAGTTGGGAGGTTTTGGGGAACGGTCTAGTGAGGGACCGTGCGGGGCTTCAGAAGGCCTGGTTCCTAGGTGGGCCCAGCGAGCATCTGTGAGGGCCCGGAGGAATTTCATCCCGCACCAATGGAGGCAGCGCCGCCCTCTGTCACTGAAGTCAGAGCTCCTTGAAGCATGGAGGGATCGTGAAGGGCATGAAAACGCTGGAGGACGTGCTCTGGCTGCTCACCCCATTCCTTCTCTTCTAGGCTGGTTCGTGCAACAGCAACGGGAGCTTGAGCTCATGAACAGTTTTCGGGAGAGATTTGGTTGTGATTGGCTTCAGTACCGTAGCCACCTAGAGACCCCTGGGACACCCCCTGTGGGGACCCCTAAGGCCTCTAACTCAGGCACAGTCTCCATGGACCCCCCAAGACCTCAGAGCCTTTCTAGCCCACTGCAGCAAGGGGAAGGGAACAGTAGTTTGGACGAATCTCTCCTGATTGGGCCAGAGCAGGACAAGGTGGAAGAAGAGGTGGCTGAAGAGAAGGAGGTGGTAACAGAGGAGGTGGCTGCAGAGGAAGAAATCAAAGGGGAAGAGGAAGAGGAAGTAGAAGATCAAGAAGTGGAGGGTGAGTGGTCTTGTTCTTGGAGGAACAACAAAGAGAGGCAGAGGGTGCAGGAATGGTGTCAGGGCAGGGAAGTGGAGTCTGAGCCCTTGCATTGGGTCTCTTGGCAGTGGAGCTTTGTCGTCCTATGCTGGTGTGTCCCCTGGAGGGGACTGCCAGGGCACGTGGCCATGAGAGGTTTCTGAGGGTCATTTCGGGGCACTTACTGGAGGTGGAGCTGCAGGCGGCTCGGACCTTGGAGCGACTGGACCTCCGGAGCCTTTGGGCAGCTGAGTTAGAGACAGAGGCGGAGTCTGTGGTGAGAGCTGCAGCTTAGGGAGTCGGTGGGATTACCAGTGAACAGGAGGGAAGGGCTCTGGGGACCACCACCAGCCCGGGCTGGGAGGGGAGCTTTGTCCTGGGCCACAGAGCATATCTCTCCTCCGCCTTCCCAGGATCCTGACTGTGCTGCGGGTGGCCCCGTTATCATCCTGCGCTTCTCCTACATCCGTTCTGACCGGCAGCTGCGGCGATACCTGGTGGTGGAGCCCGACGCCCATGCTGCTGCGGAGGTGATGGCCTGGTATTGGGTCCAGGGCTGCGGGAGGTTCAAAGATCCCAGGGGGGGGGAGGTTGGTAAGCGGAAGGGGGATGATGATGAGGAGGAAGATGACCCTCCTTTGGGATGCATGGACATTTCAGGAGCTGCTGGCTGTCTTGGCCCCCGCTGCAGCTGCTTCAAAGCTTCAGGTGGGGGCAGCGCGAGGCCCGTCTGGAGGCTGGCTTCGGTGTCTCCGTTGTCATCAGATCAGTGAGGTGATGGCTCCGCAGGAGGAGCTGGGTGCCCACGGCAGATGGATGTCCAAGCCCGGTAGGGAGCCCTCCCTGCCCTTCCTCCCTTCATAGATCTGGACGCTTTTCTTCCCTCCTGCCCATCCTGCCCAGCTTGGGGAGGGAGCAGCCCAGTAGAAGGCATTGAGGAGGGCTTTGACAGGAGAGAGAAGAGCTTGAAGGGAGGTGTAGGGACTGTGAAGCTCCATGGAGAATAAGCCGGGAGGGCAGAGGGGTTGGGGGGGCAGGAATAGGATGGGACAGTGGACATGGGAACCTTATTGATGACTGAAGCATGGGGCCTGCTGGGAAGTACCCAACCTTAAAGTCCGCCTCTCTCCACAGACTCCCCACTTCTGTGTCCCATGTGTGGCAGTGACCACGTCGTCTTGCTGCCTTACCATGATGAAACCCCCAGAGAGGAACAGAGGGAGGGAGAGCTGCACTCAGCTTGCTCTGCCCCCCCCAGCACTCCTCCGGGCTCTCCAGATGAGGGTGATGGCGATAAGTCCAGCAGTCCCTGCCTCCGGGCCCAGCTGCCCCCTGAAGCCGACAGCTGGGGCCTTCATCCTCGTGAGTATGGAGAGGACATAGGGGACGTTAAATGAGGAAAGGTGCTGGCTTCAGAGTCAGAAAGCCTGTTTCCAGAGAAGGACTCCAAGTTTCCCCATCAACAAAATGGGAACAGTAATATAATAGCTGCCTTCTAAGCTTGATGTGAGGAAGTGATTGGCAAACCTTTAAGTGCCATCTAAGTGGAAGATTTTGTCATTTATTGTTGAGAGGATCATTTGGTAGTTTTGGGGGAATGATGAGGGGAGACGGGGGATTGACTAGGGAAGGTGTGTGCAGTTAGTAGCTGTCTGGCTGCACCTACTCTGCTCTGGCCTTTAGCTTCTGACCGCTCTGGGCTCCGCTCTGTGGACCACCGGCTCCGGCTTTTCCTGGATGTGGAGATATTTGAAGATGTCCAGGAAGAGTTCCAGTGCTGCCTCAAGGTGGGGCCCCAGTTCTTCCTCTGCTCTTGGGGTGTTCCTCGGCATCCCCTACCAGGCCTGTCCCCGCCCACTTCTGAATGCTCCACATGCTCTTACACACCCCAGGTGCCGGTAGTGCTGAGTGGCCAGGCCGAGGAGTTTCCTTCCCTTGTTGTTGTGTCTGATCTCAGGCTTTACATCTTGGAGGTGACTGGGGAGATCCGGTGAGTGAGGGCCTGAGCAGGGACTGGTGAGGAGGGGCCTGGGCTCCTCAGCTCCCCTCCTCAGTCACGCATCCTTCCTTCTGTCCTCAGAGGCCAGCCCTCCAGCTGGCTGGAGCTGCGCCTCGCCGCCCCCCTGCAGGACCTGAGCTGCCTGAAGCTCGGCCTGGCTGGGCAGAGCCTTTGGCTGGAGTGGGCCGGGGCCGGAGGCTGCTGTGCTCTGCTGGCCCGGGAGCCCCGCTGCTGTCACGCCTTCCTGGAAGAGCTCACTGGTAAGTGGGGGGGCAGGGTTGGAGGGGTGCAGTGGGGTGCTGGAGCATTGGAGGCCTCCAGGATGTCCCTGGGAGTTCAGAGCCTGGGAATGTGAGGGCCGAGGCTGGCAGGGATGGAGGAGGCTTTCCTGGCAGTGAGGTGAGAGCTTGAGCTTCCTCACTCCCCATCTCCCCGGCCTTCTCCAGCCATCCTGCAGCTGCTGCCTCCTGGCCGGAGGTGCCACGTTTCTGCCACCAGAGAGGAAATGACTCCTCAGCACCGGCTCTGGTGAGTCCTGCCAAGTCCCCCACCCCACTTTCCCAACCAGGAAAACCAAGATGGGGTGTGGGGCTAAGAGCTGGTCTGTGAGCCCTGACTGGAGCGGCATCCTGCCCACTGCCCTCCATTCTGCTCTTGCCAGCCACACCCCTCTTGCCATTTGGGGGGCCTTTTTCCATGGACCCCTTCTTCTATTACCCGTATTCTTTTTTTTTTTTTTTTTTTCCCTGAGGCTGGGGTTAAGTGACTTGCCCAGGGTCACACAGCCAGGAAGTGTTAAGTGTTTGAGACCAGATTTGAACCCAGGTCCTCCTGACTTCGGGCTGGTGTTCTATCTATTGCGCCTCCTAGCTGCCCCCTGTTAACCATATTCTCCCTGCCCCTCCACTCAGCCTGGCACTGATACCTATTTCCTCCCATGGCCCCTGCCTCCCAGGCCATTGCTAGATCCCGACTCCAGCCCCGAGGACCCCCAGTTCTTCTACTTGCAGGCGTTTCTGGTTGAAGGTACTTTGTCTCAGGGGGAAAGGGGAGAGAACCTCCTGGGAAATCCCCTCACAGTGGGCATACTGTGACGGAGGGGCCTATCGGCCCCTGCTCTGAGCAGGGTTGGGAGTTTGGGGAGAGGGTCAGAGTCAGTGTGCTGCAGCGGGCTGGTTCTCTACTTACGTGAAGTCTGTCCTATTGGGGGTCCTAGTGGGACCTCCACCCTGATGGGAAACCAAGGCTGGCTCCCCTTTGTCTTGCTGGGGCTCGGAGCTCTCGGGACTAGTGGCGGGACCTCAGAGGGGTCCTTGGGTGTTGGGAGGAATCAGTGGTGGCTACTGATGCTATTGCGCCTCCACGGCCTGGCAGTGCTGGTCTTGGGCGGGCAGGGCGCCCTTCCCACTGTCTCGGGCCTTTCTCTTCAGGCTCCTCGTCCCGCCCGGTGTCCCTGTTGGTAACTCCATCCACCTTGTATCTGCTGGGTGAAGATCCCATGGGGTCCCAGCCCAGGCCCCCTGCAGAGGGACCTGGAGAAGCGCCTGCCATGACTCTTTCCCCGAGGCTGGACCCCTCCGTCTGCATCTACGAGCAGCAGCCACTCAGCAGTCTCAGCTCCATTCAGGTCTATAAGGCGGCCCCCAGGGACTTTCGTCTGGCCTTGTATGATGAGGTGCGTGTGTCTAGAGGGAAGAGGTGGGAGGTGGGCGGAGAAAGGCCCCACAGAGGGCAGGGACCGACTAGGGATCCTTGGGGAGAGGCCAGGGGAGGCGGCTGTGGGCGGGGGCAGAGGAGCGGTGCTGGGGGAACGTTGGCCCTTCATGCCCTCCCAGCCTCCTGGCCCGCTCCTTGGTCCTCTAGGTCTTGCGACTTGAGAGTTTTTGGCCTCTGCGGGTCGTGTGTCCAGAGCAATTGACTGCCCTGTTGGACTGGATCCGAGGTCCCTGGGAGGAGCTTTTTTCCATCGGACTTCGAGTGCTGAGCCAGGAGGCTCCAGACGCTGCGCCGGTTGAGAGCTAGGCAATCGGGGTCTGGCCTGGCCCACTGCTCCGGCCTGGGGAGGGATGAGACGTGCTGCTACGTCCCAAAGCAGAGATGGCGGTCCGGGGGTCAGCCCACCGTGGCCTTTGACAATGGGACGTTGACTGTTTCTCAGGTGCCAATAAAGTTCTTTTCCTTTCCTGAGTGCTTGGCTGCATCTGGGTAAAGGAGCCACCAGGCAGTTGGCTGGACTCTTGGAGTCTTGGTCAGGCTTTCATGGCGCGGGCCATTTGCCCAATGGGGGAGGGGTCTAGGGGTTTTCAGGGCTGGGGGGGATCCCGGCTTTCCTCCTCTGGGCGAGCCATGTGCAGATTCCACCTCGGGGATGTGACATTTCTAGAAAGCAGATGAAGTTTCTCCAGATTCCCTGTTTCGGTGGCGACCCAGGGAGACTAAAAAGCCAGAGGAAAGCTGGGGGTTTTTCCCCCTTTTCCCTGTGACCAGCTGTGTCTCCTTGTTTGATCTGCCACAAGAGGGCAGCGTCTTCAGCCCCTCCAGGGCCTTCTCTTACAAATAGGCCTTGTGGGCCTGGTCACCCTGGTGGTTAGATCTCTGTTAGGAAGGCAAGGGCCCCCTGGGGGCATTCGGGACTCTGCCTCGGCCTTCTTGGACTGGTCAGCTTCTCTCCCAGGGTCTGGTCACAGAGGCCCAAGGGTGTGGAGGCTCCTAGCCTGGAACCAGAGGTTCTTCTTCACCATGAAGCCGTGTTCTGCTGGGAATCAAACAAAATCTTGGACACAGAAAACTTTTCTAACCGCAAATTGCCAAATGAGCACGAGTTGTTGTTGTTTGGTTGGGGGCAGGAAACAGAGTGGGACTTGTGCTGACTCTCTCCTGAACCTCTTAAACTCCATCCTGGGGATCACTGTCCCCATCATCTCATAGAAGCAAAGATCATAAAGGTTAGTGCTGGGAGTGACCCAAGAGATTATTTAATATTTATTTATACAGTCCTCATTTATACAGTGTGTTATGGTTTACAAATATTATTTCATTCGAGTCTCACAACAGCCCTGGGAACGTAGGGGCTGTTATTAATCCTGTTTTACAGAGACAGAGTGTGAAGTGACTTTTCTAAGGTCACACAGCAAGTACTGAGTATCTGAGGCAGCATTTAAACTGGTTTCCTGGGTCCAGAACTTTAGAGACCAAGAATAAGAGTATGCAATTCATCCTAGAGGCAATAGGAAGTCATTGGCATTTAATGAGTAAAGACAGTGGCGAGGAAGGCCTGTGCTTTAGGAGCATCATGATTGCAGCTGTGTCCAGAATAAAGGGTAGACTTGCAGCAGGGAGATCCAACTAGGAAGCCCCTGGGACAGTTGAGAGTTGCGGAAAGGCCTAACCAAGAGGCATGAGTAGAGAAGAAGGGACGCTTGGCAAGAAATGTGCAGGCTGCTGGATTTGGCGAGGGATTGTGAAGGGGAAAGTCGTCCTCTGGCTTCAGTGAACACTGCAGCAAAGGAGGCCTTTGCAGAGGTTAGTTTTAGGGGATAGGGTTGGGCCGAGGTAGACAGCAAAGGCACAGAGTGGGAGGCTCTGACTTAGGAGAGGAAGGAGAGAACTGTACCATGAAGAAACACTGCCCTACTTCAGTTTTTCCTAAGGCAGGCCTTGCATGCCCACTAGTTGTTGTTGTTGTTGTTGTTTTTAATCTCAGTGAAGTTTTAATGAAATTAAAATTAAAATCTTCCAAAAATATTAGCACACATTTAGTAATATGCTTGGATAGCATCTCTTTTTGCCTCAGTGATTTTATACAGACAGGAACTGACCCCATAGTTTTACTGGGATAAATGAGTTGTCTTCCTCAGTGATACAGGTCACTATCTAGAATAGTCTTAAAAAGTTCCCAGGGGAATACAGAGAGGTTCAGCTGCTTATCAGAGTCACACAGCCAATGTGTGATGGAGAACCACATTGGACAATGATTTTTTGTAATTTAGAAACCAGAGCAAGTATTTCACATTGTAAACTATAAAAAGTCAAGCAAGACTTTATCTTAAAAACAAAAACAAACAGTTCATTTGAGATCTTGCAGATTATAGGATTCAAAGGAGAAAGAAACCTTAGCTCACTCTCATTTCTCACAGATAACACAACTAATAGGCTCGGAGAGTCTCTCTTTGCCCGGAGCTGAACAATGCACAGGCACTTCAGGAGTAGGAGCTAGGCGCTCTGACTCCTGTCTCGGGACACTTCCCAACTCCACAATGAGGCAGCTAAGGTTAGAGTTTGTGACCCTGGACAAGACACTTAATCTCTGTCTTTCAGGTTCCTCATCCATAAAATGGGGATACCTAACAGTCATTCTGAGAATTAAATGAAATAAATATGCACAGTAATTTTGGAAAGTCCTTAAAGTGCTCTGTAAATGCTAGTTTTTGTACTATGCTGATTTTCATATATTGACTTTGAAGGAAGTAACTATAATCTATGGGAGGAGATTAAACTTTGTAACCCACAAAGGTAACAAAATTGCTCCTGATTTGCAAACATTTGAGATTTGAGATTGGCTTGTTTGGACAGGAGCTATTTTCATTCCTTCAGAGGTCAGATTCCTTGCAAATGTCTTCAGTTTCTTTAAGGTTGGGAAATGGTCTTCCTGCAGTTGTTCTTTGAGGCATGCTGCTGTATTAGGGGTGTTCCAAGAAATGTTTAAAAACTACCTCCCAGGAAAAAACATGGACACACTTTAAAATTTATTCTGCATCACTTTCTTAAGTCTAGACAATCTATAGAATTCCGAGGAAGTCTAAGCTGAAAATCCCAGTTTCTTAATATGATCTGAGGGGCACCGTGTCCAGAGCCCCTAGCCTGGTATGGCCAGGGCTGAACACAACTACCGCTTTTCTTGTTTTGGACAATATAACTCTAAATGCAGCTGAGAACCAATCTAGCTTTTCTAGTTGTAATGTCAACATTATCGACCCATGTCAAGCGTGGAGTCTACCAAATCTCCAGATCTTTTTTCACACATACTGGATTCTTGTTGCACTTCTCCCAAGAGACTGATTGTTCTATTCACATTCTGCTCCATTTTGTTATTCAGCTAATATTTATTGAGCACCTACTGTGTGCTCGGCATCATGCAAAGCTTTGAGCGGTATGAGGAAATAAGCAAAAATGGCCTGAACCAAGAAGCTTTAAGAGGGTCAGGAAAAATTAAAATTTAAAATGGGACACATGCAGGAAGCTGTGACATAACAATGTGAGACTAGAATAATATGTGCTGCAAGGAGGTCAGCAGGCAAGGACAGAACCACAGATTTAGCATTGAAAAACCTGTGCTAAATCACCTAGTCCAATTCTTGCATTTTACTAGTGAAGAAACTCAATCAGTCGGCCAATAAACATTTATTAAGCATTTACTATGTACCAGGCACAAACGGGCTAGGGAAGTGAGTGGTGACTGACAGGGCTTTTCTTGCTTCTAAACCCAGTGAGTGCATCATTCTCCTGAGGTCCGTGAGATGTTCAGTGAGGTGTGACATTACTGCTGCTTCCATCCATTGTCATTTCCATAGGCATTTTTAGTGACTTTGGAAAATATGATCCCCTAATTTGGTTTGTTATTGCCATGAATTCAATCGAGCCCCCCTTGGCTCTGCATTGCAGTCTCCAAATAGAGTGAGATTAAACCTGAGATTTCATTCATAAAGGCAACTCCCAGAAGAGCAAATTCCTTCCACCAGTACAAGTTTACACCTTTCAGCAGTTTGGTTTTAGAGAGCTTCCAGAAGCATCAGGTAACTTGTGGAGAAAAAAGTGTATGTCTGGGCAAGACCCGGGCCTAACTGGCTTCAAGGCCACTCCTCCATCCTGCCTCTCCAGGATGCATTCTAGTGTCTACAAATTACACTTTTTTCTTTCTTTTTTTTTCCTCTTCCTGATGTTGCCTTCTAGTATTTGAAATTTTGCAGTCAGAAGGGGAGATGTCTGAATCTTAATATCTTCAAAGTACACGACTTTTCAGTCTGGCTTTTGGTTTATTGCATACAAAGTAGGTCATTTTTTTAGTCATCAAATTGATTCGCACTGGAGAGACACTTGCCATATTTTCCTGTTTTATCTTTTGATTCTTTCAGAGCTGCTGAGCTGTCCTGACCAGTCCTGGAAGTCTGCCTTCTATATTACAATTCTTCATTATTAACTTGTAGGCAGTTCCAATTTAATGAGATTTACAACAGGCTGGTCCATTTCCTATTCTTTTTTTCCATAATAATCGTAGGGTTTCAGAGTAGGAAAGAACCTTAGAAATCATCTGCCAGTGATTCTTTAATATATTTTTATTTTATTAAATGGTTCTCAATTACATTTAAAACAATTTAAACATTTCAAATTTTTAAAAATTCTCTTTCTCCCTCCTACCCTTCCCCTACACTTTGAAAAAGCCAGCTATATAATATTGATTGTACAAATGAAATCATGTGAAGTGTTTCCATAATCCACCAGTGATCCTAAATGTTTTTTGTGTGATGGTCTTTGACAGTGTGACGAAGCCTATTGATCCCTTCCTTGCATGCTTGAAGAACATAAAATATCTTGGAATCCCAAAGGAAATCAATAATATTGAAATATAGTCTGTATATATGTGTGTGTGTATATATATATATATATATATATATATATATATATATATATGTATATATACATATATATACACACATACACATACATAAGTGTATGTATTGTAGATATACATATATGTATATCCTACCGCTATATAATTCCTTTTCTTAAAGATAATCCTTTTGTCCTAATGCTACTCCAGAATTTGTTCAGATAACCAATCATTTGATAATCAGACAAGCAGCACTTAAAAAAAAAAAAGTATATTTTTTTCCAACTATGAGTAAAGGTACATTCATTTTTTATAAGATTTTAAGTTCAAATTTTCCTCCCTCCCTCTCTTTCCTTTTTCCTAAGACTGCAAGCCATCTGACTTAGGTTATACATATTCAATCTTATTAAACATATTTCTACAATAGTGTGTGTAACAAGCATATATTAAGCACTTACAATGTGCAAGGCACCATGCTGGGAATAGAATGTCAGGACTGGAGGAGGAGAAAAATCTTTTGGACTCCTTTTCTTTAAGTCTCCTCCTACCTTTAGGACTGGTCTCAAGGCCAGAACTTTTTCTTCATCTAATTTCCTTAATGACTCTCACTCAGAACCTAAGCTAGACTCTCAACTGGAGAGAGTGAGAAGGGGAAGTTTGAGATTCAGTTATGTACCCCTAGGACCTTGTTCTGGTCTTTGTTTTTTCCTAGGTGAAAAAGGCAAGTCAGAGAGTGGCACAGGGTAGGGGCAATAGGATAGGTGATAAGCCAGGAATTAAAACCTTTATTTGGGAAGCCCTAAAGGGACTAAGAACATGGGAGAATCCATGAAAGAAGGGCAAAGTAAAATAAGTAATAAGGGACAACAAAGCTGAGACAATCCTATTTCCAAATTAGGAAACTGCTTGTATTGTTCAAGACAACTTTGCAGAACTCTAAATCTCCTGATCCTCATGGTCACTCATATATTTTATTTTTCTGGGCTCCCTCCTTTCTATCTACTATGTTTCCTGTTCTATTCTCTACAAGTCTCCAGTTTTCTTTGACCATTTCTTCCTCTGCTCAGCCAGATAAGGCAAGAGAATTGTAGAAGAGTGGATTTAGAGTCAGAAAAATCATGAAATCAAAGAATTTTAGCATTGGGAAAGAACTGTGAGGTCACTTAATCAAGAATTGCCCCTTCTGTAGTGACCCCAGAAATGGTTAGATTTTTGATTAAGGCCTCCTGGTGAGGAAGGACCTTCTTCTCTGATCCCATAACAAAGCAAGGATTTATGATGAACTTGTTTCAGAGAGGAGAGCAGAACAAGAGAGAACTAAAGCTGACTAATACAGATTTTGGAGAGGAGAAATTTGGAGAACTTATTTATTTGTGGAATAATCTCTGTCTCCTGATTCTAGTGTTGACATCTGTAAGGGAAGATTGCAAGGTTATTACTGTTATTTTAAGACGGGAAATGTAGATGCGTAGGTAGGCAGCAGCAATGAGAGTATTGGGGGAGTATTAGGGAGAGATTGAAGATATTTGAGTATGTGCATATAAAATAGTGGTAGGAGCAATCTGATGAAGAACATGGGACAGGAGTGTTAGACACATTTCCATCTGTCCATCTCCTTCTTATTTAAGCCACATAGCTCTTCTTGCTTAATTAACACTATATGTCATTCAAGTTCCATTCTCAGATACTATTTTCTTAATCAGATATCTGCCTTTTTTTCCCTAGAATCCTTTGCCTTGATAAGCAATAGTCAAGAAAAGACTATCTAGGCCCCCAGAGTCCAAAGCTACATAATATTTCGTAATTATTTTTAGGTTTTTTCCATCAGCATCTTGTATATCCATGTGAATCACTAGAAATGGGCGGGGATTTAATCAGATTTGACAAATCTGTGGTAATTCCCTGTCATGTCTCAGATACGCCCCCTCTTCATTATTTTCAGCTCAGCAAATAGTTGCCTTAACACCTCTCATTAAGGACTCACCCACTATAACTTCTCTTACTGTCTGATCTCTCAAAGGAGAACTTGTATGGCTCCACAACATCCCATTCTTTAAACAAGTCTTTTAGACTAGCTTCCTCCTCTTTGGAAAAACTCTAATATTCATTTTTAAAAAGCTTAATGCTCTTTTTTTCTTTTTTCTCCTATGTGATGTTTCTTCTACCCTCCAACCTTCTTACACAAGGATTTCCCTTTTACTTCCTTTTCCATCTTTATTATAATATTGAAGAGTTTCCGTTTTTTCAAAGACTAATTCATTTTCCTTGATAATTTGGAAAATGGATTGCCATTTCTCAAAACCTTTTATTTTTCTTTTCTAGTCAGGAAACTAGCCTGTACTTTCAGCATAGATAACAGGCTGTAGATAACATGATAGAAATAGAAATGTCTCATTCTCCATTCAGGTCACTTAAGTTCTTGATCTTGTCCATACTTACTGGAAAGTCTTATCTCTCTTGTTAGAAGCTCCTGATATATTATTTGTTGGAGTCTTCAACTCGGTCCAAATGTGAACAAGTTCTATTGCAATCACATCCAACTCTTTTTTTTCCCTCCTTACCTTATTTAACCAACAAGTTCATTTTTCTGATTAAATCCTTCCAATCCTTTTCTTACAGCTTATGCCATTCTTTCTCTGTATCTCCTTATCTTTTGGGTCCTTCATTTTGTTCTTTTCTCTTCACCTTCCATATTTCTACTTTCTGAATTCATTCTTATCTTTTTTACATTTTTCTTACTTTTTTTTAAACATTTTTTACATTTTACATTTCATAATTCTTTTTTCCTCTTTGGCTCAAGACCTCTGCTTTCTTCCACACAAACTTCTCTGAAGGAATCTAGAAAAATGAGTTCAGTCTAAGGTCTGCTACATTGGACAAGTTACATGAAGTCTTTGGCTCTCAGCTTCTTCCTGTACAAAATGGGGAGGTTGGTCAATTAGATTAGTAGGTCTCTTTGAGCTCTAAATCCTATAAGCTTTTGGATTCCCGATTATGAACTGCCTTACGACTTGCCCCATTTGAGGAGCCCTGGTTTGTTTTTTTTTTTTAGTTATACTGTATCTCCTTTCCCTCACTAAGAACAGTTGCAGGTCCAGAATATTAAAATCCTCAGAGTCTCAAGGTTACGATTATGAATAAATTCCTTCTTTTCCCCGCTGGGTTTCAGTTCCTGCACCTGTAAAAAAAAAAATTCTGAGTCTACAACTTGGAACCTATCATAACTGTGCTATCTCTGGCTCAGTCTCCATTTTATTTGGAATCTCTCTGGCAAGATTTCCAATGATATAATATTCCACCAAGAAACAAACAAACAAACTTAAATAACAATGGCAACAACACAATCCCAAGTAGTCACATGGGAATTATTCTGAGCTTTAAGGAATAGGAGAACACTGCTTGGTTGCGAGAGCTCACAGGGATAGATGTTTTCCTGCAATAGGATTTATTTCTGAAACCTGAGTGTGGGCTTAGTGAGTGGACAGACACCTCTGAATGTTGTGGTGAATAAACTGAACTGTGCACCACAGGAGTGGTGAACAGCAAATCTTATGTTACTATTCTAAGCAAGTGGAGGCGGGGACCAGTCACTGTTAAAAATTGGGGACTTCAGCTCAGTTTACTGTAGCAGAGCCAGGAGCTACCCAAATCTTTCCCTAAGCGTCTTCTGAAAACTGCTGAACTGGGAGAGTTATGGTCAAGTGAGGCAAAAATTAATCAGCATATTAACCTGGAAACCATTAAGTCTACCCAGGAAGTGGGTGACTGATTTAGAAAAAGCCAATTCCTAGGCTGTTTTCCCTTTAGATCTCTACAGAACCTATTTTGCTTTGCCACACATGATATTGTTTTATATCCATTTCAGCAACTTGTTTTAGAAGGCCAGATACGGTGGCTAGTGGGGATCAGTGGTAGATATCCATAGTCTTTGCTTTGAGAGAAGCCAAGGCTGGTGGGTCACTTGATCCAGGATTTCTTAGCTGCAGTAGAATGCCAATTGAATGTCCACACTAAATATGACATCAATACACTGAGCCTCTAGAAATGGAGGATCACCAGGGTGCCAAAAGAGGCATGGACCAGATCAGCCTGAGAGAAGGTTAAAATTTTCATCCTTAAAACTTAGGGATTGGTCCAGTGAGCCAGGGCAAGACTCTAAAGAAAGAAAGAAAAATTCCAACTGGATTTAGTGAAATAAGGACCAGATTCAGTCAAAAGATTGAATTCAAATCTTGGCTCTGTCATTTATTAGTTATATGAATTTGAAGCAAGTCATTTCACTTTGCTGAGCTTTTTACAGGTTTTCCTCTATCAAATGATCATAGCAACCCTTGTACCACCTGCCTCACACAGGAGTGGTAAAGATCACATGTTTTACGTAGTTCTTTATGGTTTACAAAATACACCATTTAATGAGGGAAGTACCACCTATATATTCATATGTACATTTTGAACCAAAGGGCAACAATGAAATATGATTATTTCAGTTATTATTGGTATTTTTCCCAAAGCATATAGTAAGCCATTTGAGTGTAGGCGCTGTGCTGTTTCATTTTTCTATCAGATGTCTGCAAATACCTGCACTTTTCTTGGACTCACTGTGGCCTTTCCCTATATTGGACCTTATGGAATCCTTTGCCATATTGGAATATAAGATCCATAAGCTTGATACTGTGCCTTATCCTAACCTTTGTATCTCTCCCAGTGCCTCTCCTGGATCATCAGTTCAGAAAAAACCCCAGTCATGCTTCCTTTCACTTCCAACTCACTGGACCTTCTCCTGCTCCGTGCCCACTCCCTCACTCCCCTCATCTTCCATTTCTCCCTGTCTCTGTCTTGGAACCTGGAATGTGATCAAACAATGCGGTCATGATTTCTGTATGGAGTGTGTCCCTCGATTCCCCCAACATCCTAGGGCCAATTTCAGACCATTATTCCTTCTCTCCGGTCACCGCTCCCCTTTATGTAGTTTTCCTTGCTTTAATATAAAAGCCAAGAGGACAGGAAATAAAGCATTTATTAAGCACTTACCATGTACAAACCACTGTGATTCAAATAGAAAAGTTAGTCCCTTCTCTCAAAAAGCTCACATTCTAATGGAGGAAGGCAACACATACAGGGAAGGTTTCAGTGGCCAGCCTGATAGGCATACATTGGCAAAGCCTCTTTTTAAATGTCAATTCCATTGATAATATATTGATTTCTGATATCAAATGTTTTAACATCGTCCAGGACTTTGGTGAGAGGCAGCTACGTGGTGCTATGCATAGTGCATAGAGCGCCAGACCTGGAGTCAGGAAGACTCATTTCCCTGAGTTCAAATTGACCTCAGATACTGTGTGACGCTGGGCAAATCACTTCTTCCCGTTTAACTCAATTTCCTCATCTGTAAAATGAGCTGGAGAAGGAAATAGTAAACCACTGTAGTCTCTTTGCCAAGAAAATCGCAGGCAGGGTTGCAAAGAGTTGGACATTATTGTCAAACGATTGAACAGCAGCAAAAGGATTTTGGTGGCAAGAACTTAATTCTCTCCTGTTTCTTGAATGCAGCGATGCCAACAATGACCAGATTGCAGTTTGTTTCTTAGGATAATGTCTAAGGGCAGTGGGCTGGAAGCCTTGCTATTCTCAAGTCTTGGGTTCAGGGCCCTGGGCTGTCTCTATGAACATACTGTGACAGCCCATGGACAATTATCGGAATCTGATGGTCTGATGGCCAAGTATTTGTCTGCCTCATCTTTGCTTTCACATTTGTATGATCAGAGTTTTAGTATAGTGCTTGGCTCAAAGGAAGTGTTTAATAAATTATTTTTCATTCATCTATTCATTCATCTGTCCATTTTCTCATTTGTTCACATTGCTTTGCCCAGAACTTCTATTTAATCTTTATTGAGTTGAGTTGTAAGCTCTGTGATTGATGGTAGGAGTTATATAGAATTTGAGTTAAGATTAACATCAAAAAGGTGTCCTAGGCATCTAGAGTTCTGGATAATACAAGACATCCCAAGATAAGCAAAAATTTTCCAGTGCCAAGCCAGAGAGAGATGATTGATATAAAAAGAAAGGGGGAAGGGAGAGAATAAACATTTATATTAGGCACCTAATCTATGTTAGGCTTTATGTTAAGCATTTGCAAATATCATCTCATTTGATCCTCACAATAACCCTGTGAGGTAAATGCTATTATCCCCATTTTTTAGTTGATGAAACTGAGGAAAACTTGTTAAGTGACTTGCCTAGGCTTACCAGCTAGCAAGAGTTTAAAAAAAGTTACAAATTAAAATTTAAAAAGTTATTATAAATGAAATGAGATTTTAAAGTGTCTTTAGGGAGATACTCAGTTTTCCTAGATGTTGTTATTGATTGTAAAGCTCTTTTGCCTTTCAGAATATTGTATTCTCAACTCTCCTCTCGTTTAGCGGCTAAATCTTTTGTGATACTAACTAGCTTCTATGTACTTGAGCTTTTTCCTTGTGGATTCTTAAAGTAGTTTTTGACTTGGAAACTTTAGATTTGGACTTTGATATTCCTGGGAGTTTTCTGGGATTTCAGGAGGTAAAAAGTGAATTTTTTCTACTTTCATTTTATCCTCTAATTCCAATAGATTTGGTCAGTTTTATAATTCATGTTTTCTTGAGATGTGGTTTCCAGGCTCCTTTTTTTGGTCTTGCTGTTTAGGTAATTCAATAAGGATAGATTTTTTTTTTTATTCATCCTTTGTTTGCTAGGTCAATTGTTTTTGATATGAGATTATTTAAAGTTTCTATTTTCAGTTTCTTGTAATAAAAATAATCTAATTTATTTTTGTTTGGCTGAGAATACATCTTCTGCTGACCATACATATGAGATATATCATCTCTTCTAATTTTTAAAATAATGTGACCTTTAATATTAGGGTTACCTATCCAATTAGAACATATTGTAGATTATGTTGTAAGAAGTTTGTATAAGCCTAATTTCTGCCAGGCTGCTTTCTAGCTTTCTCAGCAGTTTTTTTTTTGTTTTTGTTTTTGTTTTTGTTTTTTTTTTGTTTGTTTTTTTAACTAAGTAATTTATTTTCTTGTTTATCATTTTGACTTTGTTTTAATATTTCATATTGTCTCCGGGTCATTAACTTCTTTTTGGTTCATGCTAATCTTCAGAGAGTTTGTTACTTGAACCTCTTTTATAAATTATTCTCTTTTCATGTATTTTTTTGAGCAAAAGCTCTCATTTATAATATCTTTTTTAGACTCTTGTGTTTCTTCTATGAGTTCTAGCTGACCTTGTGACCAAATGGTTTTCTTTGAGGTTTTGCTTGCAGATGTCTTTGCATTATTTTTTCCTTTAGGTTTGTGTTTTGGGACTCCTTGAATCTATAACAATTCTGATGTCTTTTTTGTTTACCCATTCTACCATCCTTTCTGAATTGGGACTTTTTGTTAGAGCCAGGATCTGCACATTTCTGAAGGAAATCTTAAGACTTTTTGTGGTTCTGATGTGGATTATCTTGAAGTCCTGCTCTTGTTTTCTTTAATCTATCAGTGATACATTCTTTTTTCTTTTGGCAAGGCATTTGGGATTAAATGCCCAGGGTCACACAGTTAATGTTAATTGTCTGAAGCTGGATTTGAATTCAGGTTCTCTTGATTGCTCCATCCATTGCGCAATCTAGCCATCTAGTTCTGTATTTTACAAGGATCTCAGGAATGGCTCAGGTCAAGGGACTGCAAACTTTTGAGGCATGTTAAATGATTTGATTGTTGCCCTCCTTGTTTGAACCTTGCAGGCTCTGGACCTCTGTTTAGATCTTTGTAATATAATTTCAGGTTTCCTTTCAGTAGTAGAGTTGCTGGATCTTGTTCCTATTAGCTATAAGAAAATCTTTTCAAATTCAGATTGAAATGACTGACTAGGTGACTTCTAATTATTCCAGGCCATGGTTACTCAGATGCAAACTCAAGCGAAGGTCTGTAGGTTGAATCTGGAATCTGGCTCTGGGGCTGCCACAGTGCTATTGTAGGCTCAGCCATGGTCTTGCCTTCCCTGCCCAGTTTCAGTCTGCTGGATCTGTGTCTGTTTTTGAAGTCAGAACAATACTGATGCTCTTTCCCTCCTACTGCTATTCTTGCTCCCTGCCTCCAATATAAACTACACTGCTTATAATGAGCTAGAAGGCCCTTCTTGCACCTTTCCTGGACCTACAAGCCTATAGATCATTTCCCTGTAGTGACCTGGTCTGGGAAAATGACATACTATTGTTTGTCCTTGAATTTCTGGTACTCTTTTGCTGGTGCAAATCTTTACTTGAGTACTTGTGAGACAAAACTAGCTTGTGTTGTCATTGTTCTTTTAAACCACAATAATCCAGAAATGGGAATAATATTCATGAGACCATTGTGTTCATAATCCTAGAATTTACAATCCTTTGAATGTAGCTGAGATTACATTACCTTTCTTGATAGCCATATTGTACTGTTGATTCATATTGAGCTTCTTGGAGTATGCTAATATCTTTTGACTTAACAAACTACACTCTAACAAAGCCTTTTCCACATGAAATCCATTGTTTTTTGAACCCGTGTAAGACTTTACATTGATCCCTAATAAATTTCATTTTATTAGAATGCAGCCCAATTTTCTAGCCTCCTTAGATCTTTTTGACATGCAATGTATTGACATCCAGAAGGGGAATATCTTCATTGAATCACCTTCTGTGGGTAGCAGAAAAAATCTCCTTCCAATGGAGAATTTGAGATCTGGGATACTTGTGCCTTCAAGTTCACCACTGATAAGATGAAGTGTGTATACAGTTAGTACTCTGAGAATCACAGTTCCACAAGAAGAAAGCGAGGAGAATCCAATAAACAAAAAGTACTATTGCATATCACGAACTTTTCCTTTTCCTACTCCCAACAATAAGTCAATCCTATTTTAAGGATTTTAAAAAAAATTTAAGGATATTTAAGGAAGATCCTCTGCTTTTTTGGTATAAAACATGTTCGATGGAAGCTTCTCTAGAGCAGCTGCTCTTTGACTCCCTCCAACCAGTGCTTGAATTATAAATCCTTAATAAAGATTGTTGACTGACCAAATAGAATTGATCATGAACTACTCAACCATGACTATTATTTTAAGGGCTGGTCACCACACTTCAAATCTTTCCTTATATATCCAGAGTTGGTGACTCTTTGTCATCACTTGACTGTTCTATTTGTCAGGACCCCAAACTCCCCCTCCCCCATGATGAAATCAAATGCTAGTGACAACTGCTCCTACTCCTTATTATCTGAGTGGTGAGGTGTCCTTTCCCTTGCTCTGCTCCACTGAGGAGGAGGGTCTGGATTTTATTTATTTATTTTTACTATTTAATCAATCTGAATTTATTAATTTTATTATTCTTTTAATTTAATGCATTTATTAAGCACTTAATACATGCTGCAGTATGCTATGTGCTAGGGATACAAGGAAAGGCAACAATAGGCCCTTTCTCTTAAGGAATTTACAATATAACGTGAAATACATATAAATAACTAACATGTATATACAAACTTTATGAAAAGGCGATGGAAGGTAATCTGAGAGGAATTTTTTTTTCTTTAGAAAATTTTCTTTTATTTTTTTTTATTAATTTTATAATTATAACATTTTTAAAAATTTTATAATTATAACTTTTTTTTGACAGTACATATGCATGGGTAATTTTTTTACAACATTATCCCTTGCACTTCTGTTCAGATTTTTTCCCCTTTCTCCCCCAACCCCCTCCCCCAGATGGCAGGCAGTCTTATACATGTTAAATATATTACAATATATTCTAGATACAATATATGTGTGTAGAACCGAATTTCTTGTTGCTCAGGAAGAATTGGATTCAGAAGGTAAAAATAACAGTTTACACTCATTTCCCAGTGTTCCTTTTCTGGATGTAGCTGATTCTGTCCATAATTGATCAATTGGAATTGGATTAGCTCTTCTCTATGTTGAAGAAATCCACTTCCATCAGAATACATCCTCGTACAGTATCATTGTTGAAGTGTATAATGATCCCCTAGTTCTGCTCGTTTCACTCAGCATCAGTTGATGTAAGTCTCTCCAAACCTCTCTGTATTTCTCCTGTTGGTCATTTCTTACAGAACAATAATATTCCGTAATATTCATATACCATAATTTACCCAACCATTCTCCAATTGATGGACATCCATTCATCTTCCAGTTTCTAGCCACTATGAAAAGGGCTGCCACAAACATTTTGGCACATACAGGTCCCGTTCCCTTCTTTAGTATTTCCTTGGGATATAAGCCCAGTAGTAGTATGGCTGGGTCAAAGGGTATGCACAGTTTGATAACTTTTTGGGCATAATTCCAGATTGCTCTCCAGAATGGTTGGATTCTTTCACAACTCCACCAACAATGCATCAGTGTCCCAGTTTTCCCACAGCCCCTCCAACATTCACCGTTATTTGTTCCTGTCATCTTAGCCAATCTGACAGGTGTGTAATGATATCTCAGAGTTGTCTTAATTTGCATTTCTCTGATCAATAGTGATTTGGAACACTTTCATATGAGTGGAAATAGTTTTAATTTCATCATCTGAAAATTGTTCATATCCTTTGAGAGGGTCTGGATTTTGATGTATGTCCAAGCTAAGCTCCTTATGAACTCCTCCTGCCCTTGGAGAAATGTGGCTTAAGGTTCTGTATCTAGGAGCCTCAAGGCTGCTCTAGGCTCTCTCTTGCCTTTGCTGCTCCCACCCCAGATCACAGAAATTTCTCTTTGGAGTTGCAAGCACAGACACCATATGTCGGGTCAGTTGTATTCAATGTGATAAAAGCTCCTTTTGTGAAAATGCGAATTTTGCCTGGGATGCAAACTCTGTAAATAAGTAAATGCAGATGGATGTGCCTGTCAGTGCTCCCTGATTTTCAGAAGAGGCACTAAAACAAAATAATTTCATGTGAGCATTTAAAGACTCATTACAACCCCACGTGTGAAAGGTAAGCTCCTCCAGTGGGATTAATTTGAATTGTCACCCAGAGCTAGTGGCTGAGGCCTCACTAATCACTCTCTCACCAGGGCCTTGTCCTTGTCTGAACCTGAGAGGACATGAGATGGTATGTTTTTTTTTTTTTTTTTTTCCCCCCAAACTATGTGGCTGTTAATTGAGAAAAGATTAGAAGACATATGAGTAAGAGTGAAGCACTGATAGAAAAAACAAGGAGAAGAACTGCTATTTTGGACCTGAATCTACCAACAGGGAGAAGTGAATCGCTCAAGCAGAAATTAGAAATGAACTTAACTTTGGAGTGGAGGGAGCTCCTACTCCATGTTAGAATTTGTGATGGATGAGAGGGAGCTTAGACCTAATCTGATATGTGTTCCAGGCCTTGGGAGAGCAAATTTCAAAATGTTCAAATAACAGGTAGGGGTCCCAAAGTCTACCATTCTGCAGGTCAATCCTGGTAGAACAGGAGACTCTCAAGAATGAATTCTGAAGACCCAAATTTCAAAGAGGAAGAAAAAGAGGGAAACTGTCCAAAGAGATGATTGTGGGTGTATGAGGAACCATTTACCAAGCTAAATAATTTTTTAAATGGAGAATTTTTTTTTACCAGATCTCAAACTTTATTATAAAGTGGTAATTATCTTTTTTTCAGTTTTATAGTAGGAACAAATTTTTAAAAGCTTTTTAATTTTCAAAAGATATGCATGGATAATTTTTCAACATTAATCCTTGCGAAATCTTGTGTTCTAATTTTTCTCCCTTACTCCCACTCCCTCCCCTAGAGAGCAAGTAATTCAATATATGTTAAATATGGTAAAATATATGAAATAACTTTTTTTTGAATGTACCTTATATGTCTTTTTTATAACTTTTTATTGACAGAACATATGCCTAGGTAATTTTTTAAGAATTTTCTTTTACAATAAAGCAAAGCAACTCACTATATTTACGCATAGTCCATCATATGTCTGTAAAGATGAGGGAAGTGCAATTTAGATTTTTTTAAGTTGTATATAAAAAAATAGGTTAAGACTAGTAATGGGAATTGAATAAAAAAGTGACATAGTCCTTTAAAATTTCTTCGTAATTAAAAATGAAGTTGGACAATTAAAAAAGGTTCTTTTAAAAACTAGTGTGGCTAGAAAGAGGATTAAGGAAGGACAAACCTTTTTCTTCCTAATTTTTTTTTTATTGTGATACTTGTACTGAGAAAAAAAAAATGAAGAGTGGGGAACTGAGACCTAAGTACAAAGTATCAAGTTTCCTAATTTAAGCTAACTCACAGGAGCTAGATGAATTTCATCCCATGGAATTGACGTAATTGCCTAGTGTGTTGATAAAGCACTCTTAGGGGGTCTTTGAAATTTCAGTAACTGGGGAGATACAGTAGCTTTGAGTAAATGTCCCAAATTTTTAAAATTTAAAAAAGAAATTTACAAACTACAATTTGGTGAACTAGAGTCTAATTGTTGCCAAATTCTGTAACGTATTGCTAAAAAATTGACTAGGAATCAAGCAATGATGATAAAGCCAGCATAGCCTCATCAAGGATGCCTATCTAACATTACTTCCTTTATTGACAGGGTTAATAATCTGGCAGACCAGGGGAGATTTTAGCAAAACATTTGACGAAGTGTTTCAAATTCATCTCTTGGAAAAAAAAAATGAAAAGATGTGGCCTAGATGACATTACAATTAGGAGGCTCCAGAAGTGATTGAATGACTACACTTAGAGCAGTCATTAATGGTTCAATATCAATTTGGAAGGCAGTTTTTAGTGACGTTCCATAGGGATGGCACATAGGTACTTGTGATGCTTAACATTTCAATGGGATATATTAGTAATATGTCTAGAGGAAGACAACTGAGATGAGCAGGTCATACACATCGGGAGCAGTGGAAGAAATCTGGTATGTTTAACCTGGAAGAGAGAAGACAATAGTGGGGACACAATGATGTCTTCAAATACTCAAGAAACTTATGTGGCAAAGAGATTATACTTGGGAGGGCAGGGAGATCTTTCCGCTTGGTTTCAGAGGAACAATGGAAACTTGGTAAAAAGCTGTTATATAAAGGCTTGATCTAAATAAAAACTTCCTAACAATTATAGCTTTCTTAAAGTGGAATGAGAGGCACCTTGCTATAATGAATAGAGAAGTCTTCAGAATCAAGATCTGAGTTTGAGGTTAGTCATTTAGTGCACCCAGATAATTCTCTAAGACTAAATTTGAGGAAAAGTTGCTAGTCAGAATTGGTGCAGTTTTTCCCCACCAGTGTACCTCTAACCCCATTTGTGGACAAAACACTTGGGAGGAGAAGGAGCTTGCCTTGGGAAGTGGAGAGTGCTTCCTCACCAGAAGTCTTCCAGGGAAGACTGAATGACAATGTGTTGGGAATGTGGGTAGAGATTTTTATTCAGGTTAGGTTGGACGGCTTCTGAGGTATTTTCCATCTTTGAGAATTAACTGTGGTTGAATGTTGCCCCATCGAGAGCAATTGTTTTCAGAGAAATATAGTATTTAGAACTACAGGGAATTTCTAGGATCTAACTCCTTTTCACTTTTCAGATAACAAAACAGAAATAAAGAGGAGAGTGGAACTTGTCTAAGACCCCACAACTGGCTGAGAGCAGAGCTGCCCTTTCTTTGGGACTCAGCACTCTTTTCCCAACTGTAGTCCTACTTAGAGAATAACAGCTTCTTCCATCCTTTTCCTTGAGCCTGTAAAGGTAGCAGGACAGGTATTACATTATCTTTATTATGCAGAGAGGGAAACCGAGGCTCGTAGAGGTTTTTCTCCCAGAGTAACAAATAATAAATAGTAGCGCTGGCATTACAAGTCGAGATTTTCTGAAGATGTTATTCTCACTAGTTCAGTTGTTTCAAACCTGTGAGTTGTGGATGCTACATTGATAAATGAATAAAGACGCTTTTTTTTCTTCTTTTTTTCCGGGGGGTTCGTCAGTATCTGGCTAAACGGAGAGGTTATTTACGTGTTATGTGGCGGTGGGGGACATGAAAGGAGGGTCCCTCTGCAGTGGGAAGGGGTGTGTTTGGAGGATTGTGGGAACTGAAGGCTCCCGAGCAGTAACTCAGGCTGATGTGCCGGGGGCCTGGAGAGCTGCAGCCTGAGGCGGGGGTGGCGCGGGGGAGAATGGCCGGGTCCGGGAGCGTGCGGGGAGCAGGCTCGGCCCGCGTGGGGTGAGTCACGGCCCCACTCGCGCTCTCATTGTAACGGGCCCGAGGCTCAGCGGAGCTGCTGCGCCGGGCGGGGACTGAGGAGGTGGAGCCGCGGGGCTGCGGGTGCGGGTGCGGGGCTGCGGGTGCGGGCTGCGGGCTCGGGCGCCTGCGTCTGGCTGCCCAGCGCCGCCCGGCCCGCCCCGCTTGTCTCGCTCTCCGCCAGAGGTTGCACGGACGCGGAGGCCCCGAAGCGGAGCGTGGGAGGGAGGGAGATGGGAAGCTCCCGGCTCTCGGCGCTGGCTCCTGAGTCCCGAGGTACCGATGTGGGGGGCGGGAGGAGAGGAGGAGGCGGAGGCGGAGGAGCGGGGGCGAGGGACCGGATGCGGGGCGTGGCGGGAGGATAGGGCTGGGGGCTCTCCAGGCCAGAGTCCGAACGTGAGCCCCAGCCTGCTGGAGAGGGCGACGGACTGCGGAAAGGGGGGCTGAGGAGAAGGTCACGGGGATGGGGGAGGGCACCCCGGCTTCCTTGGGCGGGGGCGGGTCCCCCACGAGCATCCAGAGGTGGGGGCAGGGAAGGGATGTGGAAAGAGTGCCTATGGATTGGGGGGGGGCGGTGGAGGAAGCGGTGCCGACCCTAGAGATAATTGTTTGACCCTGCAGGGGGTGGGGATGGGGCATTTTTCCTGATCCTGTGCTCTTCACCTCTGCTCCTTCTACCTTCAGACCTCCCCACTTAGATGCCGTACCCGTTCAGTGACGGGAGACCGCCAGGGACCCACCCCCAAGCCCCAAACGATGGCTAACGGAGGACTGATCCCACCTCCCGGGGGCGCCTCGCCTCTCCCCCAGGTGAAAGAGTTTGTCACAGATGGGCGTGCGTTGGTGTTTGGGAGAGGAAGCTAGTGGGGAAGGGGTGGGGGTGGGGGAGATCATCAGAGGGGTGATCCTCTGGGAGGGGAGAAAGCCTCCATGGGATGGGGTCTTTTACCTAGAGGAGGAGAGGTTCTAGAGAGCTGCAGTGGAAGGACTTGGCCTTTTAGAGCAGCTCTGAGCAAGGCTGACCAAGGCTTGGGACTCTGACTCAAGGATGGCTCCAGCATCCAGGCCTAAGTGGCTTCCAGGTGTGTCCAGGTCAAGGATACTAGGAAGAGGTTATCTGGGGTCTGTAGGTCCGGGTACCGGTTAAGGAGCCTCCTCTGAGCCCCGATGGAGAAGAAGATGATGAAGACTTGGGAAAGACCTTGGCTGTCCGCAGGTTCGGGGACCTGATCAGCAAACCTCCTGCCTGGGACTCTGAAAAACCAAGCCGAAGCTACAGCGAGAGAGACTTTGAGTGTGCGTAGCCTAGGGACCCCAGCCTGTTATCACCATTATTACCATCATCATCATCACCGTTCTCACAATCATCAGCATCAGTCTCAGTCACCCAGTGCCATTATTTGCTGGCTATTGTGCTGGTGATCCACACTGCCTCACCCCATTCTCTACTGCAGGAGCACTAGACATTGGCACTTAAAGTATTAGTAGTAAGATGTAGCCCTACAATCTCTGTCCAGTCCCTCGTTTTTATTTGTTCCCTTTCTCCCCTATCTTCTTAGTCTCCCCCATTTCTCTCCCCTTTGTCTACTGCTCTGTCTTTATATCCCTGTCTCCCCTCTTCAGCTCTCACTTGTTCCCCCATCCCTCTCCTTCCTGATACCTGTCTTCTCTCGGCTTCTCTTCTCCCCACCTGTACCCCTGATTTGGTTGGCCCTCATCAGGTCACAAGGCCCTGGACGCAACTGAAAGGGGAATGGTGACTTAAGGAAAGATTATGGGGAGATCTCTTGTCTTGAGCTAGAGGGGAAAAGGTAGTGTGTAGGCCCAAGAGAGATGGTAGGGACTTGGGAGGAGGGCCCTAGAAACTGTGACTAAGGTAAGGTGTATGGGGGGTGGGGGTTGCCGTGCCAGGGCAGGGGCCTGAGGCCGACTCTCCCTGCAATCTCAGTTCACCGTCACACATCCCACCACACACACCATCCGCTGTCAGCTCGACTGCCTCCCCCACACAAGTTTCGTCGACTACCCACCACCTCTGCCGGTCGGGCCAGGAGAAAGAGGAAGAAGGAGAAGACCTCTGCTCCCCCTTCTGAAGGCACCCCTCCCATCCAGGAGGAGGGGGCAGCTGGGGCAGAGGAGGAAGAAGAGGAGGAGGAAGAGGACGAAGAAGGGGAATCTGAGGCAGAGACATTGGACCAGGAACCCTTGCCTCTAGCGTCCCCAAGCAGAGCCAAGGTAAGAATGACTTCCCTGGGAGTCGAGGTGGGCATGGAGTGGTGTTGAGATGATGATTTGTGAGGCAGAATTGCATGGACAGTGCCATGGGGGTCATAATGGTTGAATGGCCAGGGGAGGGGTGGAGGGAGTAAATGTCCAAGGGACAGAGGGACACTGAAGGGTGTGGCTTTGGGACTGAGTGGGCAGTCGGAGTAGGGAACACAGCTCTGAGGCTTCATCCTGTTGACCCCCAGTTTTCCATTGGGAGTGATGATGATGACAGTGTGGGCATCCCACGGAAAAGTCTCTCCACAAAGTCCTTGTCTCAGCCTGGGCTGGGCCTGGACCATGACTCTGAACAATGCAGCAGGTATTCGCCACTAACTTGGCCACTTCCTCAGGGACTGGACCCTTCCCCAGAACCGAAGTTACTGGGTCGAGGATATACCACACTCCTACGCCCCGCCTTGGACAGAGGTCCTTTCCAGAAGGGTCGGGAGTGGTGCCCAAAGGCACCTGGGCCTCTTTTCTGCCGCTGCTCCCCCACCTCACCTCCCCCTCCTCCAAATTCTCCTGGTCTTAGAACTGGGAACTCTGGAGAAGCCAGCGGAAAGGCCCTGGTCTGATATCAGTCCTCAAATTATGATCTCTAACATTGAGTGGGGCAGCTAAGTGGCTCAGTGGCTAGACTGAGGAGGCCCTTAGATGTTTGACACTAGCCATGTGACCCTGATGTAATCTTGATCGCCTCCCCCCAACGAAACAACGATATGATATCGAGTAATAGAAGTAATAAGGAGTATTGACTAAGAGGAGGAATAAAGAGGAAAAAGGAGCAGGGGAAGGGGTAGAGTGGGATGGAGAAAGAACCCAAGAGAGGAGGGGGGAAGTAAAGGAGGAAGCCAGTGGGATTTAATGGGCGAAGAAAGTTTGGAGAGATGGGTGAGAATGATGAGGAGGGGGCAGGAAAAGGGGGTGAGAAGGGCTGGGGAGAGTACTGACCCTTCTTCTCACCTTCCTTCCTTGACCTTTAGGAGAAGCTTTTCCTCCCCAATACAACTAAGTGGCTGCTGTTTCTCAGGCCTGCCTTGTAGGTTGGGTGGGGAGAGGTCAAGGGCTCTCCTGAGGGGACAGGGTCTTCGATTTTCCCCTCCGGGCCCTTGTCAGGTCTGACTTCTCCCCGAGAGTGCAGGTGAGGGAAGCAGGGGCCTCTTCTCCACCCCAGCTCCCTGCCCCAGCTGTACTCTTCTCCCAGTCCCCCTGTTCCCCGGCCCCGGACCCCTCGAGGCATGGATGAGAAGGCCAGGCCATGGAGTCCATCAGCAAGTTATGACCTGCGGGAGCGCCTGTGCCCTGGCAGTGCCTTGGAAAGCCCGGGCAGCCTGGAGCAGCAGGTGCCCACCGATGAGGCTGAGGCTCAGATGCTTGGCTCTGCTGATCTGGATTACATGAAGAGTGAGTGAGAGGCTCCTCCTGGGCCCATCTCTTAGACTCAGGCAGAGGGGCCCTACTGGGCTTAGAGGCAGGAAGGTGTGGATATTTCCATCTTGGGCTTTTACGACCCTGCAAGAGTCACTTAATTGCTCTCAGCCTCAGTTTCTCTATCTGTAAAATGGGAAAAAGCATAGTCCCCATTTCATAGAGCTGGGAAACTCTCTTGAGATAATATAGATTCAGCACTTTGCAAACTTTAAAGTGAGTTGCATAGATATGAGATCTTGTTAAGACACTGCTTCTCTCACAGCTGTAAAATGGAAATAATGATACTTAGAGGACTTACTTCTTAGGGGGCTTGTAAAGAGATCTTGTTAAGACACAGCTTCTCTTGCAGCTGTAAAATGGGGAATAATGATATTGGAGGACTTCTTAAGGGGCTTGTAAAGATCAAGTGAGGTAACACCTGGAAAGCACTTTGCAAATCTTCAGGAGCTGTTTTTTTTTAAATTATTTTTAAAAATTATTATTATTATAAAATATAGCTTCATTTTGTACAGTGCCCTTTACCTTTTATTGTTCTCCTCTCTCCCTATCCCCTTTGCCCTTTTCTCTCCCCTCCTTCCCTCTCCTTGACATCTACTGGGCTTTTGCGCATTCTCTCTTTATTAGCAGTAGCCTGTTTTCTGTACCACCTGTCATCACTCATGAAGCTCCATGCCCTGGGCAAGCTCTATGCCCACTGACCACACCCTCCTTTTTCCTCCCTCCCTCTCACAACCATGACATGGAGGCGGGGTATGGGGGGGGCTGTTGCTGCTGCTTTGAGCACAGACACGTCATGGAAAGTAGCCAGGGCCTCAGGACAGGGGCAGGAACAATCCGTCCGATGGCAGCAGCAGGATGGTGAGGGGGGGCGGGGATAGAAGGGTGTGTTCAAGGGCCCAGGTGGGGGCTGGGAGTGGGGGGGACTACCCTCTATAGAGGGCTTTTGCTCTCCCTGCTTCCTTCTCTCCCCTCCCTGCCTCTGTTGTGGACCCTGAATGTGAGAGCTTGGTGCCAGTCGGAGTGGGCATGTGGTCATAACACTAAGCTGTGCCCAGTCACAAGGGGGGTAATGGCAAGTAAGCTGGAGGAGGCGGAAGAGAATGGAGCTCAGAACGCTAGGTCTGAGGCCAGCCTGAGTCCTCGGGAGACTCTGGGCTTCCCTCTTCAAGAGCATCAGGCCTCGGAGGACTTTGAGGCATTTGTGCTGGAGTTTGAGGATTATGACCTGTGGGAGTTGATCCGGGGCCATCTAAGCCCCATGGCTGGGGAGCTAGCTTGTGAGTGACTCTCCTGTCTTCTAGGTCGCAGGTTGGGAAGGGGGGGAGGTTGTGGGTCGTTGGGGAATGGTCATGGAATAAAAGCAGAGATGAGTATAGGGATCCTAGCGCTCCCATGATACAGTCAAGGGGGACTGAGGCTGACGGTCATTTGTGGATCTCTCAAATGGGTCAGCAGGGATGTGAATCCACTGTATGGATGGATAAGAGGCTATTCTCTAGAATTAGACTGTGCTAGGCTTGGGTCTGTGCTTCAGCCTATGTGTTTTTGGTGTATTCAGCCTGTATTTAGAGGGTAGACTTGGGGGCTAAGGTGACTGTGTTGGACAGGATAACTAGAGTGGACTTGGCTGTGCTTCTAAGGCTCCGATTCCTTCGCCTTTTTCGAGTCAACAATTACCCCTTTTTCCCCTAGGTCATCGGCTGGAGGATAACCCTGGAGTTCGGAGGCATCTTGTGAAGAAGCCTTCCCGAATCCAGGGGGCAAAGAGTAGCCCTGGAAGTCTGGCTCCTGTTTTGAGGAGGAAAAAGAAAAAAAAGAAGCTGGACCGGAGGCCTCATGAGGTATGGAGACTTAGGGTAGATGGGTCTGAAATGCATCCTTCCCCTCCCCCCCCCATTTTGTGTTCCTGGCCTCAATCTCTTTCCTTGTGTTTAGCTCGTAAAGCCCTGTGCATCCTGACCCCAGCCTATTCTTCCAGTCTCATTGGACATTATTCCCCAATCTGTGCCCTTGTGATCCAGACTGACTCTGTTCTTCATACGTGGTAGTCTAGCTCTGACTCTTTGCCCTTTCCTTATCTGCCCCTATGTCTGAAGTGAACATCTTCCTCACTTCCACCTCTTCCAAGCCCTCCTCTTCCTTCAAGATACAAGCCTTAAAGACAAATCCTTTCCTGGCGCGCCTTCTCCCTCAGCCTCTCCAATGATCTTATGTGTGATTCCCTCATATTTATTCTCTTTAGACCTATTCTGCCTAGATTTCTGTGTCCTTATCTCCTTCAGCAGAATGGGAGCTCCTGGAGCGTAGAGACTGTGTGGTTCCCTGTATCCACAGCACCTAGCACATCTAACTAGCAGACCCCTAACTATTACTTGTGAATTGGTACATTCCCTTCCCTCCTTCAGAATCCCAGATTCTCAGAGTTGGAAGTGACCTCAGAGCCCACTCAATCCATGCTTTCCCTGTGTAGGAATCCTGTCTACAACACAATGAACAAATGCCTGGAAGACCTTTATTGAGGGGGGAAAGCCCTTTCTTCCTCAGTAGCCTCTCTTCATGGTAGTGTTAAACACTGCCTGGCACATAGTAGGTGCTTAATAATTGTTCATTGTCTGACAGTCTATTCTGCAGTTGAATGGCACCAATTGTTTGCTTTATTGCAAGACTCATATTTTTTTCTCTTTGTAAGTTCCCTCTCTTTCTAAGATTCCATTTTTCATGCTTCTCTTCCCATCTTCCATCTCCCTGGTGCTGACTTTATTGATCTTTCACTATTTATAGGATCATAGAATTAGAGCAAGAAGGAACCCCAGAGACCATCTTTCTCAGCCTCCTCATTTTTTGGATGAGGAAACTGAGATCCAGTGACATGTCCAAGGTCATCGGAGTATTGACCATCAGAAATGAGATCTGAACCTCCTCTCTGACTTCTGGACTGGGATTCTTTCTAAGAGGCCAATTTTTTCCTCTCTTTTCTCCCCCAGGTGTTTGTGGAACTAAATGAGCTCATGCTGGATAAGGCCCAGGAGCCTCAGTGGCGTGAAACTGCTCGATGGATCAAGTTTGAGGAGGATGTGGAGGAGGAGACCGAGCGTTGGGGGAAGCCCCATGTGGCTTCACTGTCTTTCCGCAGCCTCCTGGAGCTGAGGAAAACCATTGCCCGAGGTATGAGCTCTTCCCCCATCCTCCCATGTCATATAGGGAACCGTGTAGCTCCTTGATACTTCCCACTCCCCCCATTTGTCTTCCTTATGTCCTGTCACCTCATCATGAAACTTGTTGGTCACTAACACTGGAGGGCTTCTAGAAAGAGATAGATGATACTGGACTGATATGGTATTTGGACTGAACTGATATTGGAGTCTAGAACCATCCATTTAGACTTGGAAAGAACCTCAGTATAGTCCAGTCCAACCCTCTTATTCTCCAGATAAAAGCCATGAGGCCCATGGAGGCCAGCAGATTTGTCCACAGTCATATGGTGGCCAGCAGAGCTGTGATCTGAACTCAGGCCCTCCTTCTCTAGAACTAGTTCCATTTCAACTTCAGCATGGTAGGCCTGGGGCCCAGGGCCATGTTCTTGCATATAATTGGACCTGGTCCTGAGAATGATTATCATTCTCCTTGCTTATCGATTGAGCTCCATGGAGCAGTGATTGTAGCTCCTCTTATCAGTCCATCGTGCTTCATGGCTTTCAAATTTACTTCTTTACATCATTTTCCCTTCCCACATAGGAAGCACTTAATATACTCATTGCTTCATTGAATTAGGTAGGAACTAAGCAAACTTGATTTTTCTTCCCATTTTACAGCTGAAGACACTGAGACATAAATATTATTAAACGAACTGACAGAGATTAAAAAGCTTATTCATGGCAGAACAAGAATTAGAATCCAGGCCTTCTATCATGTAATCACATGCTCCAATGAGAGGACCATCATGGCTCTGGGACCGTGACCAGGGTCACAGGATCACTGCCATGATGGATTCAGTCTGGAGTAAGTGGCAGGGAGAACGGAGTTCTCTAAAATTGTACGACACTGTCTTGTTTGTGTTGGGTTCTGTTCCTTTCCCATATTCCAAGTGCCTCACTCAATGAGGCCATGGATGTCTTCAGGGGTGAGAGGTAGAAGAACCCAGTTGTAGACGCTAGTGTCTTCCTGGGGGCAAAGGGCTAGGACTGGTTAGGAGGGTATTTCTGAGCCCCTTTCTCATCAGCATTCATATGTCTCTTCCCATATCCTTCTTGCTTACCCACTTGTCCTCTCAGGGGCCAACCTCCTGGACCTAGATAAGACCTCCATGTATCCAGGCTATATATATATATATATATATATATATATATATATATATATATATATATATATACACTCCATATTTCTCCTTTCTTTACTCTATCAAAAATCTGCAGTTAGGAAAGAGTCTGATAAATTTATTCAAGGTTGTACAGCATTTGCTTTAGGGATCTGAGAAACTGGGTTTGTCTTGGCTGTGGGTGATCTTGGACAATTCTCTGGATATCTGTTTCCCCATCTATAAAATTCTTGGCTCTGGGTGATCTTGGACAATTCTCTGGGTATCTGTTTCCCCATCTATAAAATTAAGAGACTGGATTTGATAGCTTGAAATCTGTGATACGAAGAGATACAGCATTATGTTGGACACCCTTAGGGAAGGTTTCTTTTTTAACTAGGGTTAAAGTCAGTCAAGGGAATGAAATTCAAATACAGACTTCCGTATATGGATAGAGACTTGTTTTGGGGGCAGGATTATCTTCCTGGCATCCTTAGATTTTGCCCTTGTGCAGTAGGGCTGGCACTTTCTCTTGAGCTGAGTCTGTCCTGTGCCCATGATTATTATTCCTGCTATACTGTAGAGCAGAAACTAGACTCTCCAGTGGCTCACTCAGTGGGACTGTGAGTGTCTAGGGATGAGAGGTTAAAGAACCCAGCTGTAGATGCTACTGTCTTCCTGGGGGCAAAGGGCCAGGACTGATTAGGAGGGTATTCCCCATCAGCATTCATACTTTTCTTCCCACACCCTCTCAGGGGCCATCCTCCTGGACCTAGAGCAGACCACCCTGCCCGGTATCGCTCACCTTGTGGTAGAAACAATGATCATGTCGGACCAAATCCGTCCTGAGGACCGAGCAAACGTGCTGCGCACTCTGTTACTAAAACACAGGTACCAGAGACGCTGCTTGTAAGCGAGCCAGTGTGTGTGTTGGCGGGGCAGGCAAGGCACATGGTTGGGTAATAAACAAACAGAGGAAAGAAGTCTTGTGGGATCTAACCCTTTGTGGTCCCCTCCTACTTCCTGCCCAGCCACCCTAATGATGATAAAGATGGAGGATTTTTCCCCCGAAATCCATCCAGCTCCAGTGTGAACTCCATGCTGGGGAATCATCACGCACCTCCAGGCCATGTTTCTGACAGCGCTGTCCCTGCCATGGGGGATGACCTCAGTGAACCCGCTCCGCTCTGGCCCCATGACGCTGAAAACAGAGAGGTGAGCAGCTCCCCTTCGAAATCTGACCCTAGCTCGAGTCAGAGACAGTTCAGTTTGATTTGAATTAATTAAAGCATTGGTTAAAAGCTTATCGTATGGAACCCATAGCCGGTGACCTCACAGCCCTCCCTTATTACTTGGGTAGGCCATGAAACAGTTACATGACAGAGTGAGACAGCTTGTGATTGTCTAAATGAGGGATGGAAAATGAAATCGGTCTTGCTAAAGGGTGATGACATCACCACCTTATCTCTAGTGATAGGCGAGCCTAAATCTCCTCTACATCTCGGGGTGTTTCAGGTGTTTCCCCGGGTTGGCCCACAGGGTCGGCTTCGGGAGGTCTTGAAGCCCCTCTGTTAAGTCAGAGAGAGGCAGGAATGTGCTCCATGGAGCCCCACCCCCACAGCCAATCATGGATCCCTAAGAAGGTCACTGAAACCCATGGAGGTTAAGACTCTGCCTGAGCTTTTGAGTGACTGTGAAATGGCAGGAGGGGTACTGGGGCATTTCCAAAGCCCGTCACATTTGCAATTTGCTTTCTTCAGGTCAATTCCTATAAATAATGAGCAAGTTGTTGTTTTCTATTTTCAAATGGAGAAGTTGGACGAAGCTGGGAGAGTTGAGGTGACTGGTCTCGGATCACGTAGCTGGTGTCAGAGACTTCAGATTTCACCCGAGTGGCTTTTTCTGTTACCTCATATGGCTGTTCTTTCGCTCAGCCTGCATCCTGAATAGCAAAATTGTTGAATTTCACACTTGAAGAGACATTGTTGGTTATTTAATACAATATCTTAATTGAAAAAAAAAAGAAAGAAAATACATGTGGGAAGTCTAGGATTTGACCATAGTGACTCATCTCCTAAGTGGGATGCCCACCCTTCAGTCTGCTACTTGACTAGTTACCATAGAGGTTCTCTTCATCCTGGATTCCAAGGTAATCCAGGGATATGCTGAATATTTTTTTAATTACTAAAATTGTAATTTCTTTCTCATTAATTAACCAGTTACCTCAGAGCTCCCAACTCAGGTTATTAAATATTACTCATTTAATAAACTGGAGAACAGTTGCTTATCTCTCTCTACCAAAATCCCAATATCCTAGGCTTCAAAAAACATCAGTTACTGGGTCTGTACAATTAACAGAATCTATAAATCATAAAGATATGAATATTTATTTGCAATTTTTTAATTTCAAGGTAGGCTATTGTGCTCTAGTTACTTCTAACCATTACTTTAGTTCTTGGCTTTTTCAACTGTATCATTTTATAGAGTAAGAAACTGAAGGTTAGAGAGGCTTAGTGATAGAGAAAATATATCAAGCTAGGATTTGAATCTGGGTGGTTTCCTGAATCCAGCACACTCTTTTATCTATATCACAGAGTTCAGTCAATTAGTCAATCAACAGACATTTATTAAATACCTCCTGGATGCCAGACATCCAGCAAAGAGTAAAACAGAGTGAACTCTTCCTCCATTGGGAAATTCCCTGACCTGGGGAATGATGGGCTAAGAGGAATAATCGAGGTCACGATCCTTAGTTTGGGTCCTAGTTCCAATGTCGGCTCTGTGTTCTCAGAAGCCCCCATACATCCCCGGGGGAGATGCCCACAGAGGGAAAAGCCTGAAGCTGCTAGAGAAGATTCCTGAGGATGCAGAAGCCACTGTTGTGCTTGTGGGTGAGATTGAGTTAGGGGGAAGAGGGAGCTGGTGGAGGGCTCTGAGACTTTGGCTTTTTCATCTTACCACCTTTACCATCTTACCAAAGGGTCTGCCTTTCCCCTGGTTCTGGGCCATGGCCCACCCAAGCTCATGGCTCCATCTTTATCCTGCCAGCTCTGTGCTGCTGTATCCAGCCTCTGTCCCTTAGTCTTTTTCCCTGTTATCTACTCCGTGTTCCTCCCCGGGCAGCACCCTCTCTTCTCCTTTATCCAGCATCCCTCTCGCTCTGGCCCCCTTTTTTGGTCCGTGTTCCATGGTCACTGTCTCCCCAGGCTCGGTCCCTTTCTTGGAGCAGCCTGCCGCAGCCTTTGTCCGGCTGAATGAGGCTGTGCTCTTGGAGTCTGTCCTCGAGGTTCCCGTGCCCGTGCGCTTCATCTTTGTGATGCTGGGGCCGCGAGAGACCAGCACCGACTACCACGAGCTGGGCCGCTCCATCGCCACTCTCATGTCTGACAAGGTCAGGCCCTGCTCCCAAGCCCGCCCCTGAGCCCCTGAGGCAGAAACCCGAGGTTCCAAACATGCGTCTCATACTAAACTCACAACCCAGATTAAAATATAATGGGGAAATATTTAGCAAAATAAAGAAAAATGCAATAAAGCATATCTAATGCTAAAACATGGTTTTCGAAGTCAATATGTAGGTTGAAGGGATCCTTATGGATGGTTTGATGGCTTTCTGAGTTTGGCCCTGCTGGTTTATTTGATTGTGAGGACACTCACCCACCAGGTTTTTAGGGGGTCCCAGAGTTCCAGTGTTCATTTTTCTTGATTTCTCCCAGCCTCCTTTCTCTCCCCCTTAAGGAAGAGATTCATTGTGGCTCCCTCAATCAGCCCTCTAGTACTCTGCTGCAGGCTGACTCTGAGTGATGGAGGCCACTTTATGGTTGGAGGCGGGTCGGGCTGGCTGAAGAAGCTGTACGAGTGGCGGCCGTCCTTCTGCCTCAAGCCCATGATTCTTCTGTCCCCAAGTTGTTCCACGAGGCTGCGTACCAGGCGGACGACAAGCAGGACCTTCTGGGTGCCATCAGTGAGTTCCTGGACGGCAGCATTGTGATTCCTCCGTCTGAGGTGGAGGGCCGCGATCTGATGCGGTCAGTGTCCGCTTTCCAGCGGGACCTGATCAGGAAGAGGAAGGAGCGGGAGGAGGTCAAGACCCAGATGTCCTCGCCGGATTTGTACAGTGCTTCGCGGAAAGGTCAGAGTGGACTCTGCCCCCAACCCTGCCACGCAGGTGCAGATTGTGAGCTTGGAAAGTGGAGACTGGCACATTAAACCCTTTCATGGGACAGGACCGGGCCTGGGGAGATACAATGAGGGATGCATGAATGTGTGTGTCTGTGTGAATGTGTGTGTGTCTCACAGGGAGCAGAGCCAGGACTTGAATCTCATCCCTTTGCTTATACGTCTGTCCTTCTGTCCCTTGGTTCTTCTGTTTTTGGGACTTGCTCTGCCCTGTCCCAGGCCATGCTGGCCATAAGGTGGGCAGAATGGGTGGGGCAGGCTCAGGGGGCTTGTGACCTCCCGTGACTTCCTTTGCCCCCCCCCAGATCTGTCCTTGCAGACAGGAAGCTCCGATGGGGGCTCAGAAGATGACCCCCTTAAGAGGACGGGCTACATCTTCGGGGGAGTGATCCGAGATGTGCGACGCCGGTATCCGCACTACATCAGCGACGTGACGGATGCGCTGCACACCCAGTGTCTGGCTGCTGTGCTCTTTATTTACTTTGCGGCCCTGAGCCCGGCTATCACCTTTGGGGGACTATTGGGTAAGAGAGGCTGGGGGGCCGTGGGAGGGGGGTTACTGGGCACTGCTCTTCCACTGCTATTGGGGGTCAGCCTGAGACATGGAGGAGTGGAGGGAGATGGGAGTTTGGGGGACAAGGGCCCTGGCTGCCTCACTGAACCCCTGCCCACCACCAGGGGAGAAGACCGAGGGGCTGATGGGTGTGTCAGAGATGGTCGTCTCCACTTCTGTGATCGGTATCATCTTCTCCACACTGGGGGCCCAGCCGCTGCTGGTGGTGGGCTTCACGGGGCCATTGCTCGTTTTTGAGGAAGCTTTCTTCAAGGTGATACCCTTGTTGTCCCACCCCCTTCCCCCATCTGTCCAGTGACCTTTCTGTGCCCCTGCCCCCTTGACCGTCCCCCAGACCTCTCCGTCCTGTGCCTTATGTCCTTGGAGCCTTCTCCCCTGCCCCTCATCCTGCCAGGCCCAGCCCCCTGGCGGGCCTCCTGGGGATGACTTCTGTCCTCCACATGCCCCCAGTTCTGCCAGGCCCAGCAGCTGGAGTTCCTCACAGGCCGGGTTTGGGTCGGCCTCTGGATAATCATCTTTGTGTTCATCCTGGTGGCCGCGGAAGGCAGCTTTCTCGTCCGATACATCTCGCCGTTCACCCAAGAGATCTTTGCTTTTCTCATCTCTCTCATTTTCATCTATGAGACTTTCTACAAACTCTATAAGGTAAAGACCAGCAGATCTGGTAGGGGATGGGGAAGGGTCTGAATCCCCTGGGAGAGAAAGCAAGGGGGTGACCGGCCAGAGGGCCCAGGAGGATGCTCAAGGGTCAGGTAGCTTGCAGGCCTGGGGATGGGCTGATATCTGTCTCGTACACAAGGGGTGGTGCGAGACATTTGGTGGCAAGTTTCCCGATGGGGGCTCACCTTTATAGGTGTGTAACAACAGATCACTTGCTACATTCCCCTGCAGGGCTGTTGGTGATGACCAGCATCACTTTTGCTTTGCGGGGGTCTTTGTGAGTGAGAGACACTCACCGGCAGACTTGTATGTTAAGATTCCCCTGCACTGGTGTGGGATGGATCTGTGTGACATTTTCACCTCTACAGGTGTTTAGAGAACATCCCATACAGGGAGAGTACCCTCAGGATTCAGACTTGCAGAGGGCCTTAGAGTCTGACCAAGACCTGAATTCAACTGCACTGCCTCCCACAGAGGGCCCCCCGGGCTCCCGAAACCAGCCCAACACTGCGCTCCTTTCCCTCATCCTCATGCTTGGGACTTTCTTTATTGCTTATTTCATGCGGAAATTCAGGAACAGTCGATTTCTGGCCGGAAAGGTGAGGGTTGGGCCCAGGAGATCCAGGGAGTGTGAGGGAAAATCCTTTGTCTTCTAGCGGTTATGAAAGGGAAATTTAACCCTTGGATCTTCTCTTTAGTGGGCACAGGTCCAGAACATGTGGCTTAGGGTTGAGCTAGATGAATGTTTTCTTCTTCGGGGTTAAAAGGAATGTCCAACTTTGGGTGGAAGTCTGGGCTTTGCTGTGGGTTTCAGAATATGGATATCCTGAATGTTTGGACTGGGGGTTCAGACTTGGTAGAGAGGAGGGTGGGCCTTCTCTGTTAGCCCCACGCTGCCCATAGCTTGCATCTCATCCATGTTGTCTGCGTTTTCTCCTGCTTTGAGTGTTTTCTCCTCTTCTACAAGGTACGCCGAATTATTGGAGACTTTGGGGTCCCAATCTCCATTCTGGTGATGGTTTCACTGGATTACTTTATCATTGACAACTATACCCAGGTGAGGAAACATTGCTCTGTCTTGCCTCCTTGCCTCCATTCTTAGCTCCCTTCCTACCCCTTTTTTTTTTTTTTATGTATAATTTAATTCAACTCGGCAAATAGTTATTATGCACTTGTTGTTTGTAACACATTGTGCTAGGTATCCAGAGTACCTGAGAAGCCAGATTGACCATTCTCATCCTTCTGTGTTAAGGGTGATGAACTGTCAGTTATTATCCGGGTGTGGTCTGAGTATAGCCATGCCTAAGAGGACCGTTTATTGTCTTCAAGTTTCAGAAATAGCTGTTCTTCAGTCCCTCCATTCCTGTGGCTTCTCCCCACATCCCCGCCCAGGTGTTTTGTTTTTTGTTTTTGTCAACCAGCAGAAGGCTCAGCCAAGCCCTAGCAATGAGCCAGTCAGTGACGTGATCTGTAGCTGAGATCTGTGGAGGTGGGGGAGGTGGAGAAGGGGATGGGATCTGGAAGGCCAGATGGAAGAGGGGCCACCACAAGAATGTTGGTGGAAGAGTTGAGCTCTGGGGAATGTTGGGGGAGAAGGGAGCTTCAGAATTGCTTTCCCTTGCTTCCAGCTTAGTGTAGAATTCTCTATGGGCCCTGAGACTTGGGGGGATCATGGCTTGGATAAGCTTTTGAGTATGTGCTTGTACAGAGCATTGATGGGGAAGGAGGGGGGCCTTGCACCATAAATCTCACTCTTTCCAACCCTACAGAAACTTAACGTACCTTCCGGGCTCTCAGTGACTTCCCCAGATAAGCGCGGTTGGTTCATCCCACCCCTGGGAATCTCTCAACCTTTCCCACCTTGGATGATGGTGGCAGCAGCTGTCCCAGCCCTTCTTGTCCTCATTCTGATCTTCATGGAGACACAGATCACTACGTGAGGGGGCAGGGAAGGGGGAAGGGCGGAATAAGGGTTAGGGTTGAAGTACGGGACCAGGAAGGGGGTGTTAAGGGTGAGAGTCTGGGTTTGGGTTTAGGCCTGGACTTGCTGCTAAAGTTGGTTTCTGGGGGGTATATGGGTATAGATTTTAAATTTCATTTTGGCTAAGTATCTGTATTCTTATTGATGTATTAGTGATGTCTGTAGTTTAACATCTTATCAAATGTGAAGATTTTTGCGTGTGATTTTGGGAGACACACAAAGCGGGGATAAGCTGTAGCTCTTGTCCTCAAGCTCACAGTGTGGTGGAGGGATGAATAGCTGTAATCTCTGGGTGCCCCGGATAGCTCTCTAAGAGGTCTCTAGTTGTGATCCAGAGGCCCAAGAGAAGTCATCACCGACTAGGACTGAGGAGGAACTTCCTGGAAGAGGAGGTGGCCTTTGAGTTGGGCTTTAAAGAAAGGGTAGGGATGCAACAGTTGGGGTTGGGGTTGGGGGGCTGCGGTGGCATTCCGGGCATGGGGAATAGCATCAGCAAAGACCAGCTGCAAGAAAATGGGGACCTGAGCAGTTTTAAGTAGGAGAGAATCCTCAGCGTCTAACAGTCGAGCTGCGTTGCAGTGGGAATATTTCTTTCTCTCCAAACTTTTCTTACCTTTCCCTGTCCCCCATGTTCTCTCTGCCCTCTCCTCCCACCCCCTGGCATGGAGTTTACCTTGTGCCTCCAATCCCTGGCAGGCTCATTGTCAACCAGAAGGCTCGTGGGCTGTTGAAGGGTTCAGGCTTCCACTTTGACCTCCTGTTGATTGCCTCTCTGGGGGGCCTGTGTGGGCTCTTTGGGCTCCCCTGGCTCACAGCTGCCACCGTCCGATCTGTCACCCATGTCAATGCCCTCACCGTCATGCGCAAGGGCATCGCACCCGGGGAGAAGCCCCAGATTCAGGAGGTCAGGGAGCAGCGGCTCACAGGAGTGTTCGTTGCCGGCCTCGTGGGTGAGAGTCTCTGCCCCTCGGTCTCCCCGGCAACCCCTTGGGGCTTGCTCTTGTTCCACACTCGCCCAGGTCCCCCATTCTTGCTCTCAGCCCTGCTTCTGGGACCCCGCTCTTTCTCTGACTTCCTGACTTCATCCCCATGTTCTTCCCCATGCCCTGGCTCTTCCCGTGGAGCACGATGGGGGTGCACGGAGGGGTCAGCTTTGCCTCCTCTCCCACAGGCCTGTCTATTGTGATGGGGCCGATGCTGCGTAGGATCCCCCTGGCCGTGTTGTTTGGAATCTTCCTGTATATGGGAGTCACCTCTCTGTCAGGGATACAGCTCTCAGAGCGGGTAGTGCTCTTGCTGATGCCTGCAAAACACCATCCTGATGAGCCCTACGTGACCAAGGTGTGGGATTCTGAGGGAGTCCGATGGCATGGGAAGGGAAGGCTGGGCAGAGCAATGCTCCCATCAGTGCAGTCGGCCCATTCGTGAATGGCCTCCGGCCTGGTCCTTGGCTCCAGGCCCCCACAGAACTTAGATTCTGCTGACAGATGTAAGGGACAGGTGGGAGACAAGCGTCCCCCAGCTGTGCTGCCTGGTAACCCGCTCTGTCTCCCCAAAGGTCAAGACTTGGCGTATGCACCTGTTTACCTTTATCCAGCTGGGATGCATCGTGTTGCTGTGGTTGGTGAAGTCCACGGTTATCTCACTGGCCTTCCCCTTCGTGCTGCTGCTCACGGTACCACTGAGGCACTGCGTGTTGCCTCGGATCTTTCACGAAAGGGAACTTCAGGCGGTGAGAATGTGGAGGGGCAGGAGCTGGCATGGAAGGGGGCTGCAGGAGAGGGTCGTCTGGGGCCTGGGCAGAGGAGAGTCGAAGGGAGAACTAGAGACATGGTAACTGTGGGCAGTGAGAGCCGGATTTGGGTGGTGAGGCCAGGGAAGGAACAGGAAGGAGACCTCTGAATTCCGTCCCTTCTTTTTCTTATTCCCCCCAAACAGCTGGACTCTGAAGATGCCGAACCCAACTTTGATGAGGATGGCCAGGATGAATATGATGAGCTCCACTTGCCAGTGTAAAAGTTGGAGAGGAGGTCGCTCAGAGACCATTGGGATGAGGGGAAGCCCCGAGGTTCCCCCCAGCTTAGCCATGGGGTCTGAGCAAGGACCCGGCCCCGCAGCTGATGAGACATCTGACTGCTCAGAGATGTGCCTGGCACTGTTACCAACCCTCAAAGCAGAGGGACCTTCCTGACTTTCACCCAGGACACTGCTTCCTCCTCTCCTACACCCCCATTCCAGACCTTCATCCCAATTTAGCTTTGAACCTCATTACAACCAGACGGCTCATCTTCTGTCTGACTCGTTTCCTCTGTTGCATCTTTCCTCTCCTACACACAGGAGGCTTCTTCCTTCACATGCTGCTTCCTGAGATCCCATTCTTAGGGTGGCCCACTTGATGAAAGCTCAAGAGACAGAGCCTGAAGGGCACGGGGGAAGGCCAGAGTTTTTGTGGACTCTGGGAAGAGTCTGATGGGAGGGGAAGGGAAGGCTGGGCAGAGCAGTCTGGTGGTCTGTTAACCAACGCTTCAGTCAGTGCAGTCAGCCCATTAGTTGAATACTCATTAAGTACCTGGCCTGGCCCTCTGGGCCATATATGGCTATACAGGAGGCACTTCTTCCAGGCCCCAGTCCTTCTCAAGCTCAATGACCAAACCCATTCCAAGACAATGACTCTCTTCCCCATCCCAGTGTACAGGGTTTTCCTTAGAGAGCCATCAAAACCTGGTCCATACCTACACCTGCCATTGCTGGAGGGATGAGGCCATACCTGTTGTCTGGGTAACCTAGAACCACCATTTGCCTGTCTCTTTTGGAATTCCTTCCAATGGTCTACTGAAATGGTACCTTGTTTCACACATGGCAGTTTGGGCCCTGAGGAGGTTGGTGCCCAAGAATCTTGGGTGGTCATCTGGAAAACTAGCTCCTCTGAAGTGAAATCTGTGAGGGAGTGACATGAGGGTAATGAGGAGTTAGAGAGGAATACAGGTGGACCAGGATTCCTCCTCGGTACCATCTGTTCTTGGGACTCTGATGATTTCTCCCCTCTCTGTCAGTCTCCCCACTTCCTCTCATTTTCTTGCAAGGCAAAGTGACTTGTTGACTTCCAGGTTTATTAGCAAAGCTAGATTGACATACCTGGTCATTGGCAATCCAACTCATTTTTCCTTTAGTTCTAAGCACAGAAAGTGAGATTTAAAAGGAAATATTAAAAAATTCTTCTAAATAAATTTAAACAAGGACAGGCAACTAGTACAAGACTGTGGAACTGGAGACCTTAGTTTTCTCACTAGCTCTGGGATCTTGTCACTTTTCTCAGACATGAGATAAGGAGATTGGACCCTGGTTGGTCTTTCAGGTACTTTTCAGCTCTAGAATTCTTTGATTTTTTAGGGCAAAACAAATACAAAAAAGGAACAGCATAAATGTGAATAAATCCAAACCTTTATTAAACACTAACTGCACACAACCCATTGTATGAGACTATTCCGGAAGATAAAGTGATTGAGTCTGCAAGAAGTTTACAATCCACTGGGAAGATAGGATGGATACACAAAAAACTATCATAAAAACAGAATGTGATTTGCTATAGGAAAGTTTACTAAGTGCTTCAGGAGTAGGAAGGAAGGAAATATTTCTGGTGGGAAGATTGGATGAGTTCAGGCTATTTCAGGCAGGTATTGCCCGTGGACATTTAACTAATTAGGTGAATGAGAATCGGGCCCAGGAGTCATGAAGACTGAGTTTAAATATGGAGCCAGACACACTTATTGGCCTTGTGATTCTGGACAAAATTTTAAACTTCTGCCTCAGTTTCCTCAACTGGAAAATGGGAATAACATTTATCTCAAAGGATGGTTGTGAGAATCAAATGAGATATTTGTAAAGAGCATTTAGCACAGGAATATGTATACCAGGGATACCCTGGTATCTGTTTTTATTTGGGTCTTTTCCGAAGGGCATGGAGGCCTCAGTTCTTTTTTAGAAACAACTCACTGTCCCATGGTCCTTGGGGAAATTTTCCAGCTTCAGGACTAGAGCTTGGAATGATGGAATTTGTGGGGTGTGTGTGTGTATCTGATCCTATGTGATCCCTAGTGAAGTAGGGGAAGGGTTGAGGATTACTAGCTGACTTAAGTATTTCTCTTATCTCCTGTGTTATTCTTATCCTCCTCTGAGGTAGAAAAGGGAGGGTGTCATAAGATAAAAGAATTAAAAATTACTCCAGGGATTATCTGGCACTGGAAAGATTTCTGGTTTTACAGTCAGAAGACCTGGAGTCATATCTTTCTCGTTCTTGGTGCCAGGCCACTTTAGATAAGGCATTATTGACATGGAGTTTGGTTTCCTCATCTGTAAAGCAAGAGGGTTGGACTTTGAAGTTTTCAAAGTGCTTCATATGCATATGGATATGATATATATATATTTAGATAATGTGTAGGGGATTGTATAGAAATGTGTATAATCTAAAATGTGTGTGTGATTATAAGTATATACACACATTTAGATAATGCATGTGGGATTGTATATGTTTACAAACATCTAAATGTGTGTAGATATACATAATTGCATGTACAAATACATATGGATACACATATACATTTAATGTCATGATTATGGCATGTATATAAATGTGCATATACATTATATATTATATAATGTACAATGTATAATTATGTATACAATTATATGGATTATATAATGCATATCACGTGTCCATATACATATCTCTACACATGAATATGTGTACACATGTTTATACAATGTAACATAAGATTATAAAGGTATATATTTAGGCACATATGCATATGTGATACTATACATATTATATAAGGCATGGAATAATATGAATGTATATATGTGCATACATTGTTATATACATATATTTTAAAATTTGATGTTCACACCAACCTTGAGTAGTCCATCTTACGGATGAGGAAATTGAAACTAAGGGAGATTGAGTGACATTTTCAGAGCTATGCAGAGAGTATCTGAGACAGTATTTGAACTAGTTTTTTCCAAGTCCAAGGCCGTTGCTTGGCTGATAGATATCTCCTAACTTTAATGAATTTGTTTTACATACAGGAAAGTTGGGGGGGCAGGGAAATGATTAAGGTCACATAGGTTAAGTAGGGGAGTTGGGATTGGAACCCAGGCTCAAAGAAGTCTAAATACTGATGCGGGGAAGGATGAATGTTGCCTTCAGGCAGAGACTCTTGGGAGCCTGTGTGGGGGACACCTGCCTGAGAGGTCCTGGTTATTTCTTCTCACAGGGCAACGGTACTTGGGATGGGGAGCTGTGTGGAGTGTGGCTGTCTGGCCTTGGTCATCGGGGCTGACCAGACACCACCAGTGGCTAGGTGCCCCCGATTTGGGCAGGAGCATCATTTAGTGTCCGGGTAGGCTCCGTCCCTGAGGTAGCTTGGGAGCTGGGGTACCCCGTGCCTTTCCTGGATCACCTCCGGAGTCCCCAGACCCGGGACCTGGCACTCTGCCATTCTTATTCTGCCCCGAGCCGCCCTGGGATGCAGGCGCCGGGGACGTCAGAAACCGGAGCTGGTCTGTGTCTCCGTTGCCAGGCAACACGTGGCCTGGGATTCGTGGAGGCGCCTACGATGGATGCCCTCGCGTGGCCTCGCCCTAAAGCAGCAGGCTCATCTGGAGCAACGCTGTCATCTAGTGGCCAGCCCGCAGACAGGACCCCGCTGCTTCTTTCTCTCCCCTGCAAAGGGGAGGAACGCGTAGACGCTGCTTCTTAGGGCCGCCTTTCTCTGTGCATCGCCTTTTCTTTTCATGGTCCTCGGTCCGGTAATGTGAAGTGAAATCGCTCATTGATTCCCGCCTCAGGAGGAAAAGCTTAGAGCGGCTCTGGAGTGCAAGAGTGAATCTGGAAGAGATCCCAGAGGTGGACAATCTCATTTTGCAAATGGGGAAACTGAGGGCGAAAGAAATGAAGCCACGAGTCGGGACCCAAATGTCAGCCAGCATTTACTGAGCCCATTCGGTGCGCCCTTAGGCACTGTGCTGAGTAAGCGCGGGGGCTGCAAAGAAAGGCAAAAACAGTCTGTGATCTCAAGCCCCTTACAGTCTGATGGGTGAGATGTTAAACCGGTGTACGCCGCATAGTTACATACTTATACCTGTACACAATGCACATATACATCCATAATATATGCACATCTTTACATAATTATGCACACTGCATATATACATATGCAACATGCACAATATACATACACAATGCATATTTACACAATATACCTGTACACAATGCACATATACCTCCACAATATATACACATATTTACATAATTATACACAATGCATATACACACACTATATATACATACACATATACACATACATATTTGCACACATGTACCTATACACAGTGCATATATACACATGCAATATATGCACATACACATACTGCGAGTATGCATATACAAATATACACATATATACATGCACAATACATATTTACACAATATACCTGTACATAATGTAGATATACACACAATATATATACACATATACAATCACACATACATATTTACACACATGTACCTATACACCGTGCATATATACACACAATATATACACACATTCACACATACACATATGTACACAGATACATATTTACATGTACATACCTATACATGACACACATGAATAGTATACTATATAAACATACATAAATACATATTTATATACATATATCTGTATACAATGCATATATACATATAACATTTATACACACATATGCAATACACAATATACATATATACATGTTACACACATATATTAGGTGGAAGGTAGTAATTGACATGCACAGCACTTTCTTTGATTTAGATATACCATGAACACTTGCCTCACTTGAGTGAGTTCACCATAAAATAATCTTTAATAAATGAAGTTCCTTCAATCCAAAATATTTCTCTCACCTGGGTGCCACAGTGATGATTGAGTTGTTACCATTATAGATGATCCTGTGGGCATGCAAAAATTATGCAAATTAAAGAGTACCAACCAGGATAAGGAGAAGAGTTTAAAAAATTGAGTGGTCAACTTCAAGGGGTAGGAGTAGGAGGGGGGGGATGTTTGGGGGCTGGGCCAATATGTGGATTGGCTGGGGAGGGTTAGAATCAGGTGTTTCCTTGTATCCCTTCAGATGTTCTGAGAGCCCTGATTCATCCCTGGTCAAGTGATTCTAGGGCCTGAGTCCTTCCCATCTAGCTAGGTCCCCTCTGATTTTCCCCTTTTCTGGGCTGAAACGTATTTCTTCTCTGATGAAAAGCAGGTTCCAGACTCTTGAGATCTAGGTTAAAAAGAAAGGACTGTCCAGCTGGTCCCAGAAACAATTAACTGAAGCCCTTGTTAAATGATGTGCCAGGCACAGATAATTGAAAACTAATGAGGTGATAAAGGCTTATAAGTGTTTGAGCAAGATGATCCACCGTCCGATACTGTCAGTGAACAGAACAGGAATGAATGAATGAACCCCAGATGGTCCAATTGGGAAGACCAGCAGCCTCTAGCACTTAAGTATTCTTAATCTTAGAGCTTCAGTACCTTATAATTGTTTAATTTTGGCATACTTCCTTTTCTAAAATTTAGGGATAGAGACTGAACCTGTGCCATCTTTTTTCTTTTTAAAATTTTTATTTTATAGTTAACAAAAATAAATTTCTCTTACTTTCACTGTCATCTCCTTCTTCACCCTCCACATTGGAAATAACACAAAACAAAATCCTTATAATAAATATATATAGTTAAAACAAATCCCTGCATTGTCATTGTCCATGTCCAAAAGATATGCGTCATTCTTCACCCTAAGCTTATCACCTATTTGCCAGGAGGTGCATAGTACCTTACCATGTTTCTGATCTCATGGTTATTACTGAATTAATCAGAATTCTTATAGATATCAGACTTGTTTATTTTGGCAGCGTTATTATGTAGATTATTCTTCTAGTTCTCATTTCACTATACATAAAATCATATACATTTTACTAAATTTCTCTTAACTCCTTTTGTTATTTCTTATAGCACAATTGGGTCCTAAGTCTAGGTGGCACAGTAGAAAGTGTGCCAGGTCTGAAATCAGGAAAATCTAAGTTCAAATCCAACCTTAGATACTTACTAGTTCATTTAACCCTGTTTACCTCAGTTTCCTCATCTGCAAAGTGAGCTGGAGAAGAAAATGGCAACCCATTCTAGTATTTTTGCCAATAAAATCCCAAATGGGTCACAGAGTCAGATGTGACTGGAAAATGAACATATAGGAATATGTCCTGCATCATGAATTATTCAGCTATTCCTCAATTAATGGATACTCCCTAGTTTTTCATTCTTTGGAAAAAAAGAGATGCTATGAATAGTTTTGTGATTCCACTGAATAAGGAACCCCTGAAGTTTTTTTTTTTTTTAAACCAGAATGCCAGAAGCATTTTTTTTGCTAACTTTTGATTTTAGAGAATCATTATACATTATTAGAGGTTTTAAATCACTTACCCAGAATCACGAATTCAATTTAAGTTAGAGGTAGGTCTGGAACCCAGGTTCTGAAGTTAGCTCTATGCCCATTTTTCCTCCTCTTCTCTAAAAATTCAAATGAATGAAAATTAAGTCACGATTATAGGATTGGAAACATGAAGGAATCCTATATGATCCAGTTCAGTAGTTTTTAATGTTTGAGCATTAGGTCTTCTTTTTTAAAGGGCTTCCTCCAGGCCCAGTACCCATGGGTAGATCAGGTATTTAGAAATGTAGTACCTGATTTTGAATTCATTTGTCCCCTTGTATCATCTCAAACAAATAATTTAATCTCTCTGGGTCTCAGCTTCCCCATCTGTAAAAGACAAGGGTGTTTTATGACAGCTAAGGTCTCAATCCTAATTCCTGTGATTTTATGACATGATAGTAACTGTAGTCTCACCTGGTTGAAAAAATATATAATTGGAAAACCTACTTTGATTCAGTAATGCTTTTAAAGGAATTTAATTTGTATTTTATCAGTTGCAACAGCACACACATACATATGCATGGCTACGTGACATTTAGCCTGAGTTCTGACATGTGAATTTGTTGTCTGTACAACAATTCCATAGTTTCTATGGAGCACAGATTGAGACCCATTGATCTAATCCAAATAACATTCTAATTTGACAGGTGAAGAGTCACTTGTCCAGGGTCACATGATTAGACTATGAGAATTTAGTGAAATCCTTTAACTCACTGGAAATCTTTTAGAGTGTGGTAAAACAGGGGATAACTTTTAAAAGTTAAATAATATAAAAACATTAGTCAACAACTATGTTTAAGACATGGTGCTAGGTGAGTTGAAAGGTGAAAAGCAGCCTAGTCTTTTCTCTCCAGGAATTTCCAGTCTGACAGGGGGAATACTGTCCACTGATCCACAGATAAATGTGCCAAATGAGATAAGAACAAAACAGATCAAGAAAAAATGTTCAAAGAAGAGAAGCAAGGAGGGAGAGATGATTTTCATTTGGGGCAGGGGAAAATCAGGGAAGACTTCCTAGAGGAAACAGAGGTTCTGGAGCTGGTTCTGGAAGAAGTATTTTCAACAGAGATGAGGAGGGGATGTGCTCCAGCACAGGAGTCAGCCTGGGCAAATTCAAAGAGATGGGAAAGTTTTGGATGAAATTAAGGGAGTCCTGTTTTGCAGAAATGTTAAGGGAAAGTTACTGCCCCACAAAAGTGTCCTCTAAATGTTGAAACTACCCCAGAGCATGTATCTAAGCAAGATTCTTTCCAGAGCAATCTGGCTTATTTCTCTGCAGAAGGAAAGAAGCAGCCTTGTTCTGTGTCCTTGGGTGTATACACTCCCCACCCTCTCCCAATATTCTTCTTTATGCCTTTCTTAGTCATCGACCTTGAATGCGGTGGGGGTGAGGGGTGCAAGTCTTGTAGGACTCCTTAATCTTGATTTAGGCAGGTTAACTTCTTGCTTCCTTGAAGAACCTCAGATTTGGCTGCTTATGATGTTTGGAGAAGAAGGGATGATTGCTGGAACTAAATTTCCATGTTATTTCTTGATACTCAGCTGTATTTCAGAGAGCTACTCTGAGGAAGAACTATGGAGCTTGAATTCTCTGTTCATCCATGATGGGTGTATGGGACTCAGTGATACCCAGAGGCTGCTCCTGGTATGGAGGAAATTATTGATTGGACTATTCTTCCCTTGGGTAGCAATAGAAAGAGCACTAGCTTTAGGGTCAGAGGAGCTGTGTTCAAATCCTGCCTAAAACTTACTACTGGTGTGATCATGAACAAGTCACTTCTCTCTTTTGACTTTAGTTTCCTTATCTATAAAATGGAAATGATGATTTCTAAAGTCTCTTCTAGCTCTAAGTTTATGATTTTATGATTTCTCTCCTTTGCCTTTAGCCATTGAATCTCAGAGTTGGACCTAGACATCCAGTCTAACACATTCTAGGCAGCAAGGTGGTGCAATGGATCCAGTACGGGGCCCGGAGTTCAAATATGGCCTCAGACACTTATTTGCTGTGTGATTCTGGGTAAATTACTTAATCTTGTGTGCCTCAGTTTCCTCATCTATAAGGAAATTGTAAATCACTCTAGGACTTTTGCCAAGAAAATTCCAAATGGGGTCACAAAGAATTGGGTTTAATTAACTTTGTTGCCTCAGTTTCTTCATCTGTAAAATGAGCTGAAGAAAGGAATGGCAAACCTCTCTAATATCTCTACCAAGAAGAAGTACACATGACAGAACAACAACTCATTCATACTGGGAAAAACAAATTCTTTTACAACATACCCAGCCTTTGAAGACTTTTAATGAAGGGGCATTCAGTACCTCCTGAGGCATTCCCATTGAGATTAGTCTGGATCTGGGAGGGGTCTGAAGACACCAGGGAAGGTCCCCTAAAGGCAGAGATGATAAGAAAATGAGTGACTAAGCACTATGCTGACAAACAATTTGTTGGGAAACATTTAAATCTTCTGTGGATAGGGTGTAGTTGCTTGTGGAGGATGGGCAGGTAGAATATGTCATTGGAACAGGCTCTCTTTACTGCTTCTCACTGCATTAGGTATTCCACATTTAACTCTTTTTTTCATACTCTGGTGGTTTAGAGGCTTTTAAAGTGTATGCTCATATTTCTTCCTCCAGTCCATAGTGATACTAAAATTCATGTGCTGTCATTTCCTGTGCAGTATTTCCCAACATCATTGGCATTTATGCTTGAGTTGGTGAAAACAGCAGTGATGGGGATGGCAGGGCTAAGTATCTATTTGTTCAATGTTCTGTGTTCATTTGCCTGCTGATAGTTTAGGTATTCAGCCGTGTCTTGCTCGGGGCCTTGCATGCAGTAGATGCTTAATAAGTATTTATTGAATTGAATCTAATTATCACTATTATTTGCTTTAGATTGGCAGCTCCTAGAAGGAAGCAGTCCTGTGAAATATAGCATTTGACAAGTGCTTTTGGATGGTGAAGATAATAGTAATAACTTTATATTTATAGATTAATTTATAGTCATGAAACATATATGTTCAGAATTTCTACTTTATTTTATATATTAGTTTAAGGGGAAGCTATATGGCACTGTGGATAGAGCACTGGCTTGGTATCAGGAAGATTTATCTTCCTGAGTTCAAATCTGGTCTCAGCTGTGTTACTCTGGCCAGGTCACTTAATGCTGTTTGCCTCAATTTCCTCATCTGTAAAATGAGTTGGAGAAGGAAGTGGTAAACCATTCCAGTATCTTTGCTAAGAAAACCCCAATAGAGTCACGAAGAGTTGGAAATGACTCAATCACATAATATGAATTTATGGACATACATATCAGGTTATATATTTATATGTTGATTTTTGGTCACAAATTTCTATGCTAGTTTATGATCATCATATGTAATAACATAAAGAATAAGCATTATCACAAAGAGGAGAATAAAATAAAATAGCAATACAGCTCATTTTAATTTCATTTGGCATGTCAATGAGGATTTATTTAGTAGCTACCATGTGCCCAGGCACTGTGCTAAGCATCCAGGGAAACAAAAGCAGGCAAAAGATAGTTCCTTCCATCAAAGAACTCAGGGTCTAATGGAGGAGACAACATATAAACAAATATGTGCCAGCAAGACAGGGACTTTAAATGCAGGCTCTGTGATTCCAGATTTAGTATTCTACCTCACAGGAGTGTTTTGAGGAAAGAAATTTGTCAACCTTAATTTGTCAACCTTAAAACCTTATGTAAATGTGAGTTATTATAATTATCCTCATTTTATAGATGAGAAAACCGATTTTTAAAGAAGTTAAATGATTTGCCCCCGGTGACATTGCTATGAAATGGTAAGAGCCTCTGCTTCTCTGCCTCCAAATTCAGTGGGATTCTCCATTATCCAACAGTGCCTCTGAGGGGCCATCTGGGCATCTGCACATCTCCTAGCTCAGTGGCTCACTGATCAACCAAGATGGTGGCAGGGATTACATAGGCCATTGAGGACTTCTGCCGGATACTTTCACACTCACCAACGACTTGAATCCCTCTCAAGACCTGGATAGAGGCCAAATTCTTTCCTTTCACTGTTGGGCAAAGGAAGTGGCTGTCATTTCACCATCCCCTGCTGAGAATTCTGCCTATAGAAAGACATTCAGTGTATTTGCAAAAAGCTTTTGGCTGTCTGCATTTGTGGCCCATCTGTTTGGATGGCATGAAGCTTGCCCCTCTAGGGCACAGGAGTCTGGCAGGGAGGCCTCTGATATGGCATTATGTATTTTTTTTTGAAAGGAGTTCTCCTGCGGGAGGGGTGGGAGTGGGATTTTGCTGCCACTTCTTCTTAGGTGTCCTTTTAGTAATCATAGTGCTAGTGTGCACTGAAATACCTCAAAAGGGAATACTGATCAAGGAAGGGAAAAGGGATGCAGATTCAAGGGCACCTAATTTGCTTGCCTGCCATATGGATGTAATGGAGCTCTTGCTTAGGAAAGCAGTGACAGTTTCACTGGGGATCAGAATGGATGGATTCTAGGCAAGCACTGGGCCGTCAATCCCCAGTGCAGTCATGACATACAGGAAAAGAAGAAATTACAAAGCAAGAAATCCAGCTGGTGCTTAAATATATGACTGCCCCAAAGTGAGGCTGATCAATTACATGACTCATGATTACTTGCGTAAGTAGCAGACTCAAAAATTTATACTGTTTATGTTCCAGGGGAAGGATTTCATATTTTAGACCTTTGCTTGAATTATTATTAATTCCTTTCCTTGGAAATAAACAGTCAAGGGAATAAGGGGACCATAGGGATTATGATTCAAGTACCAGCCCTGCAGGGGTCTTAAAGTACCAAGCTTGCAAATTTAATAAGTATTTAATGAATAAATGAATGAAGATTGCCCCTGAGGGTGATGGGCACATTAAACTAAATACCAAAAAAACCTGCTACCCTCTATATCAATAACTGCTGACATTTATATAGTCGTTTCTGGTTTACAGAGTACCTTACACCTATTATCTCAATGGAGCATCATAGTGTCTTTAAGGTAGGTTGATGTTATTCTCACAGTTTTAAAGATGTGGAAATTGAGGCCTAGGGGAGCTGGGTGATTTTCCAAGATCTCATAACTTGGAAGCTACAAAAACAAGATTCCAGACCTGATCTTTTGACTCAAAAGCCAATACTTTCCCTAGGATGCCACAGCTGCCTTTGTCATCTGCTTGGTTGTAAATTTTCTGCAAGCCAGGATTATCTTGTTCTCCTTCTTTGAATCCCCTGCAACTAAGTGTGGTTCTTCCAAGGGTAGTCTTCCATGACTTTTTGAATCAGTTTTTCCATTGGTAGCTCTGAAAAGCTGTCTGAGACAGGATGTGTTTCCACCTCCCCCCTGTATGGAATGGAGAGATAAAGTGAAGAACTTACAGGAATGTTTAAATTCTTTTTCTGTATTTTTAAAAAATTATTTCTCTGTCTTTGTGACCTGCATAAGTACAGTGTGTGCAAGACAGCATTTACTTAAAACTTTAGATATATTTACTTAACCAGAAATGATGACATTTATCCTTGTTCAATGTTATCAATATTTAGATTATTAAATGCCGCCAGCTCAGTAAGCTGAAGTTTGAAGGTCTGACTGATGATTCCTCTCAGAATCAGGGAAACAAAGCATTCTGTTCTAATCTGCTTTTGGCATCCAGGGGAGAGGGCACCTATTTCTCAATGCTCCCCAACTTATGATGTAATCCTTTATAACAGAAACTTTCCATTCTCTCAAAATAGCAACAACCAATTAGATGCCTCCCCCTCCCCTTCTCAATGCTCTCTTACTTGTGATGTAATTTCTTGTATAAAAGCTGTGTATCTTTACTACTTCTTTAGCCCTCCTACAGGGAGATTTCTCTTTCTTATCTTGCGATGGAAGGGCTCATCCTCAGGAGGTTTTCAATAAACAACTTTTCTGCCTTCTACTGAGTGATCTCTGAATAGTCATTTTGGGTAAGGGTCTTCTATATCTCTCACACCCCCTTTTAAAAACAAGGGGAGTGAAAATAGATTCATTATTGTTGGAATTTATTTCTTGCTTTTTGGCTCTATCCATCAGTAGCATGGTACAATGGGTAGATTGTGGGTCTTAGGGTCAGCAACACCTGGATTTGATCCTTGATTCCAACCTTAGTTGTATGGATATGAGCATCAACCTTTTTGTTCCTCAGTTTTCTAATCTGTAAAATTGAACTAATAATACCTGAAGTACCTGCCTTCTGATCTATGCATGAGGTCACGGATAGCAAGTGCTTTGCAAATTTTTAAGCATGTTGGAAAAAGCACCGGACTGGTCCCTAGGAAGCTGGCATGTCAAACATAGTCCTGCCATTGCCCCGCTGTGGGACCTTAGGGCAATTATTGGATTCCCGCCCCCCTTCGGCTGTAGGCTTCACATCTATAAAATGAAGAGGTTAGATTCTAGATGATTTCTAAGGTTTCTTCCAGCACCAGTATTCTGTTATGGAGTGTACACACACACACACATGCACATGTACAAAGCATGGGAAAACATACCCATGCACACAATGACAGGTGATGCACATACGGCATGCAAACTAACATACATACAAACATGCATGCACCTACAACAATGTATACATATATCCATGCATCTAAATGTACAATGTATACATTCTACCACAGCATATAGTACATGCAAACACAATGCACACAATCAAAATTGTGTATTTATATATGCACACATACATGCATACACATTATACTCATATATCAAGGTATGTACATATATATGCACAACACACACACATATATTCTCCCAAGACAGACTGTTAGAGCTGAAGGTAACACATATACACACATGATAATAATATATACAATGTATCTATATATATACACAACATACAGATATAGATTTATATATATCTTCCCAGGACAGACTGTTAGAACTGAAACACATATTATATACATATACATATAAATTCAACATAAATTCATATAAATGATAATCATATATACAAGCTATCCACCTATATGCACAATAAACAGATATAGTTTATATATGTGTCCTCCCAGGATAGACTGTTAGAACGGAAAGAAACACATATTTTATACACACATGATAATTATATATACAAGGTATCTAATATATGCACAATAAATGGGTATGTGTTTATAAATGTATCCTCTCAGGATAGACTGTTAGAGCTGAAAGTAACATATTATATATATATATATATATATATATATATATATATATATATATATATATATATATGCACAATATACATAACTCATATAAATACATATGTATTTGTACATAAACACACAAACACATAATCATAACATACATATATTTTTATTTTATCTTTGATGGAGCCAGGGAGGCAGAGAAAAAAAAATGGTAAATTTTCTCTTTTGGCTCTACTGCAGGCTATCAGACTGGGTTGAGGCCATTTCCTAGGGAGGAATGACTTGTTTTTCTTTGCTTTTTAAGTGAGCCTGGAAAAGAGGAGACACAAGAAATGTGTGGAGGAGGATTTTTCTCAGATTACCTGTTTCTTTTTGGGCAGGCAAGTTGGTGGCTGACTGAATCCTGGGGGAATGGGAGGGAGGAGAGCAGATACCATTTTAATGTCATTTAGATCATCTTGCTCTCAAGGTCAGTGTAATGAGTGCATTCTGTATGATGCCAAATCGTTCTTCTTCCTGAGAGCCAATGGAATTAATCGCAGCTTCACTCCCCTCGTTTCTGATCGGAGGAGGTGAAGAATACATTTGGCACCTGATAAAGAAAGCTGGTGAAAATGAAGATATCTGGGTTTCTAACAGCCTGCCTAGTCAGTTATATTTTCCCTTTCCCATCTTGCTGTTCCACCCACTGTTCTTTTGGCTTATTGACCATTTTGCCTTTTCCCTTGGTTGGTTCCGCTGAACCTGGGTAAGACCATTCTGGACACTGCTGTTGTGCTTGTCTGTTATGTTGGCAGCTGAGAGCACTTGATATACAGCCATACCCTTCATAAAGTTCTTAATAGGTCCAAGAAAACGTGACATTAGGAGAAACAATATTATAGGGGATACTTAGTTTCATAGGAAACACACTATAAATGTCAGCTATGCTTCCCAGGAGCAAAAGTTCAGACTATAAAAGTTTAAATTAGGTCTTTACTGAGACCTCTTAACAATATAATCGTTGTAATGGAAATTCCAATACTCCCTCCCCACAACTTCCCTCTTTCCTTTACCACGAGGCTCTTTGTGGGTTGGGAAAGGGTAAAGGAGAGTTGTTTTACATATATCCTTGTCTGTCTGTGGATGGCCTAGGAAGATGGAGAGGGTGATGGGGATTCCTCAAAGTTGTGCTGATTGCCTTGGTAGATTTTGGAAAGAAAAACCTTTAACAAGTAGCATAATGTTGTTAAAGAAAAAGCTGTTACTATTTTAATGTATGTTTTTAGACTCAAGTATATGGGAAATAATCTAATATCTAAGCATCTCTAGCTGAGGATATGTCTAAGCTGGCATAGTTCCTAAGTACTCCTTCATATTTTAGTTAGTACTTAGTTCCCTAAGTACTCCTTTATATTAAATAAGGAAAAAAAAACATGTTCATATATGTTGTTGTTCATTTGTATCTGACTCTTTGTGACCCTATTTGGGGTTTTCTTGGCAAAGATACCAGAATGCTTTGCCTTTTCATTCTCTGGCTCATTTTACACATGAGGAAACTGAGACAAAAAGTTAAGTGAATTGCCCAGAATCACTTAGCTATTAAGTATCTGAGGCCAGATTTGAACTCAGGAAGTTGTCTTCCTGATTCCAGATCTGACACTCCTGTGTTAATATATAGTATAGGTTAATCTTGACAGGTAGTTGAGTGACCAAATTGCCTGGACCACTCCCTTTACTATAGGAGTAAACAAAGGGTGGGTCCTCAAGCAAATTAATTCTGGTAGTGGGGAAAAACTATGTGAAAAATGTAAAATTTAAGTTTAGTTATTATCTTTAATATAGCCTTTTTGTCCATGATATATCACTCACCTTTTCAAGGACTTTGGAAAAGACTTTAGAAGAAAATGTTGGAGTGTATGGGTATTTAGGGAGGACTAGCACCTCAATGTGAGGGCTTGCTTTTAGGGCTTCTCATCTTCCTTTAGTGTTTACCTGTCACCCAGTTCTTATCTGTGGCTCCAAAGAGTATGGACAGTGGCCATACCCCAAGAAAATATCTCTGTAATCAGGACAAGTCAGGTTGAGGGTAACTGATAGATTTCAAATATGGAGAGTTAGGGGAATGAATACCCTAAATATGTGAAGAGTTCTCTTGGTGGAATGGGCAAATGAAAAGAATCTATTCTAAAACCCAGGAAGACTGTTGAAGCAGTTGCTATAGAGTGCTTAAAACATGGTCAAACATTGAAGATGTCAAAGTCATCCAATGCATTCTGGGCCATCGTCAGTCATCATGACTTTTATCTCACCATATACTTCAGAGACTGGAGGAGAGAGTCAGGCTGATACCTTTGTATAATTCTGCCTCGCTTAAATCCTATTTACAAGCAAGTTAAGACATCATTCCATGAGGTTGTTGATCCTCTTCAGAAACAGAAGAGAACATTCCTCTTAATATTTTCAGTTTTTATTAAAAAGGAGGCTTGTAATATACTTCCATAAAGATGAAGACATGTGCACTATCTTTGATTCTCAGGTACCACTTAGGCCTTTCCTAGGAACTGTTTTCTCATTGGTTTGAATATTAAATATTATTTTTTAAATCTATATTTTATGTCTATGATCTAATTTTTTTTTTAATTAGGGAGTTTGAAGAGGGTGTTTAGTGGTATTTCTCTGCTTTCCACTATGGGGAAGGAGGGATAGCTGTGGGTACTGCAAAGATTTTAGAATTCTAATAAAGTTGTTTAAAATGTATTAATGAAACTATGTTGATTGTGGGTAATGTTACAAAATCTATGCCTGTACTGGGGTTGCTAGTGCTGCCTTCATTAACCCAGTTATAAGAAGGAGGGTAACTAGTAGCTATACCTTAAATGCATACTGGTACAGTAAAATGAACATTTGCCCTCAGAGTCTAAGGAGTTGGGTTCAAATCTACCTCTCACTACCTGTGAAATCTTGGATAAAATGTCTTTACATTCCTGGGTCTCAGTTTCCTTATTTATAAAATGAAGGAGTAGAACTACATGACTTTTGAGTTTTTTTTTTTATTTAATTCTAGATCTAAGGACCTTGTTACTACTTTGAGATGACAGTTTATCTATAGGGAGATGTGTTAGGTACTCCTTGAGAATACATTCTCTGTATATTTGTTTTTACTATTATTGTTGTTCAGTTGTTTCAATCTGTCTATCTCTTTGTGATCCTATTTGGGGTTTTCTTGGTGAAGATACTGGAGTGGGTTTGTCATTTCATTCTCTAGCTTATTTTACAGATGAGGAAACTGAGGCAAACAGGGTTAAATGACTTGCCTAGTCACACAGCTAGTAAGTGTCTGACTTCAGGTTTGAATTCAGGAAGATGAGTCTTTCTGACTATTAAGTCCAGTACTCTAACCACTGTACCACTTACCTGCCCATTTTGCAAATTTATATGATCACTCAAAGGATAGAGGTGGGAGGGGGCTACAACTCTGCTATCTATCCTCTTTGTTTCAAGATGGGTAGTTTATTCATTGTCCTCTACCAATTTTACCAAGCCTCTGCTACCTTGGTACCTCACTCTCCAACTCAGAGCCCCTTCCCCATGTCCTTTCATTTTGTTAGAATCATACGTGTCCTTCAGCACCTAAATAAAATAACTTCTTCCCTCAAGGTAGCTACAACTCCCATTGATCTTCTCCTCTGGATGTACACAGCATTTATTGTCTATCCCACTCACTCAGTATTAATTATATTTTCTCCAAGTTGATTTATCGTAAGCTATGGAGTACAGGAACTGTGCCTGATGCTTCTTTATATCCCTCACCAAGCCCAGCATAAGATATTGTTGTGGTTGTCATTATTATTATTATTAATGGATGTTCACTAAATATTTATTGATAGATTGCTCCAACCTCCATTAAATTCTTATCTGACATGTCATTTTGGTTGGGAAAGTAACCCTGGATTTTTGAAGGTTATACAAGTAGAATACAAGCATGTCCTGCTGACTATTGTTCTATTAAGAAAGACAAGGACCAGACTTATGATTTTATTGGCACAGGGACTCTCGGGTGAGGAAACTCACTACCTATACAGACTGTTATCTTTTCCTTAAAGCCATACAGAATGGCCCAGATCATAAGAAATTAATTTATTTGTCCAAGGTCACATAATCTTTATATATCAGAGGTGGCATTTGAACTCCACTTTTTCTGGCTTCCAGGCCAGGTCTCTTATCACCATGCTTTCTTATGGACCTACTGATGAACATGATACTTGTCTTCTGAAGATCAGGTCCATAAAGGTTCATCACAAGATGAGTTATTTGGCTATGGATATTCAAGCTCATCTGTTTAGTGGTTTTTTGACCTATCCTGGGCTCCCGTGTCCCAATTCTTTTCCCTAGGAAGGCATATCACACTGATTAACAATCATATTCTTGACATCTGGATCTAGAATGATAGGTTTAGAGCTGGGAAGTAGCTCAGAAGCCATCTAATCTAATTCTTTCATTTTACAGTTAAAGGGAATGATTTTCAGCAAGATTAAATAATGTGTCTAGGTCATTGAGAGCAGTAACTAATTCAAAGGTGGACTTTGAATCCTAGTTTGCTAACTCCAGATCTTGTATTCTTTTCATTATATACCACCTTGCTTCTAGAGATAAAGCATTTCCTTTCTCACTGAGGTTTTTTTTTTTTTTTCCTGGATCAACCCAAACAATTCCTTAGGTGATTTCTAGACAGAGGAGAATGAAAGGAGTGAGGAAGAATTGGAAGACTTGTGTTTAAACCTTTCACACTTGTGTCAACATGAAATGAACACTTAAGTTCTCTCCAAAATTTGTGTCCTTATCTGAAAATGGGGATACCTGTGGTACTTACTTCAAATAACTCTTATAATAATCAGATGACATTTGCAATTGTAACAAGCAATACAAATACTCCCTTTCCTCCTTTTCCTTTTCTTCTTCCTCCTTTTTCTCCCTCTCTTTTTCCTATTTTTTTACTCAGATTTTTTTTTTTTTTCATTTAGCTCTTCAGTCACTGATATGAAAAGGGAGAAGAATAAGAGGAGAGATAAGATAACAACAAAAGATGATTTTGCTGTTTACTACCAAAGGGCGTGGGTTGTGATAGAAAACTTTTCAATATGGCACTGGGGAAAAATTTCCAAGCAAATGCTTTCAAGAGATGTTTTGTTGGAGGAAACTGGTTGGGTGTTAAGAAACTGCAGTCCATAATCCCCTGTATCCACTGATTTATTTCTTGACAATATGTCTGTTTTTCACATCTAGACATATGTTAATTCTTTGTCAAAGTCATGGTGTAAGCTGCATATGGTTTATTTCAATTAGTGTAATTGTTTTGTGTATTTAATAGCTAATTGTTTTTTATTAGCCTTTAAAGAACAACAATTCTCACAATGACTACCTCTTATCCATATGGTTACAAAAGAAAGATGACTCAATTTCCCCTCTGCAGGCAGTATGAGTTCCAATAGCTGGATGTGACAAAAAGGGGGAGTGGGAAATGTGGTGTTCAAGATGGCTGAATTGGTCTTGGTAAAATCATAATGGGAATAAGAAATGAGCAACAAAGTAAATGGAAAGAATAATTAAAGAAGTCAAAAGTAGTGTAATTATAACAATCAATGTTGGTCTCAGAAGAGTTGGGAAAATTCACCTTCTCTTCATTGCAGAAGAGGGGGACTGTGGGTATTGAATGCTGCATATACTGTTAGACATGTGTCATACACTGGTTGGTTTTGAAGTACTGCTTTTTTTCCTCCTTTTTTGTTACAAGAGATGGCTTGGAGGATAGGGGAAGGCATATATTCTGAAATGAATTCCATATAACAACAAAAGGCATCAATAAAATTTTAAAACTACATAAAAAGAGTAAATAAAGAGGGGGTGGGCAGTGAAATAAAATAAGAGTAAAGGGTTTATGCAGGACTTGATGTAGCTATTTGTTTGATGTAGCTATCATAAAGGGACGCCTTTTGAATAATAGTAATAAAAATAAATCTCACTGAGCCAAATGGCTTAGATCTTCAGGGCTGAAACCCAGTTGAGAATGATGCTTCAGATTTCTTAATCAAGCTACAAGGCAAGATGCAAACTAGAAGCGTTCTTATAGTGATCCCAGGAGGCAGTGTGGTAGAGTTGATAGAAACTCAGAGTAGAAAAGATTCAGTCTTGCCTCTGATATATACTTGTGTGACCTTGAACAGATTGATTAACCTTTCAGAGTCATGGACAACTTTTTAATGTTCATAGTTATGAAAGACTTGCCTCTCTGTATAGCCAACAAAATCTCAGAAAAAATGACCAAAATATTCGTCAAAGTTTGTTTTGAATTTGGAGGTGGAGGGCCTTGGATCAAGTCTTTGCCCAGCTCCTTAACTATTTATTTATCTGACCTTGGGCAAGCCACATCTTTTCATCTGTGAAATAAGTAGGTTGAACCATTTAATCTTGAAGGTTTTTTCTAACTCTAAATATATGACCCTTTCTGCTTCAGAGACATTTGTCTATAAAATCCAAAACTGATCTTTTAACAAGTACCATAAAGTTGTCACTTTAGGATTTTTGGTTTCCGGTTTTAGAATGAGGAGTCTGATACTTACCCTGCTAATAAATGGTTAGCATTTATATAGTACTTTAAGATTTGTAAAGCATTTTACAGATAGTAATTCATTTTATCATCCTCAAAATAACAATATATAATAAATAAAATAATAATTATTGTAATTATCTATGGTCAGAAAAACAATATTAACAGTAATAATAATTTCTAACAGTGTATTGTATAGTAGCAATGAAGTGGTTATGTACTTGAAGTTCCACACATATTCAACCCTCCATCCTGATTCTGTGGTGTTAAGGATGTACTTTCAGCAATCTGGGTCTGGTGTGGGTGGCTGTCAATCATTCTTCCCTCCAACCCTCATTGCTTTGCCCCTGGTTTTTGTCTAGGAGGATGCATTAATTTTGATATGTCATTCATATAGCTACTTTCTCCTCCTCCATACTAGTCACCTTACTTTCTTTTTAGATTCACTGTGGTATTTCAGCCAAAATAACAGGTGAACAACAGTTTAATTAAAGTTGACAAAATTAAAGGCAACTGGTATTTGTGTCACAAGGCATAGCAAGCTGTTAACTCCTAGTTCCAATCATAACTGAATGAATAAACAGTTAAAAAAACAAAAAAAACCCCTAATTCCAAGCCAAACAAACCCTTCTCTGGTTGGTCTGGTTCCTTTCTCTTCAACCATTCCAGCTGTAGCATAGGAGGGCAAGTGAACCAGGCTGGAAATTCAGAATCTTTTATTAGACATCCGTCTTCCCCACCCTTGTAGTATTGAGGGGAAGGGTCATAGTTTTCTCTGCAGTTGGTAAGCATTAGGCTGGGAAGTGATTATTGCTGCTGGTACAGATGTCCACAGATCAGCATCTTTGCCTCCATGCTGAGCATGGCAGGAAAAAAGCAATGTTTTGCCCATTCTATTTCAAACCAGTTCTTTGATACTTGGACTCAGCAGGCACAGGTCTTGCCCATGCTGGTGTGTAGGAGGAAGGAGGAGAAACCCCATTTCTCCCAATATTTCTGTGTGCTTGGGCAAAGAGAATCTACAAGAGAAGATTCTAGCTTCTGTAATTTTTCCCTCTTCCAATTCCTCCTCTCTCTAGGTGTTCTTGACTTTCTCTATATCATACTGGTATTGTATCCTACACTTGCTAGCCTTTCACTTATAGTTCTGTGGCATGCAACGACACTTGTATCTGTTTGCTTTCTGATGCACTGTTTTTTGGATGAGCTGTCCTGTGATTACTCCTAATGGGATGTGGGCGAAACATGGAATGAAACTCCTTTCCTTTCAACCTTGTACTCCTATGTTACTGTTTCTGTATATTCTGTCACTTCTGCCTCACTCCTCCCATCTTTCTGTCACTTCTGCCTCACTCCTCCCATCTTAGGGTTGAGCCTCTTTTTGGGTCTCTTCATCTGTTTTTAATTTTATAGACGAAGCTGATCCATGTTCTTCAACCAAGAGCATGAATATAACTTCTTGACAAAAGGAAGTTTAAAAAAATTTTCTTAATAAATTGTTGGTCCTGTCTCCATATGTACTGCCAAAGCTGTCTAAAGATAATAAAAGCAGCTCTCAGGAGAAATTGGAGTAATTAGGTCTGCTTCCAGGTCCACAGTGTACTCGAAGCCCTGGGGGATGTTTAGATAGTGAATAGACACAGCTGCTTTTTCAGGGGACTGGTTCATCTCTGGGGCTGTTTGCTAGAGCCCCTGTAGGGTGGGATTTGAGAGTGACTCAGGTTTAATGATTAAGATATCACATAGCTAAGGAGAAGCCATTACTGTGAAAAGGGCCATGTCAGGGTTAGAAATTCCTCTGGCACATCAAATCCAGTGAGAGGTAAGATAGAATTAGGAAACTGATTTTGTGTAAGATCACATGAGCCCAATAACAAGTACAAAAATTGCTGAGACATTCTTTGTTCTTTACAACCATTTATAAAGGTGATGTGCCCTTTCTTTTTGTTTAAAGCTTTTTATTTTCAAAACATATGCAGTTTTCAACATTCATCCTTGCAAAATGGTGTGTTTCAATTTTTTCTCCCTCCCTTCTTCCCACCCCCTTCCCTAGACAGCAAGTACTCCAATTTATGTTAAACATGTGCAATTCTTCTAAATATATTTCCACAATTATCATGTTGCACAAGAAAAATCAGATCAAAAAAAGAAAAAAATGATAAAGAAAACAAAATGCAAGTAAACGACAAAACATGTGAAAATACTATGTGGTGATTCACACCCAGTTCCCACAGTACTCTCTCTGGGTGCAGATGGCTCTCTCCATCACAAGGCCATTGGAACTTTCCTAATGTGCCCTTTCTTTCCTCATCTTGCTCTGATGCTTTCAGACCAATGGGTTGGATCATGACATTTCCTTGCCCAGTTAGGACAAGTATTGTCATTGGAAAGAGCCCTATACTCCTGCTTTAGAGACTCAAAAGCCAAGGTGAAGGTGAAAGCTTGTTTGCAAAGAGTTGATCCAAGAGTGGGTGGTAAGAGACTGGAGGCATTGAGCGAAATAGGCATTGGATAGAGAGTGAATGGAGGCATTGGGTGTAGATAATTTTCCCAAGAAACTTAGTAGTGAAGAAGAGCATAAATAGGAGAAGAATTGAGAATTCAGGAGGAGGCTTTAAAGCTTTTAAATGACTTGAGAATGTATGTAGTTAGGAAGGAACCAGTGCCAGGGGAGAGATTGGAGATGCATGAGCATGAGGAAATGGGAATGATTCTTGAGGTAGAGGGAGGGAATGGGATAAATGGGGAGAGGTTTAGCATTAGCATTAGTAGCAAAATCTGTTTTGTGACTAGAGGGGGGATGAGAGAGGGGAGAGAGCAAGAGAGAGAAAGAGAAAGAGATGAGAATATTCAATAATTATTAAATATGTGTTTTACTTAGATTGTGCTTGTTTCCTTTGGAGTGAGTCTATTTTGTAATTCATTTGTCTAAGCTTACAGAAAAGACTTGAGGCACAGGTGGAGAAAGGGAGAGGGAGAACCAGGGAGAGAAGGAAAGGGAGAGAGAAGGAGAGGAGGAAAGGGGGAGAGAGGGAAAAGAGAGAGGGAGATAAGGAGAGAAGAAGAGGGGAAGAGGAGAGAGGAAGAGGGAAAGAAGGAGAGAAGGAAAGAGCGAGAGGAGAGAGGAAGAGGGAGGGAGAGAAGAAGAGAGGGAATGAGGGAAGGAGATATTAAGAAGTAGAGGCTAGGATCTGAGAGAGTTCATGTCAGATGGCCTCAATATTTTCAGAGAATGAGGGTGGGTTTTCATGTGTGGGATCTTGGGGTTAGGAATGGTTACTGAGAGGAGAAAAGAAAAGGTTTGGAATAGTCTCAGGACTGAGAAATCATTTAGAGCAGAGATTCTTAGCATGGGGTTTATTGGAAAGATTTTGGGGGTGATGAATGATGAAGATCAGTACTGAAATTTAATATTTCCCTTCAATTGTTTAAAAACATTATTTTGATAAGAAGTCCATAGGCTTCACCAGATTGCCATAAGGAACCATGACATCCAAAAGGTTAAGGATCAATCTTTTCATTTTATTGGGAAAGAACCTGATGCCTAAAGAATTAAGTCTTTGGTCTCCATAGGTACTAAGTCCCACAGGTCCCACAACTTATATTTGAATAGAGATTCTCTTATTTAAAATTCATTATTTCCAGTATCTCGTATTGGCTCCACTTTTTCACAGCCTAGGTTCTGTTCCTTTTATAATACATTGTTCTCTGAGGATTTTCAAACCTGGAAGCCTAATTGCCCACCCATTCTTAGGCTTCACACACATACAGCTATCATCTCAGAACAGGATCATTTACTCAATTAGCATTTACCAAGTCCTTACCATATCACTGTGCTAAGCATTGGGGGTGCAAAGAAAGTAAAAAAAAAAGTATAGGGTACTACATCAGGAATAGGAGCCTTGGAAGAGGAACAGGTGAAAAATGGTTTAGGAATGGCAAAGTGGGCAAAACTGAGCTCCATAAGTAAACTTATCTAAACATAAAGCACTCATCATTTTTTTCCTCTTGAAGAGCTATTGCAAAACTTTAAAGTTTTTTTTTGCCCCACTGTATTGCCTTTCTACCCATGTTGTATCAATATTGTTATGATTCTCCTTTGTCTATGAACAATAGACAGCCATAATATTCAAGTGTTTTATCTATTTTTTGGCTTCTTTCTCTTTTTAAAGTGAAACTTGGAGTAAATAGGAGGAAAATACTTATAAATGGGAAGTTTTGAGGCAGTAATGAAATTTGTTATTATAGCTAAGTTACGACCCTGGGATTCACTATCACAACTTCTTGGAATTGAAGAAGCTATTGACAAAAACCCTAGTACATTAAACCTACAATCTTGACTCTAGCAATTAAAAATAACATTATTTTGTCCCTTTTAATCCAAAGAGATCGGAATAGATGCAGTTCCTTCAATTGGCTTACATGTTTGAGGATGGCTTGAGAATTTGATTTCCTTCCTTCCTCCATGATTTCTCTGAATTAATCCCAGTGCTGTAGTTATATTTGCTTTTCAGGAAGTGCCTTGTGATGAGGTTTGGGGGCTCATACATTGGGGATGGGATGAGATGGGATGGGGTCATCATTTGGGATGGTAATATCCAATAACTATTAAACATGTGGTTTACTTAGATTATGCTTGTTCCTTTTGAAGGGATTTTATTTTATTTATTTTCATTTGTCTAAGTCTACAGAAAAGACTTGAGGCACAGATGGATCACATCAGCTGAACAATAAGCAGAGGATAAATAAAGGGTAAGATCCCCTGGAAGCTTTAATGATGGGTAAGCAGCCAAAAAAGAGTCAATCTGGATAAGTATTTAATAAATAAGTTGAGACTGATCTAGAGCCTTGGATTTCTTTATTTCTCTCCTTTTATTTCTCTCAATCCCACCTACCCATCAGGTACTCTGGGGTTTCTAAAACCTGTATTTAATAGTATGAGACCTATATATTTGTAGAATTTTTCCTGTGCAAAGGGTTCCTCAAGAAAGATCTTCCTTCTGAGTACAATTGGATATCCTCCTGTTATACAATTGGATATATCTGCTATTAAACTAAACAGTGCAATGAAGAACTATTTGTTTTTTTTCTTTCATCTCCTCTTTCCCAACTTGAGTCATGACTGTGAATACAGGTACTATTTTCCCATGTTCTCTGGACTTCAGCACCATCCCTGATTTCTTTCTCCTTTCTTTTAAAAATATATGTTCAACACTTTATTTTGCAATATCTTTTGAAGTTACTATTTCAAGCTACTACTGTCATCCAGATGATTCATGACAAAAATATAGTGAAAACTTGGGATCACTTAAGGGAGTGATAGTCAATTATTAATCTTAGACACAATGAACCACTGATGAAATACATTTACTAGCTTTGAGTAGAGAGGTGAGTGGGAATTATAGGTGAAAATGGTATATGTACTCTTAGACATGATTGTTGGGTTTATTAGTTTTTCTTAACATCTCTGTCACAAGGGATGATAATAGGGAAATGATAGTGGTATAAGAGCAATAAAACTTTTTTTTTTTTTTAAGTAGAGATATCATATCTAGGTTAGGGAAGTATTGGTTTTACTGTGTTCTGCTTTGACTAGATAGCATCTTGAATATTGTGTTCAGTTATGGGTGTCACATTTTGGAAAGGACATTAGTAAACTGGACAGCATCCGGGGGAGTTCAAGGGTCTCAAGATCATTTTATATGAGGATTGGTTGAAGAAACTAGGGATGAAGAAAGATAAGGGAAGTTAAGCATTTGGACTATAATGGGCTTAAACCTGTTTGTCTTAAACTAGGGACTAGGCTAGAAGTTTCAGAGAGTCATTTTTAATCTTGAGAAAAGAATTTTTTGGCAATTAGGGTTATCTGAAAGTAGAATGGGTTGCCTACAGAAAGTAGTGTGTTCCTCATCACTGGAGATCTTGAGACAGAAGCTAGATAACCTCTGGTTAGAGAGGTTTTAGAAGGGATTCTTAATCAAGTATGAGTTGGACTGGACGCAAGAATATACTAGAACTACCTTAAATTGACTTAGAGCAGTTTGGAAATAAGCAAGCACTACAAATCAGGACTTGATTGATTGTTTTATTGATTTCTAGATTCAAGAACTGATGAGGAAAATGTTAATGCAGATTAAGCTTAAATGTTTTTCTTTTTTGAAAGATAGTTGTGAAATATTTATTATCACACTACTGCCTGTACTTGCTCTAGTATTTTTTCCTCAGGCTAAAAGAAATGTGAGATATATGATCCCAGTTATTTATGGAAGTTTAAAATGTTAAAAATAGTTGGATAATAATTAAAAAATGACAGCAACAGATATGACTCACAGCTTAGAACCAAAAACTTTGAATTTAAAGGTTTGTGTTCTTGGCTTACTGAATATCCCTCTTTGTCTTATGGTCTAGAGTCTCTTCTAGTAACATCAGAATATGGCATATGCCTAGATTTTTACAGAAAATTGATAAGTGTCCTCAACTTCCAATTAAACATTTAGAACAATAAAACATCAGACACAGGATAGAATTTCTGACATCAAAATGCAGAGGATTCATAATGGATTCCACAAATAGTTTACAAAGCTCCATTTCTCTAGTTAAAGGTTCCTCTGCTTTCCCAATGAAATCACTTGTCTTGTAATATCAATGAAGGACACATTCAGATTTACTTCATCACTTTGTAATGCTTCACATTGTTGCTTTTTGACTTGTGGTCTTAATTTAGTAACTCTTTTTGTTGGGACTGGGATCCAGCATTATCCAGAAATCCCTACTCTGAGGCAAGGAATTTCTTTATTCACATAGGAATCCATTTTTTTCTTTGGCTACTACCATTTTTAATTCCTTTACCTTCTGGCCTGGCCCTGGACTTTCTTAGTGTTTTGCCACTGTCTATTACTTATAGTCATTTCTGGGGGCCAATATCTTTTAGTCCAATGATACTCTAGAGGCTAGAGAGACCTTGGAGATATACTGACTTTATCTCTGAGGAATGGAATCTGAATTTCTGTGCATAATCCTTATGTTCTCTATCTATTTCAGTTCTGGTGCTCTCCATCCAAGTTTTGCTGCTCCTCCTTTTAAAAGTTAAGACTATATCACAATAAAGTCAAAATGGGTACATGATTTAGACATAAAGGGAGATACTTAAGCAAAGTAGAAGAGTAAGGAATAGTTTGTCTGGCATATATATGGAGAAGGGAAGAATTTGTGACCAAACAAGAGACAGAACATTATGAAATGCAAAATGGATAATTTTGATTATGTTAAATTAAAAAAAGTTTTTGCACAAACAAAACCAATGCAACCAAGATTAGAAGGAAAGCAGAAAGATGGGAAACAATTTTTACAGCAAGTGTTTATGACAAAGGCCTCATTTCTCAAATGTATAGAGAACTGAGTCAAATTTATAAGAATGCAAGTCATTCCCAATTGATAGTCAAAGGATATCAATAGGCAGTTTTCAGATGACAAAATTGAAGCTATCTATAGCTTGAATGAAAAATGAAAATGAAAAAATGCTCTAAATCACTATTGATTAGAGAAATGCAAATCAAAACAACTCTGAGGTATCACCTTACATCTCTCAGATTGGCTAATATGATAGAAAAGGTGAACAATAAATGTTGGAGAAACATGGGAAAATTGAGACACTAATGCATTGTTGGTGGAGTTGTGAACTGATCCAACCATTCCAGAGAACAATTTGGAATTATGCCTGATGGGTAATCAAACTGTGCATACCCTTTGATCCAGCAATACCACTACTAGGTCTATATCCCAAAGAGATCATAAAAATTGGAAAAGGACCTACATATGCAAAAACATGTATAGCAGCTCTTTTTTAGTGGTGGAGAAATGGAAATTGAGTGAATGCCCATCAATTGGGGAATTGCTAACTAAGTTGTGGTATATGAATAACAGAATACTCTTGTTCTATAAAAAATGATAAGGAAGCAAAAATCTGAAAAGGCATATATGAATTGATGCTGAGTGAAGTGAACAGAACCAGGAGGACACTATATACAGTACCAGTAATATTGTGCAATGATCAATCATGATAGACTTTAGCTCTTCTCAGTAATGGAAAATGCTATCCACATCTAAAGAAGAAACAGAGAGTCTAAATGCAGATCAAAGCATACAATTTTCACTTTTTTCTTTCATGGTTTTCCCTTTTTTATCTGCTTTTTTTCCCCACAACATGACTAATCTGGAAATATGTTTAACATGATTGCACACGTATAATCTGTATTGGATTGCTTGCTGTCTAGGAGAGGGAAGAGGAGAGGGAGAAAAAATTGAACAAGGTTTTGGAAAGGTGAATGTTGAAAACTACCTTTGCATGTATTTAGAAAAATAAAAAATTATTAAAAAACCAAATGAGGTATTAATCAGATAATATATATCCATGAACTTCATCAGAATAGGGTTAATTCAGTCATATTTAGGATGAAGGTGAATTAGCATTCTAACAAATTTAAATTTGTTGAAAAGATTTTATTGTCTCATTAAAATGACACCACATATTGTATTCTTCAAAAATGAAGAACAACCAACCAAGGTGATGCAAGGAGGGACTTACTAGAGTTTCTGGTACACACTCTAGCATTACAACAGCTGATATAATGTAGAACTTTAGAGTTACAAAGCCCTTTATGTACATCATCTCATTTAGTAATGTATGACGCAGAAAGAGCTTAAGGTAAGATACTAATATTTTGATATCAAGCCTCTTGCTCTTCAATATACATGTCTAAAAATTCCACAAGAGAAAGGTTTTGATGTAACAGTATCTGCTGCATCAATTCATTACAAGTCTCTTGCTCTAAGTAGAGATTGGGTAATTTTTTCATGTGTGAGGCAATTAGATTTAAGTAATTTAAGAGTCACACAGCTAGTAAGTGTTAAGTGTTGGAGACCAGATTTTAATTCAGGTTCTCCTGACTCCATGGTCAGTGCTCTATCCATTGAGCCATCTAGCTGCTTCAGATTGGATAATTCTTAAATACAAGAGGATATAGTCTTGACTCCAGGGGACTTTACCATTTTCTCAAGAGAAGGTCATACTTTAACTGCAAATAGACCTGCTCAGGAAATGAGATTGAACAAATAGTGAGTTCCCCCTCACTGTAGATTTTTAAGCATCAGAAGCAACAGGCAGAAATTGTAAAGAGATAGATTTAAGCTTCAAGATGCCAAGAAAAACATTCAACTTTCAACAGAAGTCAAACAAATATAGCTATCTAAAAATGGAATAAAGTTCTTCAGTCTTCTAGACTCTACAGTCTAAAGTATCGAGGACTGGATTGATTCATTGGTTCCTCCCTGAACTGTAAGAGTAAATTGTTAGCTGGTCTTCTGCCTGTGTTACTGTCCTCATCCTATCGTGTGCAAAACTGATTTTGTGCTTTTAAAACAATGTAAAACTCACTTAAAAAACGAAGCACTAATCTGTAATAAGGATCCTTATGCTCCATGTATTAATTTAGTTTTAAAAGACAATGTTATATGTGGTTTTTTGTATTTTTATTTATTTTGTTAAATATTTTTCCAATTAGATTTTTAATCTAGATTGGGCTGTAATCAGGAGTGTTATAAGCTGCCTTACCCTGTGTTTGACACCTGTCTTAAGACGTCCCAATCAGTATGTCATTCTCTTCTTCCAGAACTTATAATTGTCTTGTATTGTCTATTATATCAACTCCAAACTCTTCAATTTTCTGTATAGGTGTCTGGATAATCAGAGAAGGTTTAATTCTAGAGAAGAGCCTCCAGTTTAGTCACACATTGGTTCAAGTCCTCTGGACTTGTTCTTGATAATGAACAAGAAATTCTGCCTTCCAAAGTCACAGGGAACTGTCCAGTTCCTGAAATCGTGTGGGAGGAAAGGAAGGGGCAACAACAGGGTGGATCAATAGAATTCAAATTCATCTCATTCAGAGCTACTTAAGATCTAAAAGGTCAGCAAAAAGCAAGTAGTTTCATTCTCAGGCTTGAGACAATTCCCCTCCTTGTTTACTACTGCTTAGAGATACTGTGTCCCCCTGAGTGCTGTTCCATTGGTAGCAGCAGAGAGAAGCCCAGATGCAGCTCATTTGGGTAAGTGAAAAGGCAGCATCTGCCTCATACAGCCAGATGTGGCACTTGGGACCCCACTCTTACATGCAGAAAACTGTTTCAAGTTGAATGCTATGGGTCTCTATTTAAAACAAAAAACAAAAAACCCTAGCTCATAAGCCACTATTGATGTGTTTACTTTTTCTGATAAGTTGGAGGGCATGGTTCAAAATAAATGTAGTTAATGAAATTAAGAAATATAGTAATAAAATATGAATTCTTAACCTTTCCTGTGTCATGCACCCTTTTGGTGATCTGGCAAAGCTTATGGATTCCTTCTCAGAATAATGTTTTCAAATACATGAAACAAAATATAAAGGATTACAAAAAGCCAATTATGTCTGAAGTTATAAAAATATTTTAAAAGTTCATGAATAGAAGGTTAGGAACCACTGCATTAGAGCATTTCTCCCATAAACCTGGATGTACTCCCACAAATATGTACAATATTTTATATCATTTGCTTTTATTTTTTTATCTTTTAAAATTTTTTATTGCTTGTTTTTTTAAACTTTGAAAACTTTATACAATTATTTGTGGTGGTGGTTATTTTTTATTAAAGCTTTTTATTTTCAAAATATATTCATGGATAATTTTTCAACATTGACTCTTGGAAAAACTTGTGTTCCAAATTTACCCCTCCTTTTCCCCAATCTCTCCCCTAGATGACAAGTAATCCAATATATGTTAAACATGTTAAAATATTTATTAAATCCACTATATGTCTACATATTTATATGATTATCTTGCTGAACAAGAAAAATCAGATCAAAAAGGAAAAAAATGAGAAAGAAAACAAAATGCAAGCAAACAACAACAAAAAGAGTGAAAATGCTATGTTGTGACCCACACTCAGTTCCCACAGTCTTTTTTCTGGGTGTAGATGATTCTCTTCATCACAAGATCATTGGAATAGGCCTCAATCATCTCATTGTTGGAAAGAGTCACACCTATCAGAATTGATCATCTTATTGTTGCCTTATCACTTACTTTTAAAGAAAAGTATATATTAAATCCCTCACATTTTGTCGGAAACTGTTTTCCTTGTCTGAGACATCTTTTGAATGTTTTTCTATTATTTTTTGTGTATCCTTTAAAATATTTCATTTTTTGATATTGCTATTTCCAACCACCAAACTGTTTGCCCCATCAGAAATCTGAAAGAAAAAAGTGTTTGTAACAAATAAGCATAATTGCATAAAATGAATCCAGATGTTTGCCATGTTTGAAAATGTATGCTTCCTTTTGCACCTTGAATCCATATTTGATTTGAGTGCATGTGAGTAATATGTATCATCATAGGTTTGAATGCAAAGTTTTGGCCATTGCATTGATCAGTGTTCTTATTAAGTCTCTGCTGTTATCCCTTGCTTCTGAGACTCCTATCCAGGGCTTTTGGACAAGCCTTGGGTTTTGGGGATGGATTTTGGCTTTTGTTGTGGAAGGACACAGAACCCTGCAGTCTACATGGTCTCTCTGGTGCTGGGAGCTTGTAAGCTTGTTTGCCTGCAAGCTGATGATAGCTTTGCTGGCCCCTTCACTATACCAGTGGGCTTCTGGTTGACATTTTGTATAGTTGAGGGTAGAAGAAGTCATTGTAATTTCTCATTGGAATTTTAAATTATTTTTCAGTTTGGTATCAATTTCAGGTTTTTGCTGGCATAGGTGTGAGGGAACTGGCCTGCCTACCTCTGTTCAGGCAGCCAAATCTTGGCCAGAAACCCAAGAGAACTACTTTTGATACCTGCCTCCCTAACATGCTCCTATGTTCTTGTAGATCCCAAGGACTAGGCTGATTGAAAAAGACTGAAAAAGATAATTTTTGACTCATTTTCTCCTACCTAAAATCATAGATTGATCTCTCTCTGTTTTCACTACACAGCTAATATTCATGAATTGTTTATAAAAAGCATTACAGAAACGTTTGATTCTTAATTGTTTGAAGTGAATTCATTCAAACACTCAATAACTATTTATAAAGTACTTATCATGTTCAAGGTACCATTGAAGGGGATGGGTTAAAAGGCCTTATTTCTCTGTTCTATCTCCCTTTTGGAAAAAAAGAGTGGGGGGAGAAAGGAAGGAGAAGAGAGAAATGTAACATTCAATTATTCTACTTTCAACAGGATTCACTTGTGATAAGAATTTTATATTTAGGACCAGCAGGCCTCCCTAATATTTCTTGTTTGACAGTTTAGTGTTTGTGTTACTTTGATAACACACTCAGTTTCCAGTAATTGTCTCAATCTTACTTTCTGAAAGAAAATGTGAAAATCTGACTTTATGGTATCATGACACCAATTTAGATTGTCAGGAAGAATTATGTTGATTTGATTCATTTAATATTGAATAAGCCTTTTCCCCAAACTTTCCTACCTCTGATTGTTTGTAATTCACAGATAAAACAAGTATTTCTATATTCTGGGAAATGGAACCTCAAGTTCACTTTTTTTTTTTTTTTTTAACACTGGCTCTCCCTATCTCATTCGCTTATTGGCCTGACCCCATGGCTGATCAGCATGGAAATTCTGATCTGTTTTGGCCAGAAACCCTGCCAGTCTTCTCCCAGATTTATCTATTTAATCATGAACGAATAAATTCATCAATTTTTTTTAGACTAAGTGAAAGAGGTTATTCTTTGCCTCAATTGCTACCTAGCCTTAATCACTGAATGGGTATTGCCTCTGTCAAACTGAGACTTGTTAAAAACCCTAATACCTAAAAAAATCCAATATCTCCCACCATTTAAAAAAAATCCAACATCTCCCACCGTATCCACTCCAATCATCTTGATCTCTATCTGGCCACTGGATCCAGCGGGTTCTGGAGGGGAAAGTGAGGCAGGTGACTTTACACACTCTTTCTTAAATCCAATTCACTTGCATGGCATAGCATCACCTCCCTGATGTCATGGTCCTCTTCAAGAACAGAGAACAATCAACAACAACAAGAAGAAGGAAGACTTGAACCCCTATCCCTACCAGACTGGTGAGTGTGGATATACAATGAGCTTTATCTTTATTGCAGTTTGGAATCACCAATACAATTGATTCACCAGTCTCAGTCTCCCTTTGTAGTAGGGGCTTTCAGTTTTTGCTACCACATTTGGCCTCCTAAATTCACTCTGAGAAGGCAGTGTTTGAGAATGGGAAGGCATAGACCCTAGAGTTAGAATTGTAGGTTTCATGACTTAACAGGTTATGAAAACCTGCAAAACTCATTTTAATCTCCATAAGTCTCATTTTTTATCATTTGTAAAAATGAAGAAAATGATAATCATAGCTCATATTTATAGTTTTAAAAATGCTTTACTTGTAGCACCTGTCTTCCCTTGCTGTTCTAAGCTCTAAAGTGTTATGTCAATGTGAGGCAGCATTATTAAGAGAAATGTAGCTAATTCAAATTCCAAGAACTATTTTATCTAACTCTTTTGTAACTTAAGAAAGTAGGGCTCAGACTTCTGAACCCAACAAGTATGACCCAAGTGATTTAAAAGTAAATCACGATGAATTAAATTATATAGCTGTTCAACTTTCATATATACTCTTGAAAAAAAAGCAAGCTTGAGGATCAAAGTGTGTCTGAACAACTCTATTTAGCGAAGGTTGCAAAGAATTGCAGGAAAAAAGGGCCTCTTGAGCAAGGAGCTGGTGCTCAGGGGGACTGGTGTACACTTCAATCAGCATCTGATGGAAAAGAATAAGCCTTTCAAATGAATAATTTTATGGCTTTCAACCACACATATACTTTCTGAATATCAAATTATTTTAAATGAGAACCTCAAAGGGTTTAGCAGGTTCACCTGATAAATGAGTAAAAGCTTCATCCTGGTCCCTAACAAGAAAAGAAATAAAAAAGAGTATCAAGGGTGAAGTTGCTGAAGGAATCTACCCGGAAGGAATTCGTGAGAGTGCCAGACACATATCAGCTTCTCTTACAACCAGGAGGGAGAGAGAATGCTAAAGAAGACATTCTTTGCCTATGGGAGAAACATTTTAAAGGAAGTATTGAAACAACAACATGTTTATGAGTGAATAGAAGAGTCTTCCAACTCTTAACCCTTAGCATGATAAAAGGGTGGGATTATCACCAGCACTGGTATGGGAGAGGAAAGGTCTAGAGCAGGGGTGGGAACCTTTTTTTCTGCCAATGGCCATTTGGTTATTTATAACATTCATAGGTCATACAAAATTATCGACTTATACAACTCAAACAGTGGGAGATTGTTGAACCTAGCTTTCAGCTCATCATCCCCTGCTGTTGCCTTAGCAAATGACTTTATGGGCTTTATAGAAGCCATCTGGTTGGACATTCCCCACTCCTGATCTACAGAAAGTTAGGATGTTAGAGCAATCTGATTAGTAACACCCACTCTCTCAGTCTGGGGTTCTCTCTACAGGATTCCTATTACCTATTCCTATTCTGATATCCAGAATTTTCAGTTTTAAATTTATCTATATTAAGTTATTTCAGCCATAGAAAACCTTTCAATAACAGAAGAGGGCTGGTAAATGTTGATCAACCAGCTCTCCAAAATGTGTATCCTGAAATATTTTTAAGTTCAATCTGCAATATTAATATTTTTGCCATCATTTAAGGTTAGATAGTTAATAACAACAATAATAAATAAAGCTCTAATTTATAATATCTGCTGATTTCTGAGGTGTTAGTATTCATTGAAAATTTAACAATTGGCTGGAGTTGGCTTCAACATCCCTGGTGGTAACTGACATTCATTAAGCACTTTTGTACATTATCTCATGTGAATCTCACAAAAGTACTATGAGTTATTGTGATCCCCATTTTCCAGATGAGGAAACTGAGGTAAAGGGGAATTAAATGATCTTCCCAGTGCCACAAAGCTGGGAAAATACTAGAGGTAGGATTCAAACTCAATCTTCTCCTAACTCCAAGTCTGGAATTTTCCCCATATTATGCTGACCCTTTTCTTTCCTTGCTTATTCTCTCAGCAAACTCTGTCAAGAAAATTTCCCTAAAAGATAATATCACTTTATTTAGAGAGTGACTTCCTGAGGATTTAACTCTCTGTAGGGGAAAGACATCTGGATTGTCTGGGAGCAGGACTCTCTGTTCTCCTAGAGAATATGAGCTCTTTCAAGGCAAGGACTATTTATTTGTTTTTTTTTTTTTCCTCTTTCTATTCCCAGAGCCATGCATAGTACCACAAGCCTTTAATAAATGTTTGTTGGATTGAATTAAATTGGCTTCCCTTTCAAACATTCCAGAAAGAGCTATAGAGTAGGGGCAGCATAGGTTATTAACTAAAGGCACTGAATCAAAAGCTTTCCCAATAATCAACCCTAAACATTTATAGTGAGCTCTTCCTAATGTTCAGGGCACCAAGCCAGGCATTGGCTAAAGTCTCATGTTCAAGAAGCCACTTAATTTAGTGCATTTGATTTGATGGGGCTTTTGTTTTGTTATTATTTAAAGATCAATATGGCCTTTATGAATATATCCATACCTGGAGTTACTCTTTCTTGTTATATCCAACAAAGCCCCAGCAATGCATTGTCCTGGTCAAGTTAGGGAGAAGCACTTTCCTTCTTAACTTTCTGCCAGAGCTGCTGATTTAACTAGGCTGAGACCCATGTAAAACTGGAACAATGATCCAAGTAGATAGTGTAGATAATGTCTGCTTAAAGTAGGGTACCATGAAATAGGTGTCAGCAATGACTTAGCCTTCCCTTCCCCCCCCCCAATTCTTGAAGACCTCTCAAAGGGTCAGTTTCTCTCTGGTTCATTGTCTCTGTCTCAGAGTGAAATTCCAAAATAGAACTTGAATTTAACTCATATCTAAGTGAGTGTTAGGGTCAATAAGTTTCATATGGGAACTCAGCATATTGAAAGCATATTGGGTATGAAATAGCCTTGTTTTCATCCCACAGAAAATACATTAATATGCAAATGAATCATAGAAGCCCATGGACATTTACAGAAGCAGAAAATTCTCAAACAGCACATTAGTAGATATGCTGTGAAGGGAAGATTACTTATTCACCCACCCTCCAAGATGTGTTTATCTTCTAAGGAGAAGCTAAGAGTTCCTATGGGCACTTTCTTCCTAGAGATGGATTTTCCCAGTGGTAGAATAGGATTGCCAATGCAGCCTCTGTAGGTAGACAGCTAGAACCATCTCAAATGCAGGCAAGAGATCTAAACCTTGATCACCTTTCCTGCCATTAACATGTAGTTGCAGAGTATCTAATACACATGAATCCTCTTTATCCTTTTGAAGAAGGTAGAACAGATCATATTCCCTTTTTAAATCAGAAGAAACTGAGTTTCAGAGAGGATGAATGACTAATAAGACATGTAGCAAGTGGAAGAGATGGAATGTGCAAAGTATATTCTAGGGATAGTGGGTGAAGCATTCTAGCTTGGAACAGAGAGTCTTTTTTCAATCTTGTTGTTACTCAAAAAGTAATCTCAAAGACTGAGGAAGACCATTATGAGAATCTCTCCTCTCTAGATATGGGTAAGCACATATCCACTATTCACATGTACTTCTGTAGGAATGTTATTAGCACTTTGGCTGCTATTATATCTTGGGTATGTAATGCTCATCATTCTCATTCTCAGATAAAAAATGGCCCATGATAAAAAAAATGAAATAAAAAATCAGAAGATGGCAAAGAAGGCAAAATCCATGAACTCTCCTTTTAGACCACCTGGGTGGTCCTTGATGGTGATGGGGGAATATATTCACAAAGGCTATAGGTGAAAGGAGATTGAACCAAGCCACACCAAAGTAAGGCCAGATTTAGAGCAATCCCTCAGCTATTTTTCATTTTTTGAACCATGAACACAAGATGGTTAAGGATCTATGGTCAGTGAACTGAACTAGTCATCAAGTTAAAGCCATCCAACAAACGCATTTCATGTCCTGCAGATGGATGCTTCTAGACATAAATGAACAAAATCAATATTCAATTAGATATTTATCATGTGCAAAACACAATATAGTTTTGTTGTGTAAGATTTGGAGGTGACTCTAACTTCAGCATTCTCTTAGCTCAGGTTTGAAGTTGGGATGAGATAAAGCACCTACCTGTAAGTCACTGAGCAGTTAGCAAAAGGAGATTTGCTTTCTCGTTTAAAAAATGAGACAAAGATAGAGTAGTACATAATATCTTTGGACATGGCCTTGGAGATGAATCTGATCATCAAGTCAGAATATGGGGACTTCATTAAGTTTTCAGAAATTTACCAAGTCTGAGAGTCAGGACATGGGGATTGCTTTGTCTCCTTTTAGAAAAAGCTAATCTATAATGATTAAAGGAGGAAGGCCCTGGACCTCTTCATATTGTGGAAAGAGGAAAAAAAAGTTGAATCAGGAAAGTGCTAGTAAATGTCAGTTCTGTCACAAAGACAGTCTTTTTCTCTTCAAGTGAGCCAGGAAGTCATTAATATTGAGTTATGAACACCTGGAAAACTATTTAATGATCCTAGGCAGTCTACTAAATACTAACCAGAATAGTCAATGTTATAGGAGTCAGAGGAGAGAAGCAGAAAAATCGCCTGCTGACATTATCGGGGAAGGCCTCACAAAATACTTGAGCTAAACAGTGAAGGAGAGATAGATTTGGATCGTTGTTTGTCCTTTGTTCTTGAAAAGGACCATGACATCAGAGAGTTGATGCCGTGACATGCAAGTGAATTGGATTTAAGTGAGGGAAGGTGTGCAAGATTACCTGCCTCATTTTCTCCTCCAGAGTCATCTGGGTCCAGTGGTATGATATAGATCAGGAGATGGCCCTGAATGAAAGGCTTGGATAAACCAAGACATAGAAGGAAAGAGGGATATAACCTGATCTTGGTAAAGATGAAAGAAGAGAATAAAAATTGTCAGTAGTTGCATAATATCTTATAAACACGAATCCTCTTTGTCCTTTTGAAGAAGGAAAAACAAATAGTATCTCTTTTTTACAGTAGAAGAAACTGAGTTTCAGAGAAGATGGGTGACTAATAAGTCACAAAGCAAATGATAGAGCTGGAATGTGCAAAGCATATTCTAGGGATAGTGAATGGAGCATTCTAACTTGGAGCAGAGGGTCTCTTAAAAAAACTAAATTTTTATTTTTTTCTAATCAATGAAAGTTAATTTTCTCTCCTTCCCTACCCTTTACATTGTGAAAGAAAGAAAAACAATATTCTAGTTACAAGCAAAACAAATTTCCCCCATTAGTCACATTCCCCCCCAAAAAATTTCTCAATCTGGACAGAGTAAGGAGTGAGAGATAAGTGGCAAAGGGCAGCTGGGATTGGAACAGCCTGTGTTTTAAAAAGTACATGGAAATGTTTTCACAATATTGCCAGTGCTCTAAGGACAAAATCATTCCATAGACCTCATAATTGCTTTTTAAAAGTGCCTTGTTAACAATAAGTGACTTTATTATTCTTAAAAGTTTTGAATTTGTTCATTAGGCTGGGTATTCATGTAATGGAAATATCATGCTACGTATGAGAGAAGAGAGTAGAGCAGAGGGGAAGGGGCCTCTGTATTTGCAGAAGATCTGAGTTCAAGTTTAGGCTCCCTGCCTTTAAGGAGCTTACAATCTAATGGAAGAAACAAATGCAAATTAATATATACAAGGCCAGCTATATGCAGACAAATAGGAAATAATGAAAGAGGGAAAGCAATTGAAATGAAAGGGTTTGAAGAAGGCATCCTGGGGGATTTTAGGTGGAACAACTTGTTCTAGTAATTAATTTTGCTATGCAATTTAAGTATCTTTCTTTTAACTAGTGTCTCTTCTCGTTGAGATATTGATTGAAGTTGGTGAACTGTATACAGTGTTAAATAGAACACACACATCGTTTAGCATCCTGGGTCTCAGTCACCTCAAACTATAAAATGAAGCATTGGCTTATAGGATTTCTAGGGTTCTTTCCAGCTTGAAATCCTATGGTCTTTTCTGGCATTGCTCCTCCTCCCCCTTTAACTGTAATTTGCCCCTTTGTTCCATGGATTTCTTCAAGCGTTCATCCAAAGGGAAGCAGCTCTGTATCTTTTGTGTTCCACATTCCAGTGCTGTGGGCCTGCCTTGGATCTTGCTCACTCCTTTGTCTTTTCAGCTGGTGATGATACTTGGAAACCAAGCAGTTCAAAGTGTCTGCACTAATATATTAGCAAAGAGAGCCCCAGGCAAAGGCAAAGGCAGAACATTCTATGTGCTTTGCCAAGTTCTCTTATGTAAGCAGAGGGTTTCTTTTTAGAAACTTGCATTTGTGAATGATCTGCTTTAGCAGCAGAACCGTGGAATGACTTGACTGCATATAGATTACTTGGAAGGGAAGAGAGGGGGTAGGGATCAAAGCAGAGGGGGTTCAGCAGGAGGCTTCTTTCTTTCTTTTTTGTGGAGGCAGAGTTAAGTGACTTGTCCCATCATACAGCTAATAAGAGTCTGAAGCTGCATTTGAACTCAGGTCCTTCTAACTCCAGGGCTATTGCTCTATCCACTGTGCCACCTAGCTCCCAGAGAGTTTCTTTTAACACCCAGTATGTCTACAGGAGGCAGTAATTTCCAATCCCATTTCATGTGGCCTCAAACCCTTCTTTCCTTTTTCTATATGTGAACAAGTTACTTCTTACTTGTTCTCAGCTTGTTTGTATAAAGTAAATGGGTATTGTAGTAGGTGACTTCTAAGATTCTTTCCAGCTCAAATCCTAGGGTTCTTATGATTAAATTTGTTAGCTGACAGACTAAACTTGAATCAACAAACGTTAACTGCTTCCAGTGTGCAGAATATGACTTTAGGCACTGAGAAAGGTATCAAGTTGAGAGATTAGGTCCCTGATCTTATGGAACCTTCATTCTATGAATGTAGGATGGGGAGGGGAATATTATATCATCTATGTATGTATCTATCTATCTACCTATGTATCTATCTAATCTATCCATATATCTATAGATATACCTGTAATTATCTATTTATGTATAGATATATCTACATCTATATCTATCTATAGATATATTTAATCTATAACTATCTATGTATATATCTATCTATAACTACCTATATATTTATGTATAGATACATCTAAATCTATATCTAGCTATCGATATCTATAGATATATCTGTATCTGTATCTATAGCTATCTATCTATATATCTATTACTTATATATTTATGTATAGATATATCTACATCTATATCTATCTATCTATTCAACTTAGCACACACATTCAGTGCTTAGCATGGTTTGTGGCACATAGTAGACACTTAAAGCTTGGAAATGCTTGTTGACTTGATTTGACTTGACAGAGTAGTCAGGGATTCCTGCAATCCTGTGCTCAATCCAGGTTTTCCCTCAATTCTGTGTTTCCTACAAACTACTCCAAAACTACTAATCACACTTTGGTTGAGGTTCCATTTAACACTATACAGCTCAGCAGCTTTCATCAAAATCTCAACTAAAGAACGCACTAAGTTAAAAGAAAAACATTTGAATTGCATAACAAAATAAATTACAAGAGCAAGTTGTTCCAACTAAAGTATCACCTTCTACAGGATGCCTTCCCTAAGCCTCTTAATTCCAATGCTTTAATTATTTCCTATTTAGTCTGCATAGGGACTGCCTTTATATATATATATTTGTTTGCATGTTGTCTCTTCCATTAGATTGTGAGCTCTTTAATGGCAGGGACTATCTTTTTATATCCCCAGCATTTATCATTTGCCTGGAATGTACTTAGTAGGTCTTACTAAATAGTTATTGATTGATTGAAGAATAAGTCCCCTCTGTCAACACAGTGTAACATTATTCTATAGATAAATATACCATTAGTGAGAAAGAAAATGCATATGGGGAAAATGAGTGGCTAGGAATCATACATACCTAAGGAACTCCTGGAAAGTGTAGACATATGACTTGGATGATGTACATAGGCACATGCCTGGGGAGACAAGTGATTTGTAGATGCATTTTCTGCACAATTCATTCTCCCAAGATGGTTTCTCCCCATTGGAACACTTTCTCCCTTCAGTGTTACTGCTTACTTCCCTATAGCGCTAACACCATCATCTTGTTGATGGGGTGAAGTTATTGGGCTAGAAGGTGCTTTTGTTAACTTCTGGGGTCTTCTGCTGCTTGATTCTCTCTGCTGTGCTTCCATTCCCTTGTGTCCCTGCTGAGCTGCTGCTCTCCACTAATGCCATCTGCTGGTTTTCTCCTGAATTTTTAGCAGCTAGAAAACCTTTTCTCCTACAAAAGTGTGGGGTTTCTCAGCTCTTAGATTCTATCCTAAGGATATTTTTTAAAAAAATTAAAACCTAGAACCTAGTTTTAGCCAGCCATCAAGCCAGAAAAGTCTACTGGCAATAAGATTATCTTTTACTCTGTTTTTCTTCTGCCTTAGGTTTTGAATTTAGTTTATTCTTTGATTTAGTGTGTATGTATTTCTTCCAGTTCACATCATATCCCCTGCTCACTACCCAAGCCCATATAAATCCCTTTGAGATCTAGATTCAGCAAGTGTGGAAGAAAGGTAAAAGCCAGTGGCTTTCTGCTCTGTATTCCTGACAGTGACAAAAATCACTTCTTTCCTTATGTAGATTAGTACTGTGAACAATAATATATGATAACTACATAAGACACAAAGTGCTTTGTGAAGTCCTAAGGAGACTTAATGATAGAGGGGAAAGATCAGGGAAGGCTTCATGGGAGAGATAACATTTTATGTGGACTTTAAAGGATGGGTAGAAATTTAATAAAGAAAGAGATGGCATTAGAGATCTTGGGAATAACATAAACAAAAGTATAGAGCAAAAAAGTAGTTATCCCTTCTACATTGTGACTTATCCCATCATGGTTTCAATATATCATAGAACAGCATAAGAAATTAAATGGGATTTGGGGGGAATTTTTCAGAGGCTAAAGACAACAGAATAAGACTAGCAAAGTATACAGAGCTCATTTCTAAAATACTTAACCAAACATTTACAATAAAGTACTGTAAATATCCCATGAAAGAAAAAGGAAAAAAAATTCAGATTTCTTTTCTGGTATGAAGGAAGAGCCTAAAATTTTTACAATGATTTTCCAGGTTGTGGTGGTACTGTTCCACTAACATGTACAGTATGTTTGGAGGACATAGAAGTTCAATTTGGGTGCAATTCAGAGTACGTGTGGTAGAATGATATGAGATAAAATTAGTAAGTTATGGTTGTACCCAATTTTGAAAGGTCTCTAGTGTCAGAAAAAAAGAGTAAGAATTTTGCTCACTATTTAATGAGATAGAGAGGGGCATTGAGTGAAAGAATATTCTAGTAGATCTATGTGTGAGAAAAATTGATATATTAGCAGTATGTTGTTGTTTGTCCTACATATATAACAATTATTTTTCTTTTGGTCAGAAACCTGAAGGTCTTCCTCTTCTAGATTGATTTTTGTTGACTCATTTCTTACCTAACCTAAATCACTGAATGAGTTTTGTTTCAGTTAGCAATATAAAGGAAAAATTGAAGGAAGGAGGGAATGAAAGTGAGAAGATTTGTCAGGAAGTTATTGTAATAGACCTTGTCAGATTGAAAGGAGAGCTACTAGAGTGATGGGAGTAGGGATAGAAGGGAGGCATCATGGGAGAGACATTATAAGGTCACAGGTTTAGTGCTGAAAGACCTTAAAGATCATCAAGTCCTACTTCCTCATTTTACAGATGAGGAAACCAAAGCGCTGAGAGATTAATTTGCTCAGGATCACATAACTATCACTCTTTGAATTCAGCAAGTCTATTGAATCTTTGCATTCACTAAGTTTTCAAAATAGGATTTGAATCCAGATTTTCACAATTCCAAGTCCAGTTGTCCTATATACTACGGTACACTATAAACTAGTAACTGATGGTAAAAGGTTTATGAGGTTTACTTACACACTTTATCTCCCCCCCCCACCCCCATCAGGCAATTGGGGTTAAGAGACTTGCCCAAGGTCACATAGCTGGGAAGTGTTACGTATCTAAGGTCACATTTGAATTCAGATCCTCCTGACTCCCAGGGCTGATGCTCTCTCCACTGCACCATCTAGCTGCCCCTCATATACATTATTTTATTTGATCCTAGATGTTGGAGGAGTAGTAGAAGAAAAGGAGAGGGGAAGGGTTTTCTGCTTAATTCCCTAGGATGGTGAGAGACTTCTTCCTATTCAGAGCTCCAAGTTTGTAGAGCTGGTATACCTCCCAAAAAAAACTTAATTGAAAGGGTGACACCCTGCACTGGGAATACGCTTTGGATCATCCTTCAGCAAGGTAGAGAGTCTAGAGCACATTTCCTTTATATCTATTTTATAGATATAAAATTCCCTGAGTTCAACCAATGAACTTGCTCCTTTTAAAGGTTTTATAAACTCCTTGTCATCTGTAAACTCCTCCTCAGAAGTTCAAAGGGATAAACTCCCTTTAAAGGCGGGAACCAAAGGTGTGAACTAGAGAATTGTTAAGTACCGATTTAGCACTTAGTAAGAAGCTAACAATTCCTCCCCCATTAGATTATGAGCTTTGTGAAGGCAGGGACCTTTTGCCTTTTTTGGGGGGGATCTCCAGCACTTAGCATGGCACCTGGCGCATAGTAGGGATGTTTATTGATTTCTCAGGTCAATGGGTAGGGGCAATGATCTGGAGAAGTGAGAAAATTCCCAAAGAACCCTTGGTTCAGACACAGAAATTCCATAGAAATGACTCCCATGACAGAGATGCCTATCTCTGAGTGCAGACAGATTCTGGAAAAGACTGATGTATTATCAACAGTTCTTTACACCCGTGCATATATCGATTGGCTTCTGTCACCAGTTGCTGTTTCTCCTTCACGTCCAGAGTTGGCTCATTGACTTTGCTCCCAGACTATTCTTGCTGCTGCTGGGTACTGTCTGTCAGGGTGACCTGTCTGCCACTTGCAGTCATTGTAGCATTGGAAGCTGGTTGTCAGGAGCGTCCCCGTGGCCCTTCTCCCATGCCTCCTTTCTTTCTCCCATCAACTTCTCTCAATTCCTTTTGTAGTCGTGTCAATTTATTTGACCATGTACTATTCATTTGGATTCTCAGCTGTCATCCGTCAGTGCCCAGCCCCTTGCCCCAGGATCTTCCTGCTGGTTTCACTGCTTTGCCAGTCTGTGACAAACAGCAGCTGGAGATGAAAATACTCGAGATGTCACGTCAGATAAAGTGTTTGTGTCTGACCCAGACCTCACAGTGTAGGAGGCTGGGCCAACTCCCATAATATTCAATGTGGAAAGGATCCTGCTGGCTGATTTCCTAAAGGATTTGCTGGCATTTTGGAGTCCTTTCTGCTCAGTAATGTGTAGGTGAGTTATAGAATTCAGTGATGACTTACCTGTCCGAGGTGCTCTACATAAGGAATCACCCTGACTCCCACTGCTTGAAGGTCATATATATTACCTTTCACCCCTTTCCTAGGGGTTTCTGGTCCCCTTCAGAAGGTTTTTGATGATCAGGCTCTCTGGATTGGCTTCAGTCCCTACTGATAATGTTAACTCGATTGCAGGGGTGCTCTGAACCTCAGTTCCATTTCCAGCACAGGGATATTGGGAGAATCAACTGAGAATAACATGTAAAATTCTGGGTAGATGTTAAAGCACTATATAAATGCTGGCTCCTCATATTAGCAATATTGCAAATGGGTTTTAAATGGCTAAGTGTGGTGGGATTTTGCAGCTTTATAGTAAGGTTTGATTTTAATATATTAACTATTATTTCAAAACGCCATCTGTAGGTACAATGTTACATGGGCTATAATGATGAAAATCTGACTTTGTGGAGAGGCTGTCTTGGTATAAATCATAATTTTCAGAGTGATCATTAGTTTATCAGGCTATGCTAATCTGGCTAGATGCAGATCATTTTACTTCGCTACTGCATACAATTAAATAGCATTTATTAAACACCCACTGTATACCAGACATTATGCTGGTTGGGGATATTAGTATAAAAAAAGAAACAATCCCTACTATCAAAGAGTTAACATTTTCATGGCTTTTGTTAATTAGTAACCATTTCCTGTTCTTAACTCCTGTCACATTTTATGGTGAAATAATACTTTTTATGGATGGAAATTGCACATGGGCGTATGTGAACATAAAATGGACACGTGTTGTAGTTAATGTCAGTATTCTCTGGTATGAGGGAGGGGCACTGGAACACTCCAGTCACTCTGGACTAGTGGGTGGAGCCAGGTTAACTGGAGGACTTATGGTGGAATTTTGATAACTTGGAAGTTGAGGGGAAAAGTTAGTGGCAGCTTGAAGTTTCATGAAAAGAGGGACAAGGAGGTCCAAAGTGACTAGGATGATACATACTAGTGGTGGCTCTCTCAACAAAATGAGAATTCCATCTGGATCCAAGGTCAGATTTCAGTTATTTGGAGGGAAGTTAGAATAGAGTTAGAATAGTGTGCTGGTCCATAAGACACGACCAAGTTCTGACCTAGTCCCAGAACATCTAAGTAATATACTTAATGGCTCTATGCCTGTTCAAGAAGTGAGCAGAAAATTTTTGTTTGTTATGTAATATGACACATTTGATTTATTATTTTTTTTCTTGAATTCTATTGCATTAATAGACAATTAGTCCCTATGTTCTCTTATAGCTTATTACCTAACTGGCTTCTGTAGTATATTTTACACAAATTATTATTATTCTCATTTTGTTTTGATGTCATTTAGGTAGAAACACTAATAAAGCTGTAATGCCAGAGAAACTGAGGCAAGATATTGGTTTTTAATCTTTTTAATGTGGAGAGTTTTGCTAGCCGACCAAATGGAACTCATGTTCAGAAATCATTTGGCCTCAAGGACCTGAGGAACTTGTATAGCTAACTAGGATTTGCAAACAGAATACATAACCTGAGTATACAATCTTAGAGGGGAAACAAAGGCAAAGGGGGGGGGGTGAGGACACTGGGTGAGCATGACTTAATCCTGACAGGATAAAGGTCAAGATAAGAAGGTTAAGGGCAGGAGACAAGAGTGGAGGGACAATGCTCAAAAGGAGGGGGAATTATCCAAGCAAGGATTGAAATAGGGGTACCTGGAGTTTTATGACTCAATGACTCAAGATTTTTCCTGACTCAATTCTCCCAGTCCTAATGGCAAGGAAAAAGTAAAGGGTATATGATAATTTTATTCAGGGTATAACAGGGCAAGTCACTATTCCATAATTACTCATTTATACTTAATGTTAGCTGAACTATTAAGCAAACAGTTAAAAATGTGTGCTTTGGGCAATTGAATAAAAATAATGGGATATAAGTCCATCTTGTGCTGACCTGCTGAAAGTATTTTCAGAGCTATGGTGCTTTAAGACTGATAAGGATGATATCTTCTTCCCATGTAGTTTTGTTTTCTGCTCCTACTTCTTCATATTTCCGAGTGGGTGACGTTCTATTCCATTCCATGTAGATTGATAGTTATGACTATTCCAGATAGAGATATTTATTTAAAATGTTGTTTTTAAATTTTTACTGGGTCATTATTGGGTCTGGGTGTTTGTGGGAAATAGTTTTGTCTCTGATTATGCTTTGGCTTAAGGACAGTTTATATAATTCTCAAGGATACTTTTTAGGGTTTGTATTTTGTTTATGAGAAGCACTAGGATATAGTAAAAAGAGAGCTAGCTCTGTAAGACCTAAAGCCCTGGTTTTAAATCTTACTACTGACACATACTGCCTATGTGACTCTGGTCAAGTTTCAACCTCCCAGAGCCCTAAGCAACTTTCTAAGATCATAATCTTATAATTGCAAAGAAGGTACTGATCTGCATTGACAAGGAGAGTTTCCTCATTCTTGTACTAGGTTATAAGGTCCTCGATGACAGCACCATGTCTTATAATAATAATAACAATATTATTTACATTGATATAATGCTTTAGATTTGCAAAGTATTTTACAAATTCCTGTTTTTGTTCAGTCATTTCGGTCATAGTTGACTCTTGGTGATTCTATTTGGGGTTTTCTTTTGCAAAGATACTAGAATGGCTTGCCTTTTCCTTCTTCAACTCATTTTACAGATGAGGAAACTGAGGCAGGCAGGGTTAAGGGATTTGCCCAGGGTTACACTGCTAGTCTGATATAGAATTTAAATTCAGTGAAATGAGTTTTCTTGACTCTAGGATCAGCATTTGATCCACTATGCCTCCTAACTGCGACTACTTTCCAACTATTATATCATTTTATCTTCACAAAAATCCTGGAAGATCTGTGCTATCATTGTCCCTGTTTTATATATGGTTCTTTTTATAAATGCTATTATTTTCCCTGTTTTTATAGACAATAAGGCTAATAAAGGCTGTGATTTTTTTTTCAAGATAACAGAGCTAGAAAATGTCTGAAGAAGAATTTGAACTCAGTCTTCCTGACTCCACACTCAGCCCTCTATCTACCATATCACCTAACTGTTTTTATATAGCTGTTCTTTATATCAATGAAATTATAAGTCCCTAACTGGGTAAATAATTTTGGTTACATGATAACTGTTTGGGTATTCACTAGGTGCTAATTTCTATAATGTAGTAATATGCTACAGCTTCTACTATTTCTTTGCATAATCTACATTGATCAATGGATCTGGGTTTCTTAAGGTTGAATAACTTTTCTATAATTTCTAGTGTTAATGACTTGGCCCTGAATTGCATAAACTCCCTTATTTATGAGCAATCCACATAGATCATCCATTTAGATGGTGCTTCTTTGTCCATGTGTTGATGGGTGAGATTGTCTACATGTTGGAATTTTGATTCAGTTCTTGAATCTTGCTCTTTTTATAGACTTCATTTTCAGATAAATCATTTTTTGTTTATTTGGCAATCTACTGATTGCTTGACTATTGTTGGTCTCTAAAGCTCAGTGAAGTGACATCTGTTTGTTCTAAAAGTATTTCTACAACTTTGTAACCATATCATACTCTGAATACATCTATCAGTCTTTCCTTTTTTGAGAGGAAAATGTTCATGACTGTATGGCTGCCTTAGAATGCTAGAACCTGTATTCTCTTAATATGGTGTGGATTTTTATTAGGATATTTTCTAATTCTGTTTTTATTCCCTTTACAGTTAAAAGGTATATGTTAAAATCAGCATTGCATATGTAGTAGCACTCCCTTGGGGCAGTGCTCCCTAAAAGATATTCCTATGCTGTATATGTGGAGATAGCTGAAAGCTGAATGGACTTTCCAAAAGAGATTTAATTCAAATGGTGGCAGAAACACTTCAAGGCAGAACCTCCAGGAAGGAAGGAAGGAAGGAAGGAAGGAAGGAGGGAGGGAGGGAGGGAGGGAGGGAGGGAGGGAGGGAGAGAGAGAGAGAGAGAGAGAGAGAGAGAGAGAGAGAGAGAGAGAGAGAGAGAGAGAGAGAGAGAGAGAGGGAGAGAGAGAGAGAGAGAGAGAGAGACTTGTAGCTTTAGAGACAGCTGAGAGTGGACTTTGGCTGGTTGAGTTTGAGCTGAGATTTTATCTTGCTCCCAGCTGAAGAGAGCATTTGTTCTTGCATATTCTTTAGTACTTTCTAATCAGTAAAGCTCTGGTGATTTCTGTTTATAGTTTTGCTTGGATTAAACACTTTCTAATTGTGATAGTCTTTTGTTTAACCTGTGTTTGATGGGAAGGAGATATAAATTGGCAAGCGTAAAGTAAGAGCTACCTTTCCCCCTCGAGAGTAGTCCGGAGGTAGTTTATCTCTTAGATTAGAGATATTTGAGGGATAGAATTTACTTACCCCTCCCCTCAGCTAGGCTGGTTGTAGTGCTGGTATAGTTCCTTTCCTACACTTTGCTTACAAGCAGGCCAGAAATCTGTTTTTATCTCTCCATTCCACCCTCAACTATGTCTTTATATTTAGACATCCACCCCTACCACATATGTATGTATATGTATATAGCTATATATGTATATTTATCTTAAATATAGATTTAACAAAAACTACTACTAATAGCTAGCATTTATATATTGCTTTAAAATTGCAAAGTACTTTGCAAATATTATCTCATCTGATCTCTATAACAATCTTGGGAGGTAGGTCATTTTACAGATGAGGAAAATAAGACATATGGTTCATAGCATATTTCTGAGGTAGCATTTGAACTTGGGTCTTCCTCTCTCCAGAAATCCAGATTCCTCCCTCCCTCCCTCCCTCCCTCCCTCCCTCCCTCCCTTCCTTTCTCCCTTCCTTCCTTCCTTCCTTCCTCCCTTCCTCCCTCCCTCCCTCCCTCCCTCCCTCCCTCCCTCCCTCCCTCCCTTCCTTCCTTCCTTCCTTCCTTCCTTCCTTCCTTCCTTCCTTCCTTCCTTCCTTCCTTCCTTCCTTCCTTCCTTCCTTCCTTCCTTCCCTTCCTCCCTTCCTTCCTTCCTTTCTTCCTTCCTTCCTTCCTTCCTTCCTTCCTTCCTTCCTTCCTTCCTTCCTTCCTTCCTTCCTTCCTTCCTCCCTTCCTCCCTCTCTTCCTCCCTCTTTCCCTTCCTTCCTTCCTTCCCTTCCTCCCTTCCTTCCTCCCTTCCTTCCTTCCTTCCTTCCTTCCTTCCTTCCTTCCTTCCTTCCTTCCTTCCTTCCTTCCTTCCTTCCTTCCTTCCTTCCTTCCTTCCTTCCTTCCTTCCTTCCTTTCTTCTTCTTCTCCTCCTCCTCCTCATTATTATTATTCAGCAACAGCAAAACCTATTAGTTCATGTGTATCCATCTGACTGTTCAGAAAACAAAGAGAAGGCATCCATTTCTCCTCATTCATCTCAGGATTATTTCCTGTTCTGGATAGGATTTAATATGTAGCGTGACTTTGGCTGAGATAGGGGCCTTTGTAGACTAGACCATCCCTATTGCAACAAATGATTTGGAATAACTGCTGCTGTGGCTTTCATGGATACTTCTTTGTGTGAGATTATAACACAGGATGGTAACAAAGGTGTGTGTGGGAGGTCACTCTTCATCTTTAGCCTAAAAGAGACAGAGTGCTCCTCCCTGGACAAGCTTTCTATGTGTCTGAGAGCCAGGCTTCCTGGAACACATAGTGACCAAATATGGTTAATGGGACTCTAATACGTGTGTCCTTTCTCTATTTTCTCCAGTAAGTGATTCAGGGAGTATTTTGAAGAGTTGCTTTTCCTGGATTCTGAAAGAGCCCATGATTCCACCAGGCACAAAGGAATTGAAAGCCAAACTCTCCTGAACTGGATAACCCAATGTATTTCTATAGCTGTAATTTTGTTTATTCTTCTATCTTCCTTTTAACTAGCAAAAATCTTGTGAGAACTCACTTCTGTACCTGGATGAGCTAAGGGAAAGCAGAGAGTGGCTACTTGAGAAATTATGTTAAGTTGGCAGATGCTAGAGAGCCTGAGAGTGAAGCTAAAACCCAGGTGGGATCTAACATCTTGGTAGAAGTTATAGAATAAGACAGAACCAGCAAGTTACAGGAATGACTTGAGGACTCGGTCTGATCCCCTTTTTGTAATTTCTTCATATGATTTGTATTTATACTGCTTCCTTGGCCTTTAGCATTTTGAGTGATTTGTTATTGTCTCATACCTCATTGAGTAGACTGCAAGTTCCTTTAGGGTAAGGACAATGTCTAGTACTTATTTGTATTTTCTCCATCTTCTTTTGCAGTGACTTACAAAAATGTCTGGGGATCAATATATTTTTATAGATTCTCTGTTAATATTATCCCTTTTCTTTTTAAAAAAATTTTCCATATGTTTTTCCCCCTTGAGGCAATTGGGGTTAAGTTACTTGCCCAGGGTCACATAGCTAGGAAGTATTAAATGTCTGAGACCAGATTTGGTCCTCCTGATTTCAGGGCTGGTGCTTTATCCACTGAGCCACCTAGCTGTCCCTTTTCTTTTAGTCATCTTGGTTCAACCCCCCAGAATCATCTTTGATCCTCTCTCCTCCTCCTCTTTTTCATCCCTAAGTCCTGTCAATTCTATATACCCTGATTTTAGACTCTACCCCCTTTCCCCCACTCTTATTGCACTAGCTTAGTTCAGACCCTCATTACTATCTTCTGGAGTTACTATCCTCTGCATTATAATAACCCAAACTCTCCCTGATTCTACATTATTATTCTCAGGACAATCTTCTGAATATGCAGACCAGATCATATCTCATCCTCATGCTCACAAACCTTCAAAGTTTCAATTCGATTCAAACCATTGATAATTTACTGATTTGAATTAATTTATAATGGTCCCACATTGCTTAACAACTTTAACAAAAATGGACATTTAAAGGCTCTCTCTGGATTCTGGCTCCAACCTATTTTTGCAGCTTTATCTTCACCTACTTCTTCATGGTTCATACATTGTATGTATATCAAACTGTATTTATTGGTTGTACTCTCAGCTGGTCCCATTCTTTTCCAGCCTCCATCGCTTTGCTTACACTGAGCCTTTTGTCCTTCATATCTAGAATGTGCTTCCTCTCAGGGGAAATTCTTCACATGCTGCAAGACTTCTTCAGGTGCCATATTATCTGTTCATTAATATTATTCAACAATCATTTGTTAAATACTTATTGTTTACAGAACATCATGCTAGTAATAGAAGTTACAAAGGTTAGATAAGACAAGTTTCTTAGTTTCATAGAATTTACAGTCTAATTGGGAGAAAAGATACAATACAGTTAATTATTTTTACATTGTGAATTTGAAAACTTGCAATATTACATGATAAATATACAACAGGTACAAAACAAAGTGTGTGAGATACAAAAGAAAAGATCATGGTCAACTGAAGAGAACTAGGGTTTAACTTGTCCAAAAGGAAGGAGGGACCTTGTGAAAAGAGAGGCAATTGGAAGTTAATAGGAGAGAGAGCACAGGGTATGTTTAAGGGAAAAAAGGTAGTTTAGTTTCTCTTTTGTGTAACCTTGACAGTTATTCTAGTGAAGCCTAAGGACCTTGTAATCTTAATGCATAAAATAAAATTCATAAAATTGCAAAGGAAATTAATGATATCAAAATACAATTATCAAAAATATGTTTTTAAAAGTTCACAGACCCTAGGTGAAGGATCCCTGCTTCAGGGCACAAAGTACCTGAAAAAGGATAATTTGAAAGAATAATAGAGAACTAGGATGATATCAATTTGTGAAGGATTTTGGATGCCAGGTAAAGCCCTTGGGTCTTACTCCATATATATAGCAGGGAGCCAGTGAAAGATTTTGAGCAGAATAATAAAGGTTATTATATTGCTTCCCTGATTTTCTACCCAAATGTAATCTCTCTTATCCTGGTGTACCTAGAACCTTCCCATTTGTTTTACAGTCATTTTTGCTCCTGTCTTATCTTCCTTACTAGGACAGAGGTGTTGTGGTAACTAAGACAGTGGGTAGGCATGGGAAAGAGCCAG